>NC_089167.1:1155649-1455649 GCF_009819655.1 Sylvia atricapilla
TGGGTTTATGGCGGTAATTGGTTTTTGGGGTTGTTTTGGGGTGGTTTTGGGGTAAATCAGGCCCCAGGTTGTGTTTTGGGGTGGTTTATGGGGTAATTTGGGGTCCAGGTTGTGTTTTGGGGTGGCTTTGGGGTGACATCCCCCCGCTGTTGTCCCCCCAGTGCCCCCCAGTCTCCGCGGCGTCGCCAACCCCAACCCCAAAAAGAGGAAAGTGCCCCGAGGGGCCGGGGCCAGGCGGGGGGGGAAAAAGGTGAGGACCCCAAAATTCCCCCTGAACCCCCAAATTCCCTGAATTCCCCCAAATCCCCAAATCCCAGAGCCCTCAAATTCCCATGATCCCCCCAAATTCCCCTGAAATTGCCCAAAATTCCCCCAAATCCCAGAAATTCCCCCCAAATCTCCCAAATCCTTCCCCAAAATCTCCCGAATCCATCCCAAATCCCAGAAATTCCCCCAAAATCCCTCCCAAAATCCTCCCAAATCCCTCCTAAAATCCTCCAAAATCCCTCCCAAATCTCCCCCAAATTCCCCCAAAATCCCAGAATTTCCCCCAAATTCCCCCAAACTCCCAGAATTTCCCCCAAATCTCCCAAATCCTTCCCAAAAATCTCCCGAATCCATCCCAAATCCCAGAAATTCCCCCAAAATCCCTCCCAAAATCCCAGAAATTCCCCCCAAATCTCCTAAATCCTTCCCAAAAATCTCCCGAATCCATCCCAAATCCCAGAAATTCCCCCAAAATCCCTCCCAAAATCCCAGAAATTCCCCCCAAATCTCCTAAATCCTTCCCAAAAATCTCCCAAATCCATCCCAGAAATTCCCCCAAAATCCCTCCCAAATCCCTCCCAAAATCCCAGAAAATCCCCAAATCCCTCCCACATCTCCCCAAAATCCTTCCCAAAATCCCAGAAATTCCCCCAAAATCCCTCCCCAAATCCCTCCAAATCCCTCCCAAATTCCCCAAAATCCCTCCCAATTTCCCCCAAATTCCCCAAAATCCCTCCCAAATTCCCCCCAAATCCCAAAATTCCCCCCAAATCCCAGAATTTCCCCCAAATTCCCCCAAATCCCAGAATTCCCCCAAATCCCAGCCCTGGATGTCCCGTTCCTGTTGCAGCCCCGTGGCTCCGGGAATCCGCTGCAGAGCTTCAGGTTCAGCCGTGGGGGGAAGAGAGCCTGACCCTGGGGACACCTGGGGACACCTGGGGACATCTGAGACACCTCCTGACCCACCTGGAGACATCTGGGACACCTCCGGGGACACCTGGGGACATCTGGAGACACCTAGGACATCTCCTGGGACACCTCTGGGGACATCTGGGACACTCCTTGAACTCCTGGGGGCACCTGGGACACCTTAGGGACACCACAGCCGCCCCCTGAGGTCACTGCTGTCACCCCCTGTGTCACCCTGGGGACACCCTGGGGACACCCTGGGGACCCTGTGTCCCCCCGGGGTGCTGGTGACAAATAAAGGTGCCAAGGAGCCGCTCTGGTGTCCCCTGATGTCCCTTTGTGTCCCCAGGCCGGGCTGGGGACAGGGCCAGGCCGGTGACAGGGACATCTTGGGGACAGGCCGGTGACGCAGGTGTGGGCAAAGGTGCCAGGGCGGGGTCCCTGTGACCTGTGTCCCCTTATCTGTCACTGTCCTCAATACCTGTCCCCTGTTATCTGTCCCCATTATCTGTCCCCTGTCCCCCCTTATCTCTCACTGTCTCCTGTTATCTGTCACTGTCCCCAATAGCTGTCCCCATTATCTGTCACTGTCCCCAATACCTGTCCCCTCTCATCGTCCCCAAAGCCACCAGGGCCATAAACGGTGGGTCAGGGACACCTGGGCGTGGTGGCACCGCCTTGGGGACACTGCGGGGACCCGGAGGGGGACACGGGTGGCACTGCCCTGCCTTGGGGACATTGGGGACATCAGGGGCAGGGGTGGTGGCATTGCCCACCCTGGTGACATTGGGGACGGGGGTGGTGGCACTGCCCACCCTGGTGACATGGGGGGTGACATCACGGTGACACTGGGGACAGGGGTGGTGGCACTTCCCGGCCGCCGATCGGGGACCAGGGCACTGAACCCGCCCGGGGACAGAGGGCAGCGGGTGGCACTGTCACATGGGGGTGGCATTGTCACCAGCAGGATAGCGCTGTCACATGGGGGTGGCACGGGGATGGCACTGCCACCGCCAGGATGGCACTGTCACACAAAGGATGGCACCGGGATGGCACTGGCACTGTCACACAGGATGGCACTGTCACTGTCACACAAAGGATGGCACCAGGATGGCACTGGCACTATCACACAAAGGATGGCACTGTCACTGTCACACAAAGGATGGCACCAGGATGATGTCACACAAAGGATGGCACTGTCACCGCCAGAATGGCACCATCACACACAGGATGGCACCAGGGTGGCACTGGCACTGTCACACAAAGGATGGCATTGTCACTGTCACATGGGGATGGCACCAGGATGATGTCACACAGGATGGCACCAGGGTGGCACTGTCACTATCACACAGGATGCCACTGTCACTGTCACACAGGATGGCACCAGGATGCCACTGTCACTGTTCACACAGGATGGCACCAGGATGCCACTGTCACTGTCACACAGGATGGCACCAGGGTGGCACTGGCACTATCACACAAAGGATGGCACTGTCACTGTCACGTGGGGATGGCACCAGGATGATGTCACACAAAGGATGGCACTGTCACCACCAGGATGGCACCATCAGACACAGGATGGCACCAGGGTGGCACTGTCACTGTCACACAGGGATGTCACGAGGATGGCACTGTCACTGTCACAGGGATGGCACTGTCACCCTTTGATGGCACAGGGATGGCACTGTCACACTGGGGTGGCACTGCGGTGACAGTGGCACCGCCGGGTCCTGCCCACGGCCTGGGGGACACCAGGGTGTCACCCCCGGGAGCTGGCACTGCCACAAGCGCCCGTGGGTGACGTCACGCTGCCACCACCCGCTGCCACCCTGAGCTCTCAAATCCCCGTTTTGTCCCCAAATTGGTGATGGCACTGTCCCCTACTGTCACCCGGTGCCACCTTGAGCTCTCAAATCCCCGTTTTGTCCCCAAATTGGTGATGGCACTGTCACCTGGTGCCACCCAGTACCACCCTGAGCTCCCAAAGTCCCGTTATTGTCCCCGGATGGGTGGTGGCACTGCCACCCAGTGTCACCCCGCGCTCCCAAAGTCCCGTTATTGTCCCCGGATGGGTGGTGGCACTGTCCCCCATGTCACCCTGAGCTCCCAAAGTCCCGTTAGTGTCCCCAGATGGGTGGTGGCACTGCCACCCAGTGTCACCCTGAGCTCCCAAAGTCCCGTTAGTGTCCCCAGATGGGTGGTGGCACTGTCCCCCAGTGTCACCCCGCGCTCCCAAAGTCCCGTTAGTGTCCCCGGATGGGTGGTGGCACTGTCCCCCGCCGCCAGCACTGTCCCCTCCCGGAAGCCGGCGCTGGCCCCGCCCCGATCGATCGATCCCCGCGGGTTAATTAGCGATCCCCGCGGGTTAATTAATGATTAATTACTGCCGGGCGCAGCCCCGCGCCGATTGGCCGCGGCGCCCTCAGACCAGCGGGACCCTCCCGGGGTGGCACCGCGGGGGCGGGGGGCGTTTAAAGGCGCGGGTGACACTTGGGGACAGTCGCCGTCGGCATGGCCGCGTCCCTGGCACTGCCCGGCGCCCTCCTGGCCGCGCTGCTGGCGCTGGTAGGGGACAGGCGACACCCGCGGGTGGCACTGGGAGGGACAGCGGGGCCGCGGGGGGCGGGCACGGGGAGTGGCACCGGGGGGGAGGAGGGGGGGTTGGGGACATTGGTGGCCATTGGGTGACATTTGGGACGTTTTGGGGGGGTGAGGGTGGCACAGCCCGGGGACAACGGGTGACATTCGGGGCTGAGGGTGGCACAGCCGGGGGACATTTGTGACATTCGGGGCTGAGGGTGGCACAGCCCGAGGGACATTTGTGACATTCGGGGCTGAGGGTGGCACAGCCCGAGGGACACTGGGTGACATCTGAGTGACATTTGTGACATTCGGGGCTGAGGGTGGCACAGCCGGGGGACATTTGTGACATTTGGGGGATGAGGGTGGCACAGCCAGGGGACACCGGTGCCCACTGGGTGACATCTGGGTGACATTTGTGTGGCATTGAGAGGTGACAGTGCTGGGGACACCTCCATGGTGCCCTTTGGGTGACACTGGGAGGTGACAGCTGCGTGACACCGCCGTGGTGCCCTTTGCTGACACTCAGGATGATGTGGAGGAGCGGGGAGTGGCCGAGCCGCTCCTTGTGGTGCCCTCGGGTGACACCCGGGTGACGTTTGGGGGACATTTGGGTGAAATTTTGTGTGACATCTTGAGTGACATTTTGGGTGACGTTTGGAGGGGCTGTGGTGGCCTTTGGGTGACGTTTGAGTGGCATTTGGGTGACAGTTTTGGTGATGAGTGATATTTGGGTGAATTTTGGGTGACAGTTTGGTGACATTTGGGTGACATTTGGAGGGGCTGAGGGTGGCAGAGCTGTGGGGACACTGCAGCACCCACCAGCTTCCCCTCGAGGTGCCACTGCCACCAACCCAGCCCTGTCCCTGTCCCTGTCCCTGTCCCTGTGCCTGTCCCCATCCACCCATGTCCCTGTCCCTGCTGTTCCCGTCCCATCTGTGTCCCATCTCTGTCCCATCCATGTCCCCACTGTCCCATCCGTGTCCCCACTGTCTCTTTCGTGTCCCCATCCCTGTCCCACCCACGTCCCTGCTGTCCCATCCCCATTCTTGCTGTTCCTGTCCCCATGCCTGTCCCTGTCCCACCCGTGTCCCTGCTGTCCCCGCTGTCCCACCCGTGTCCCCATCTCTGTCCCACCCGTGTCCCTGCTGTCCCATCCACATCCCCGCTGTCCCTTTCATGTCCCTGTCCCTGTCCCACCCATGTCCCCGCTGTCTGCATTGTCCCACCCGTGTGCCCGCTGTCCCATCCACGTCCCCACTGTCACTTTCGTGTCCCTGTCCCTGTCCCTAACCCTGTCCCACCCGTGTCCCCGCTGTCCCCATCTCTGTCCCCCCCGTGTCCCCGCTGTCCCACCCGTGTCCCCCCCGTGTCCCCGCTCTCCCCATCTCTGTCCCCCCGTGTCCCTGCTGTCCCACCCGTGTCCCCGCTGTCCCCATCCCTGTCCCCCCGTGTCCCCGCTGTCCCACCCGTGTCTCTGCTGTCCCCATCTCTGTCCCCCCCGTGTCCCCATCCCTGTCCCCCCCGTGTCCCCACTGTCCCCCCCGTGTCCCCCCCGTGTCCCCGCTGTCCCCATCCCTGTCCCCCCTGTGTCCCCGCTGTCCCCATCTCTGTCCCCCCCCGTGTCCCCACTGTCCCCCCGTGTCCCCCCCGTGTCCCCGCTGTCCCCGCAGGCCTCTCCCTCGCTGACCCCCATTCACCAGGCCGGTGTCTGCGCCTTCTACGGCCAGTGCGGCCCCAACCCGGAGGTGAACGTGTCCCTGGCGCCGTCCCCGGTGCCGTGCCTCAACAACTCTGCGGCCCCGCTGGCCTCGGGGCTGGTGCTGTCGCTGCTGCGCACCGTGTGCCCGGAGCTGGTGCGCGGTGACGATGACACGCGCGTGTGCTGCAACTACGAACAGCTGCGGGCGCTGCAGGTCAGCGTGGCGCTCTCGGGGACGGTGCTGGCGCGCTGTCCCTCGTGCGCCCGCAACTTCGCCAACCTGCACTGCCGCAACATCTGCAGCCCGGACCAGAGCCTCTTCACCGATGTCACCCGTGTCACCGCGTCCAGCACCAAGCCCGGCAAGCAGGCCGTGTTGGAGTACCGGGTGTTTTACCGGCGCCGTTACGCCGAGGCCGCGTTCTCGTCGTGTCGGAACGTGCAGCTGCCGGCCACGGGCGGCCTGGCCATCGCCACCATGTGCGGCCGCTACGGCGGCGAGCTGTGCACGGCACAGCGCTGGCTGGACTTCCAGGGTGACAAAAACAACGGGCTGGCGCCGCTGCAGATCCAGTTCCTCCTGCTGGAGGATACCGACCCCGAGCCCGAGCAGGGCGTGATCCCGCTGGACGCTCCGGTGTGGGGTTGTGACCAAGCTCCCAGCGATGACCAAGAGCCGTGTTCGTGCCAGGATTGTGCCCAGGCTTGTCCCCCCGTGGTGCCGCCTTCGGAGGAGCCGCCGCCGTTCCGCCTGGGCCGGGCCGACGGAGTGCTGGTCATCTGCGTGCTGCTCTTCGCCTGCTTGGCCTTGACCTTCCTGCTGGCCTTGTGGTGCCGCAGAGGGGCCAAGGAACCGGCGGCCAAACCGGCCGGGCGCGGGTGCTCGCAGCGAGCCGGCCACGCCTGGCACAGCGCCTTGGAGAGGGCATTCCGCTGTTGGGGCACCACGGTGGCCTCACACCCCGTGCCCGTGCTGCTGGTGGCCGTGGCGGTGGCCGGAGGGCTGTCGGCAGGGCTGGTCACCATCCAGCTGACCACGGACCCCGTGGAGCTGTGGTCGGCCCCCGAAAGCCGCGCCAGGCAGGAGAAGGAGTTCCACGACCGACATTTCGGGCCTTTCATGCGCACCAACCAGGTGATCGTGACCGCTCCCGGCCGCCCGAGCCGCGCCTACGACTCCGTGGTGTTGGGGGCCAAGAATTTCAGCGGGGTGTTGAGCCTGGACGTGCTGAAGGCGCTGCTGGAGCTGCAGGACGCGCTGGCGGCCACCACGGCGTGGGCGCCGGAGGCGGGCAGGAACGTCACCCTGCAGGACGTGTGCTACGCCCCGCTGAACCCCACGGAGCCCGGCGTGGGCGACTGCGCCGTGTCCAGCGTCACGCAGTACTTCCAGAACAACCGCAGCCACCTGGAGCTGCGCGCCTGGCAGCAGAACGGGCAGAGCTCGGGCACCGTGGACTGGAGGGACCACCTCATCTACTGCGTCAAGTGGGTGCACGGGGAAAGGGGGCACGGGGTCGTGGGGGTCACGGTGGTGGGGCTGGGGTGGTGCCCGTGGGGTTGTGTCCGTGATTTGGGGACAAATTGTGGGGCTGAGGTGACATCTGTGGGCTGCTGTGTATGGTGTGGTGTCCGTGGGGTGTCCAGCTGTGGGGCTGGGGTGGTGCCCATGGGGTTGTGTCCATGATTTGGGGACCAGTTGTGGGGCTGAGGTGACATCTGTGGGGTTGTGTCTGTGATTTGGGGACCAGTTGTGGGGCTGAGGTGACATCTATGGGGTTGTGTCCATGATTTGGCGACCAGTTGTGGGGCTGGGTGACATCTGTGGGGTGCTGGATGTGGCACAGTGCCCGTGGGGTGCCCAGTTGTGGGATTAGGGTGACATCTGTGGGGTTGTGTCTATGATTTGAGGACAAATTCTGGGGCTGAGGTGACATCTGTGGGGTTGTGTCTGTGATTTGGGGACCAGTTGTGGGGCTGAGGTGACACCTGTGGGGTTGTGTCCATGATTTGGGGACCAGTTTTGGCGCTGGGGTGACATCTGTGGGGCGCTGGCCGTGGCACGGTGCCCGTGGGGGTTTACCCGTGGGGCTGAGGGGTCTCTATGGGGTGCCGCGGTGTCACCCCTAATGTCCCCCAGGACGCCCAGGTGCCTGCGGGGTGCCAGGCTGTGTCACTGGGGTGTCACCCGCGTGTGTCCCCATCACTGTGGGGTGCCGGGCCGTGTCCCCGGGGTGCCACCCCCGTGTCCCTGGTGCCGGGCCGTGTCCCCGGGGTGCCACCCGCGTGTCCCTGGTGCCGGGCCGTGTCCCCGGGGTGCCACCCGCGTGTCCCCCGCTGACGGCCCGGCCGTGTCCCCAGCTCCCCGCTCTCCTTCAAGGACATCACGGCGCTGGAGCTGAGCTGCATGGCCGCGTACGGCGGGCCTGTCTTCCCCTACGTGGCGCTGGGCGGCTACCGCGGTACGAGTGTCCCTGAGGTGTCCCTGAGGTGTCCCCGAGGTGTCCCCAAGGTGTCCCCGAGGTGTCCCTCTGGTATCCCCGAGGTGTCCTCACGGTGTCCTCCGTGGTGTCCTCACGGTGTCCCCGAGGTGTCCCTGTGGTGTCCCCGTGGTGTCCTGGAGGTGTCTTCACAGTGTCCCCGTGCTGTCCCCGCGCTGTCCCCACTCTGTCCCTGTGCCCTGATGTGTGTCCCCGCGGTGTCCCTGTGCCCTGACGCATGTCCCCGCGCTGTCCCCGCGCTGTCCCCGCAGACTCGGAGTACACGGAGGCCGAGGCGCTCATTGTCACCTACTCTCTGAACAACTTCCCGCGGGGGGACCCGCGCCTGGAGTGGGCGCTGAGCTGGGAGCGGAGCTTCCTGCGCGTGGTGCGCGACTTCCAGCGACAGCACGGCCACAACCTCAGTGTCACCTTCATGGCCGAGGTGCGCCCTGTGCCCGCGGGTCACCTCGGGGTCACCTCGGGGTCACCTCGGGGTCACCGTGTCACTGGGGCCGTACAGGTTTCAGTGAACTCCGTGTCCCCTCCATGCCCCTTGTGTCACCATGTCCTCTCCATGTCCCTGTGTCACCGTGTCCCTTCCACGATCCCGGTGTCACCCGTGTCCCTGTGTCCCCTCCATGTCCCCGTGTCCCCTTCACATCCCTGTGACCCGGTGTCACCCGTGTCCCTGTTCCCTCGCCATGTCCCCGTGTCCCCAATGCCCGCCGTGTCCCGGTGCCCGCCGTGTCCCCAGTGCCCCTCGTCCCCCCGATGTCCCCGGTGTGGCCGGTGTCCCCCCAGCCGTGACTGTCGCTGTCCCCTCAGCGCTCTCTGGAGGACGAGATCAACCGCACGAGCGCCGAGGACATTCCGGTGATGGCCACCAGCTACCTGCTGGTGTTCGCCTACATCGCGCTGGCCCTGGGCGAGTACACGGCCTGGAGACGGGTCCTGGTGAGCCCGGGGGATCCCGGGGGTCCCGGGGTTCGGTTTGGGGGGCTCTTGGGCGGTTCAGGGGGTCCCGGTGAGCTCCCGGGGGGCTCACTTTGGGGGGGACCCCAGGGGTTCGGGGGGTCCCGGTTTGGTGTCCCTGACCCCGGGGGTGTCCCAGTGGAGTTGAAGGTGACACTGGCCCTGGGTGTCCCGGTTTGGGGGTCCCGGTTTGGGGGGGTCCTTGTTTGGGGGTGCTGATTCGGGGCTGTCCCAGGTGGAGCCGAAGGTGACACTGGCCCTGGGGGTCGGTTTTGCGGTTCCCGGGCTGTTTGGGGGTCCCGGTTTGGGGGTGTTGATTCGAGGGTGTCCCAGGTGGAGCCGAAGGTGACGCTGGCCCTGGGTGTCCCGGTTTGGGGGTCCCGGTTTGGGGGTCCCGGTTTGGGGGTGCTGATTCGGGGCTGTCCCAGGTGGAGCCGAAGGTGACACTGGCCCTGGGGGTCCCGGTTCAGGGGGTCCCGGTTTGGGGGTCCCGATGAGCCCCGGGGTGTTGATTCGGGGGTGTCCCAGGTGGAGTCGAAGGTGACACTGGCCCTGGGGGTCCCGGTTTGGGGGTCCCGGTTTGGCGGTGCTGATTTGGGGGTGCTGATTCGGGGCTGTCCCAGGTGGAGTCGAAGGTGACGCTGGCGCTGGGGGGCATCGCCGTGGTCCTGGGCGCCGTGCTGGCCGCCATGGGGCTGCTGGCGCTGCTGGGGCTGCCCTCGTCCCTCATCATCCTCGAGGTCGTGCCCTTCCTCGTGCTGGCCGTGGGCGCCGACAACATCTTCATCTTCGTGCAGGAGCTGCAGGTGGGCCCGGGGGGCTCGGGGGGGCTCGGGGGTTTTGGGGGGCTCCGGGGGACACAGGGGGTGTCCTGGGGCAGGGGGGCACCTGTGGGTCACGAGGGTCCCCATGGGACAGGATGATCTGGGGGACATTTTGGGGACACAAGGATCCCTCATGGGGTACAGGGGCTTGGGGACACCTTGGGGACATTTTAGGGGTGGGTGGGTGCCCTCGGATGGGCGGGGGGTGCTCGTGGGGGGGTCCCTCGGATCTGCGGGTGTCCTCCAAGTCTGGGGGTGGGTCTGGGTGTCCCCTCGATCCGGGGGTGCCTCTGGGTGTCCCCCGGCTCCGGGGGTGGGTCTGGATGTCCCCCAGGTGTCCCCACGATCCGGGGGTGGGTCTGGGTGTCCCCTGGGTGTCCCCCGAGTGTCCCCTCGATCCGGGGGTGTCCCCTCGATCCGGGGGTGTCCCCTGGGTGTCCCCTGAGTGTCCCCTTGATCCGGGGGTGGGTCTGGGTGTCCCCTGGGTGTCCCCCGGGTGTCCCCTGAGTGTCCCCTCGATCCGGGGGTGTCCCCTGGGTGTGCCCCGGGTGTCCCCTGGGTGTCCCCTGGGTGTCCCCCGGGTGTCCCCTGAGTGTCCCCTCGATCCGGGGGTTGGTCTGGGTGTCCCCCGGGTGTCCCCCGGGTGTCCCCCGGGTGTCCCCGGGGCTCTGTGCCCCGCTGACGGCCCCGGGGCAGCAGCAGTCGCAGCGGGCGCCGGGCGAGACGCGGGAGCAGCAGTTGGGCCGGGTGCTGGCGCAGGTGGCCCCGAGCATGCTGCTGTGCAGCCTGTCCGAGAGCGTCTGCTTCCTGCTGGGTGCGTGCACACCGGCCACCGGGGGACGGGGGAACGGGGACACGGGACACCGGGACATCGGTGGACACTGGGACACCGGGGGGGACCGGGATACCGGGGGGAACGGGGACACCGCAGGGAACGGGGGGAACGGGGACACTGGGGACACTGGGACATCGGGGAGAATGGGGGACACCGGGACACTGGGGACACCGCGGACACCGGGGGGAATGGGGACACTGGGGACAGGAGGGGACCCGGGGGATTGGGGGACACTGGCGACACCGGGGGGGGGGAAACGGGGACACCAGGGGACACCGAGGGGATCGGGGGGAACGGGGGAAATTGGGGGACGCCGGGAACAGGAGGGGACCGGGGGGACCGAGGGGACTGGAGGGAACGGGGGGACAGGGACATGGAGGGGACGGGAGGCACATGGGGATGGCGGTGGCACGGGGACACGAGGGACACGGAGGGACAGGCTGGGGGGGTTGGTGTGGCATGGCGGAGCTGGCACCCTGGTGACCCGAGGGGTGGCAGAGGGTGCCCAGGGGTGACCCGGGGGTGACCCGGTGCCCCGCAGGTGCCCTGTCGTCCATGCCCGCCGTGCGCACCTTTGCCCTGACGGCCGCGCTGGCCATCGCGCTCGATTTCCTCTTCCAAATGTCCGGCTTTGTGGCCCTGGTGGCGCTCGACAGCCGGCGACAGGAGGTGACACCGCGGGGACAGGGGGTGGCGGCAGGGGGTGGGCGTGGGGGTCCCCAGGGTGGCCAAGAGGGTCCCCAGGGGGGGCACAGGGTGGGCATGGGGACCCCAGGGTGAGTGTGGGGACTCCAGGGTGGGCACAGGGTGGGCACAGGGTGGCCATGAGGATCCCCAGGGTGCTCATGGGGACCCCAAGGTGGGCACAAGATGAGTGTGGGGACCCCAGGGTGGCTGAGAGGGTCCCCAGGGTGGGCACAAGGTGGCTGTGGAGACCCCAGGGTGGGTGTGGGGACCCCAAGGTGGGCACAAGGTGGGCATGAGGATCCCCAGGGGGCTTATGGGGACCCCAGGGTGGGTGTGGGGGTCCCCAGGCTGTGCCCGGGGTGGGCAGGGGACACCCATGGGAACACGAGGGTGGGCAGGGGACACCAGTGGGACACGGGGGTCCCCCAGAGACGCGGTGCCAGCCCCCCGTGTCCCCCAGGCCGGGCGCTATGACCTCTGCTGCTGCTGCAAGTCGGGCAAGGGCGGCCCGGCCGGGGAGGGGGCGCGGCTGCTGCGGCCCCTCCTGGAGCGATATTACACCCCCGTGCTGCTGCACCCCGCCGTGCGGCCCGCCGTGGTGAGCGGGACACGGGGACATTGGGGACATGGGGGACACGGGGACATTGGGGACACGAGGGACACGGGGGGCATTGGGGGAATTGGGGGACACGGGGACATTGGGGACATGGGGGACACGGGGACATTGGGGGCATTGGGGGCATTGGGGGGCACGGGGGGCACTGGGGGAATTGGGGGCATTGGAGGGCACTGGGGACACGGGGGGGCAGTGGGGACAGTGGGGGCATGAGGGGACATCAGGGGCACAGGGGGACATTGGGGGACATGGGAACATGGGGGGAATTGGGGGGCATTGAAGGACACGGGGGGCACTGGGGACATTGGGGGCACCGAGGGGCACTGGGGGACATTGAGGGCACTGGGGGCAGTGCGGGGGTCCCGGGGGGCTGTGGGTGGGTTTGAGGGTCCCGGGGGGCTGTGGGTGGGTTTGGGGGTCCCGGGGGTGTTTGGGGGGTCCCGGGTGGTGTTTGGGGGTCCCGGGGGGCTGTGGGGGTTTGGGGTCCCTGACGGAGCCCCCCGGCAGGTGCTGCTGTTCCTGTTCCTGTCCTGTGCCGGGCTGTTCCTGCTGTTCCAGGTGTCCGTGGGGCTGGACCAGGAGCTGGCCCTGCCCGAGGTGGGGACACACCTGGGGACAGGGGGACACCCAGGGGACAGGGGGACACAGGGGACAGGGACACACAGGGGGACAGGAGGACACCCAGGGGACATCTGGGGGGGTCGGACCCTGTGGGGACGCTTGGGGACACACAGGTCCCACACGCGGGGGGTGACACGGGGACAGGTGTGGCACAGCCCTGTATGGGGACACACGGGGATGACATGGCCCTATATGGGGTCACATGGCGGGTGTGACACAGCCCTGTATGGGGACACACGGGGATGCTGTGACCCCTCTGGGACCCATTTGTGACCCCTTTGGGACCCCTCTGTCACCACTTTGAGACCCCCTTGGGACCCTTTTGAGACCCCTCTGGGACCTTTTTGGGATCCCTCTGTGACCCCTCTGGTCCCCTGTGGGGGTGTCCCCCGTGTGACACGCGCCTGTCCCCAGGACTCGTACCTGCTCCAGTACTTCTCGGCGCTGAACCAGTACCTGGCCGTGGGTGTCCCCACCTACTTTGTCACCACGGGCGGGTACAACTTCTCCAGCACCAACGGCACCAACGCCATCTGCTCCAGCTCGGGCTGCGACGCCGACTCGCTGACCCAGACCATCCAGCTGGCCACGCGCTTCCCCAACGTGTGAGTGACCCCTCGGGGGACCCTGGGTGGCTCGGTGGCCCGGCTCCTGTCACCCCCCGTGTCCCCTCCCCAGGTCGTACCTGGCCATCCCGGCCACCTCGTGGGTGGACGATTTCCTGGACTGGCTGAACCCCATGGGCCGCTGCTGCCGCATCCACCAGTTCGGGGCCAACGCGGGCCAGTTCTGCCCCTCCACCAGCAGTGAGTGACGGGAGAGGGGCTCTGGGGTGGGCACTGGGCAACTGGGGGTCATTGGGTGGCCATTGAGTGGCCACCGTGGGGGTCATTGGATGGTCATTGAGTGGCCACCGTGGGGGTCATTAAGTGGTCATTGGGTGCCCACCATGGGGGTCATTGGGTGGTCACCATGGGGTCATTGGGTGGTCACCATGGGGGTCATTGGGTGGCCATTGAGTGGCCACAATGGTGGTCATTGGGTGGTCATTGGGTGCCCACCATGGTGGCAGTTGGGTGCCCACCGTGGTGGTCATTGGGTGGTCATTGTGTGGCCATTGGGTGCCCACCATGGTGGCTGTTGGGTGGTCATTGGGTGGCCATTGGGTGGCCGTTGCGTGCCCACCGTGGTGGCCATTGTGTGGCTGTTGGGTGGCCATTGGGTGGTCATTGGGTGGACATTGGGTGGTCATTGGGTGGCCATTGGGCGCCCACCATGACGGTCATTCTGTACCCAATGTGATGACCATTGGGTGCCCATTGAATGGGAAGTGCCAGAGGTGCCCAGTGTCCTCACTGAGCCCATGTGGGTGACACTGACCCCGTGTGGGTGACACTGACCCTGTGTGGGTGACACTGACCCTGTGTGGGTGACACTGACCCCGTGTGTGTGACACTGACCCCGTGTGGGTGACACTGACCCCGTGTGGGTGACACTGACCACATGTGGGTGACAATGACCCCGTGTGGGTGACACTGATCCCGTGTGGGTGACACTGACCCCGTGTGGGTGACACTGATCCCTTGTGGGTGACACTGAGCCCATGTGTGTGACACTGACCCTGCATGGGTGACACTGACCCCGTGTGGGTGACACTGACCACATGTGGGTGACAATGACCCCGTGTGGGTGACACTGACCCCGTGTGGGTGACACTGATCCCGTGTGGGTGACACTGAGCCCATGTGTGTGACACTGACCCTGCATGGGTGACACTGACCCCGTGTGGGTGACACTGACCCCGTGTGTGTGACACTGAGCCCGTGGGGGTGAGACTGACCCCGTGTGGGTGACACTGACCCTGTGTGGGTGACACTGACCCTGCATGGGTGACACTGAGCCCGTGTGGGTGACAATGACCCCGTGTGAGTGACACTGACCCCGCGTGGGTGACACTGACCCCGTGTGGGTGACACTGACCCTGCATGGGTGACACTGAGCCCGTGTGGGTGACACTGACCCCATGAGGGTGACACTGAGCCCATGTGGGTGACACTGACCCCGTGTGTGTGACACTGACCCCATGTGGGTGACACTGACCCCGTGTGGGTGACACTGAGCCCGTGTGGGTGACACTGAGCCTGCATGGGTGACACTGACCCCATGTGTGTGACAGTGACCCCGTGTGGGTGACACTGACCCTGCATGGGTGACACTGACCCCCTGTGGGTGACACTGACCCTGCATGGGTGACACTGACCCCATGTGGGTGACACTGACCCCGCGTGGGTGACACTGACCCCGTGTGGGTGACACTGAGCCTGCATGGGTGACACTGAGCCCGTGTGTGTGACACTGACCCTGCATGGGTGACACTGACCCCGTGTGGGTGACACTGACCCCGTGTGGGTGACACTGACCCCGTGTGGGTGACACTGAGCCTGCATGGGTGACACTGAGCCCGTGTGTGTGACACTGACCCTGCATGGGTGACACTGAGCCCATGTGGGTGACACTGACCCTGCATGGGTGACACTGACCCCGTGTGGGTGACACTGACCCCGTGTGGGTGACACTGACCCTGCATGGGTGACAGTGACCCCATGTGGGTGACACTGACCCTGCATGGGTGACACTGACCCCGTGTGTGTGACACTGACCCCGTGTGGGTGACACTGTGCCTGCGTGGGTGACACTGACCCCATGTGTGTGACACTGACCCCGTGTGGGTGACACTGAACCCGTGTGGGTGACACTGACCCTGCATGGGTGACACTGACCCCATGTGGGTGACACTGAGCCTGTCTGGGTGACAGTGACCCTGCATGGGTGACACTGACCCTGCATGGGTGACACTGACCCCATGTGTGTGACAGTGACCCCGTGTGGGTGACACTGAGCCGCCCCGCGGTGGTGGCAGTGCCCGGTGCCCACGCTGACCCCTGACCCCCAGGTGCCCTGAGCTGCCTGCTGGGGCAGTGTCTGAAGCGGGTGCGGCGCCCCACGCCTCAGGAGTTCCAGCGCTTCCTGCCCTGGTTCCTGCACGACCGGCCCAACCTGCAGTGCCCCAAGGGGTCAGTGGCACCAGGGGGACACCGGGGTGGCACTGCAGTGCCAGTGGGGATGGCACCGGGGTGGCACTGGGGATGGCACCATGGTGGTACTCGGGTGGCACTGTGGTAACACTGGGGTGGCACCGGGGTGGCACCGGGGATGGCAATGGGATGGCACTGTGGTGACGCTGGGGTGGCACTGAGGTGACACTGGGGATGGCACTGGGATGGCACTTGGATGGCACGGGGGTGGTACTGGGGTGACACTGGGGTGGCACTGGGGATGGCACCGGGTGGCACTGAGGGTGGCACCATGGTGACACTAGGGTGGCACTGGGGTGGCACTGAGGGTGGCACTGCAGTGGCAAATGCCACCTAAGGGGACACAGAGCTGGGGGGCACTGTGTCCTCCATGTCCCGTGACCTCTGACCCCGTGTCCCCACAGTGGCCTGGGTGCCTACGACACCGCGGTGAGCATGGACGCCAACGGCACCATCCTGGGTGAGTGTGACACGGGGGTGACACGGGGACAGGGCTGGGGGTGACACGGGGACAGGGGGTGACACGGGGACAGGGCTGGGGTGACCGCTGTGGTGGCCACTACCCCAGAGTGGCCGCTGACCCCATGATGGCCGATGTCCCTTGGGGTGACCATTGTCCCATGGGAGTGACCACTGCCCCGAGTGCCTACTGCCCCCCGGAGTGACCACTCCCCTCTGAGTGCCCATTGCCCCCCGGAGTGACCACTGTCCCTGAGTGCCCACTGCCCCCCAGAGTAACCACTCCCCTCTGAGTGACCACTGCCACCCAAGTGCCCACTGCCCTGAGTGACCATTGCCCCCTGAGTGCCCACTCCCCCCCGAGTGACCATCCCCCCCCGAATGACCACTGCCCCCCGAGTGACCACTGCCCCGAGTGACCACTCCTCCGAGTGCCCCCTGCCCCTGAGTGACCACTCCACCATGAGTGCCCCCTGCCCCCGTGCCCTCTCGGTGCCCCCGTGCCCTCTCGGTGCCCCCGTGACCTCTCGGTGCCCCCGTGCCCTCTCGGTGCCCGCAGCCTCGCGGTTCATGGCGTACCAGCGGCCGCTCCGCACGTCCCAGGATTTCACGGCCGCCCTTCGCGCCGCCCGCGCCCTGGCCGAGCGCGTCACCAGCACCCTGCGCCGCGTCCCCGGCACCGACCCCTCCTTCCGCGTCTTCCCCTACGCGTGAGTGGCACCGCGGCACCCCGGGGACCCTCTGGGGGCCCGTCCTGGGGTGCCCCTGTGCAGTGTTGGGGGTCAGGAGTCGGTGCCCCAGTCAGGTTAGGGGGTCACAGTTGGGGGTTCCCAGTTATGAGTGCAGGGTGCCCAATGCCTGTTTTATGGTGCCCAATGCCCATTTTAGGGTGCCCAGTGCCCATTTTTAGGGTGCCCAGTGCCCATTTTAGGGTTACCCAATGCCCATTTTTAGGGTGCCCAATGCCCATTTTTAGGGTGCCCAGTGCCCATATCGGTGTCCTCAGTGCCCATATCGGTGTCCCCAGTGCCCATATTTAGGCGTGCCCAAAGCCCATATCGGGGTGCCCAGTTGCTATTTCAGGTGCCCAATGCCCATTTTTAGGGTTCCCAATGCCCATTTTAGGTTACTCAATGCCCATTTTGGAGTGCCCATTGCCCATTTTGGGGTGCCCTATGCCCATATCGGTGTCCTCAGTGCCCATATCGGGGTGCCCTATGCCCATTTTAGGTTACTCAATGCCTATTTCGAGATGCCCAGTGCCCATTTTAGGTTACTCAGTGCCCATTTTGGGGTGCCCATTGCCCATTTTGGGGTGCCCTATGCCCATATCGGTGTCCCCAGTGCCCATATTTAGGCGTGCCCAATGCCCATTTTGGGGTGCTCAGTTGCTGTTTCGGGTGCCCTATGCCTATTTTAGGCTGCTCAATGGCCATTTAGGGGTACTCGGTGCCCATTTTGGGGTACTCGGTTCCCATTTCGGGGTGCCCGGTGCCCATTTTGGGGTACTCGGTGCCCATTTTGGGGTACTCGGTTCCCATTTCGGGGTGCCCGGTGCCCATTTTGGGGTACTCGGTGCCCATTTTGGGGTACTCGGTGCCCCATTTCGGGGTGCCCAGTGCCCATTTTGGGGTACTCGGTGCCCATTCCGGGGTGCCCAGTGCCCACCTCAGCGTCCCCGCAGGGCCACGTACGTGTACTACGAGCAGTACCTGTCGGTGGTGTACGAGGGGCTGGTGACACTGGCGCTGTGCCTGGTGCCCACCTTCGCCGTGTCCTTCCTGCTGCTGGGCATGGACGGCCGCTCCAGCCTGGCCACGGTGCTGACCATCGCCATGGGGCTGCTGGACACCGCCGGCTGCATGGCGCTCTGGGGTGTCCCCTACAACGCCGTGGCGCTCATCAACCTGGTGGCGGTGCGGGGATAGAGGGGACATGGGGACACGGGGACACAGGGACAGTGGGGACAGCTCCCCTGGCCACGGTGCTGCCGGCTGCATGGCGCTCTGGGGCACTCATCAACCTGGTGGCGGTGTGGGGATAGAGGGGACACGGGGACATGGGGACACGGGGACAGTGGGGACATGGGGACACGGGGACAGTGGGGACAGTGGGGACACGGGGACAGTGGGGACAGTGGGGACATGGGGATAGCAGGGACATGGGGACATGGAGATAATGGGGACAGCGGGGACATGGAGACAGCAGGGACAACGGAGACAGTGGGGACACGGGGATAGAGAGGACGGTGGGGACACGGGGATAGTGGGGACATTGGGGACAGCGGGGACAGTGGGGACCTGAGATGGCACTGGGATGTGGGGCGGTGCGGGGACACAGGAGACACAGGGTGGGATGGGGATGTGAGGAATGGCACAGGGACATGGGGTGGTGGCACAGGGACATGGGGTGGCATGGGTACATGGGGTGGCACAGGGACATGGGGCATGGGAGGTGGCACAGGGGCATAGGGGACACAAGGGGTGACTCTGGGGCACAGGGCTGACTCTGGGGACACAAAGGGTGGCTTTGAGGGCACAGGGGGTGGCCCTGGGGACACAAAGGGTGGCCCTGGCACACAGGGGTGGCTCTGAGGTGACAGCCCGGTGTCCCCACAGGCCGTGGGCATCTCGGTGGAGTTCGTGTCCCACATCACGTGCGCCTTCGCCCGCAGCCGCCAGCCCACGCGGGTGGCCCGGGCCGCCGAGGCCACTGTCACCATGGGCAGCAAGGTGGGCACGGGGACACCGCGGGAGCCTGCCGGGACTGGGGGTGACACCAGGGACCCCAAACCCTCCTGGGGTCAGGGTGTGACACCAGGGACCCCAAACCCTACTGGGACTGGGGAGGTGACACTGTGGGACCCCAAACCCTCCTGGGGCTGCAGGGTGTGACATCAGGGACCCCAAACCCTCCTGGGACTGGGGGGTGACATCACGGACCCCAAACCCTCCTGGGGCTGCAGGGTGACACCAAGGGACCCAAACCCTGCCGGGAGGGGGGTGACACCACGGCATTCCCTCCTGGGGTCAGGGGGTGACACCACAGGGACCCCAAACCTTCCTGGGGCTGCAGGGTGACACCGCGGGACCCTGAACCCTGCTGGGACTGGGGGTGACATCACGGACCCCAAACCCTCCTGGGACTGGGGGGGTGACACTAAAGGACCCCAAACCCTCCGGGGGCCGGGAGGTGACAGCGCGGGCCGCCCTCCGTTGCCGGGGGTGTCACCGCGGGTGGCCGCTGTCCCCGCAGGTGGTGGCGGGGGTGGCCATGACCAACCTGCCGGGAGTGGTGGTGCTGGCGTTCGCCAAGGCGCGGCTCATCCAGATCTTCTTCTTCCGCCTCAACCTCATCGTCACCCTGGTGGGGCTGGCACACGGGCTGGTCTTCCTGCCCGTGCTGCTCAGCTACATCGGTACGGGCTGCCACCCCTGGGGACAGCGCGACAGGGCCGGGTCACCTCCTGGGGACAGGGTGACAGGGGCTGGCACCTCCTGGGGACAGGGTGACAGGGGCTGGGGTCACCCCCTGGGGACAGCGTGACAGGGGCTGGGGTCACTGCAGGGACAGGTCACCTCCTGGGGACAGGGTGACAGGGACAGGTCACCTCCTGGGGACAGTGTGACAGGGGCTGGTCACCTCCTGGGGACAGTGTGACAGGGGCTGGGTCATCTCCTAGGGACAGTGTGACAGGGGCTGGGGTCACCTCCTGGGGACAGTGTGACAGGGGTTGGGGGTCACCTCCTGGGGACAGCGTGACAGGGCCGGGTCACCTCCTGGGGACAGTGTCACATGGGCTGGGGTCACCCCCTGGGGACAGCGTGACAGGAGCTGGGGTCACTGCAGGTACAGGTCACCTCCTGGGGACAGGGTGACAGGGGCCGGGTCACCTCCTGGGGACAGTGTGACAGGGGCTGGGTCACCTCCTGGGGACAGGGTGACAGGGGCCGGGTCACCTCCTGGGGACAGGGTGACATGGGCTGGGGTCACTGCAGGGACAGGTCACCTCCTGGGGACAGGGTGACATGGGGCTGGGTCACCTCCTGGGGACAGTGTGACATGGGCTGGGGTCACCTCCTGGGGACAGGGTGACAGGGGCGGGTCACCTCCTGGGGACAGTGTGACATGGTCCGGGTCTCCTCCTGGGGACAGTGGGACATGGGCTGGAGTCACCCCCTGGGGACAGTGTGACATGGGGGTCACTGCAGGGACAAGGACAGTGTGACACCAGCATCACTGGTCACCCCCAGGGACAAGGACAGACCGTCACCTCCCCTATTGTCCCCCCGCCGTGTCCCCAGCCCCGGTGACAGGGACAGGCTGGCACCATGCCCATTGTCCCCCTGTGTCACCCCTGGGGACAGGGACAGGCTGGCACCACCCTCATTGTCCCCACAGGTCCCAGGCCGCGGGTGCCACCAGGGGAGGACACGCCGAGGGACACGCAGGGGACAGGGCTGGGCGTGGTCAACCCCTACTTCCAGGACACGGACACGGCCAAGGACAAGGCCAAGGCCAAGGCCAAGGACAAGGACAAGGACAAGGACAAGGCCAAGGCGTCCAGGAAGGGCTGAGCCCCCCTGCCCCCCACCCCCCTGTGCCCCTCCCCCGTTTTTATTTAAACTGGTTTTGTCACAGCCTGGACTGGTTGGACTGGGATGGGCCAGTGTCACTCACAGCGGTTGGGGACACTGTGGGGACAGCACACGGGGCATGAGGATGTGGAGGACACAGGGACACTGTGGGCACAGGGACACTGGGGACAGGGACATTGGGGACACAAGGACACTGTGGGGACAGGGACACTGTGGGGACACAGGGACACTGTGGGGACAGGGACACTGGGGACAGGGACACTGCGGGGACACAAGGACACTGCGGGGACAGGGCCATGTGGGGGACAGGGACACAGAGTCCCACACAGGACATGGCCACACAGACCTGGGGGTCACAGGGACGTCACTGGGGTGAAGCCTCACGGGAGGTGACACGCTGGTGACACGCTGGTGACAGGGACGTGCAGGACACGAGGCCACCACAGGGCTGGGCTTGGGTGTCCCCAAACCCGCCCAGTCTGGGGTCACATCCTACACTGGGCACACTGGGACAGGGCTTGGCTCCCAAATGTCACAGGGGCTGGGGACACGGGGACGGGATGTGGGGCACAAGGACGGCGTGGGGACATGTGGGGGGACATTCCCGGCCCTACAGGCGCTTGCCGGGCACAGGGGGGACACCCCAGAGCATTTGTTAGGGCCGTTTATAGGGCGTTCCCTGTTAAAGGTTTATGGGTTTATTCCCGGCCCTACAGGCACCTACAGGGGACATCCCAGAGTATTCCCTTAGGGACATTTATGGGACATTCCCTGTGGGACATTTCCAGGTTTATTCCCGGCTCTACAGGTACTTGTAGGACACACAGGGGACATCCCAGAGCATTCCTTTAGGGACATTTACAGGACACTCCCTGTCGGACATTCCCAGGTCTATTCCCGTCCCTACAGGCACCTGTAGGGCACACAGGGGACATCCCAGAGCATTCCTTTAGGGACATTTCCAGGACACTCCCTATGAGAAGTTTATATGTTTATTCCCAGCCCTACAGGCACTTGTAGGACACAGTAGGGGACATCCCAGAGCATTCCTTTAGTGACATTCCCAGGTTTATTCCCGGCCCTACAGGTACTTGTAGGGCACACAGGGGACATCCCAGAGCTCTCCTTTAGGGACATTCCCAGGACACTCCCTGTGGGACATTTCCAGGTTTATTCCCGGCCCTACAGGTACTTGTAGGGCACACAGGGGACATCCCAGAGCTCTCCTTTAGGGACATTCCCAGGACACTCCCTGTAGGACATTTCCAGGTTTATTCCCGGCCCTACAGGTACTTGTAGGGCACACAGGGGACATCCCACAGCTCTCCTTTAGGGACATTTACAGGACACTCCCTATGAGAAGTTTATAGGTTTATTCTTGGCCCTAAAGGCACCTGTAGGACACAGTAGGGGACATCCCAGAGCATTCCTTTAGTGACATTCCCAGGTCTATTCCCGGCCCCACAGGCACTTGTAGGGCACACAGGGGACATCCCAGAGCGCTCCTTTAGGGACATTCCCAGGACACTCCCTGTAGGACATTTCCAGGTTTATTCCCGGCCCTACAGGTATTTGTAGGGCACAGTAGGGGACATCCCAGAGCTCTCCTTTAGGGACATCCCAGAGCATTCCTTTAGGGACATCCCAGAGCGCTCCTTTAGGGACATTTCCAGGACACTCCCTGTGAGAAGTTTATAGGTTTATTCCCGGCCCCACAGGCACTTGTAGGGCACACAGGGCACATCCCAGAGCGCTCCTTTAGGGACATTTCCAGGACACTCCCTGTGACACTCCCAGGTCCATTCCCAGCCCTAGAGGCACTTGTACGGCCGGCGGGCGGGCACGGTCTGCAGCTCCAGGCGCACGGGACACTTGTAGAGGTGTCGCAGCAGGGTCTCGGCGTAGCCCAGCAGGAAGTAGAGTTTGTGCGGCGGCAGGGCGCGGCCCAGCAGCGCGCACAGCACCAGCACGTTCCCGCGCCGCTTCAGCACCACCTCATCGGCCAAGAGCCCCGGGAAGGTGCCGTACAGGAACCGCCGCACGAAGGCGTCCTCCAGAGCGCGCTGCGCCGCGCCCGCCTCGCCCTGCAGGTTCCCTGTGGGGACAGGGGACACCGGTGACACTGGTGACACTGGTGACATCAGTCACTGCCCGCTGCGCCGCGCCCGCCTCGCCCTGCAGGTTCCCTGTGGGGACAGGGGACACCGGTGACACTGGTGACACCAGTCACTGCCTGCTGCGCCGCGCCCGCCTCGCCCTGCAGGTTCCCTAAAGATACAGGGGACACTGGTGACACTGGTGACATCAGTCACTGCCCGCTGCACCGCGCCCTGCAGGTTCCCTAAAGATATAGGGGACACCGGTGACACTGGTGACACTGGTGACATCAGTCACTGCCCGCTACACCGCGCCCTGCAGGTTCCCTGTGAGGACAGGGGACACTGGTGACACTGGTGACACTGGTGACATCAGTCACTGCCCGCTACACCTCGCCCTGCAGGTTCCCTAAAGGGATAGGGGACACTGGTGACACTGGTGACACTGGTGACATCAGTCACTGCCCGCTGCGCTGCGTCCTGCAGGTTCCCTAAAGATATAGGGGACACTGGTGACACTGGTGACATTGGTGACACTGGTGACATCAGTCACTGCCCGCTGCACTGGGCCTGCCTCGCCCTGCAGGTTCCCTGTGGGGACAGGGGACACTGGTGACACTGGTGACACTGGTGACACTGGTGACATCAGTCACTGCCCGCTGCACCGCGCCCTGCAGGTTCCCTGTGGGGACAGGGGACACTGGTGACACTGGTGACATCAGTCACTGCCTGCTACACCGCGCCCTGCAGGTTCCCTAAAGGGATAGGGGACACTGGTGACACTGGTGACACCACTGAGTGCCCACTGTGCTGGGCCCACCTCGCCCTGCAGGTTCCCTAAAGATACAGGGGACACTGGTGACATTGGTGACACTGGTGACATCAGTCACTGCCCGCTTTGCCGCGCCCGCCTCGCCCTGCAGGTTCCCTAAAGGGATAGGGGACACTGGTGACACTGGTGACACTGGTGACACCACTGAGTGCCCACTGTGCTGGGCCCGCCTCGCCCTGCAGGTTCCCTAAAGGGATAGGGGACACTGGTGACACTGGTGACACCGGTGACATCAGTCACTGCCCGCTGTGCTGCGCCCTGCAGGTTCCCTAAAGGGATAGGGGACACTGGTGACACTGGTGACACCACTGAGTGCCCACTGTGCTGGGCCCACCTCGCCCTGCAGGTTCCCTAAAGGGATAGGGGACACTGGTGACACTGGTGACACTGGTGACATCAGTCACTGCCCGCTACACCGCGCCCTGCAGGTTCCCTAAAGGGATAAGGGACACTGGTGACACTGGTGACACTGGTGACATCAGTCACTGCCCGCTGCGCCTCGTCCTGCAGGTTCCCTAAAGGGATAGGGGACACTGGTGACACTGGTGACACCACTGAGTGCTGGGCCCACCTCGCCCTGCAGGTTCCCTAAAGGGATAGGGGACACTGGTGACACTGGTGACATCAGTCACTGCCCGCTACGCCTCGCCCTGTAGGTTCCCTGTGGGGACAGGGGACACTGGTGACACTGGTGACACTGGTGACACCAGTGAGTGCCCACTGCGCTGGGCCCGCCTCGCCCTGCAGGTTCCCTGTGGGGACAGGGGACACTGGTGACACCAGTCACTGCCTGCTGCGCTGCGCCACACACGTTCCCTGGGGGGACATGGGGTGGCACTGGTGACACTGGTGACATCATTCACTGCCTGCTGTGCCTTGCTGCACAGGTTCCCTAAGGGGACATGAGGTGACACTGGTGACACCAGTGAGTGCTTGCTGTGCCTCACCACACAGGTTCCCTGGGGGGACAGGGAGTGACAGTGGTGGCACCAGTGATAGTGGCATTGGTGACACCAGTGAGTGCCCGCTGTGCCGCACCCGCCTCGCCCTGCAGGTTCCCTAAAGGGACAGGAGGTGACACTGGTGACACTGGCCATGGCACTGGGTGCCCAGGTGGCACCACAGAAGTTGTGTGCTCTGTCCCCAGGATGCCCATGGGAACCACGGTCACTGTGCCCATCGTGCCCACATGTCCCCTTGTCCCCATGCCAGTCCCCTTATGCCCCATCCCCGTCCCCTTGTGTCCCCATCCCCTGTCCTCTGTGTCCCCATCCCTGTCCCCACAACACCCAGTGACCACGGCGCCCTCATGTCCCCCTTGTCCCCATCCTTGTCCTCTGTGTCCCCACCCCCTGTCCTCTGTGTCCCCATCCCTGTCCCCTTGTGTCCCCACCCCCTGTCCTCTGTGTCCCCACCCCCTGTCCTCTGTGTCCCCATCCCTGCCCCCTTGTGTCCCCACCCCCTGTCCTCTGTGTCCCCTGTCCTCTGTGTCCCCATACCCGTCCCCTTGTGTCCCCATCCCTGTCCCCACAACACCCAGTGACCACGGCGCCCTCATGTCCCCCCTGTCCCCATCCCCGCCCGCAGGGGTCCCCCGTGTCCCCGTGTCACCCACCGGTGTGCAGGGACAGCCAGCCCTTGCGGTGGCCGATGTAGTGCGGGGGATGTGCCTGCTCGTAGGTCACCATCTTGTCACCCTTGCCCGCACGCACCCGCGCCGCCCGCGTCTGTGGGGACAGCGGGGTCAGGGGACAGCGCGGGGACACAGCCACGGGGCGGGGGACACGGGGACACCGCGGGGCAGGGGACACCGCGGGGACACCACGAGGATGGGGACACGGGGACACCACGGGGCAGGGGGACACCACGGGGACACGGGGACACCGCGGGGACACAGCCACGGGACAGGGAACACCACGGGGCAGGGGACACGGGGACACCGCGGGGCAGGGGACACCGCGGGGCGGGGACACGGGGACACAGCCGCGGTGTCCCCAGAGACTCACCTTGAGGCAGGCAGGGGTGGTGTGGAGCTGCCGGGTGGCGCTGGGGACATGGAGGGCACAGGGAAGGACCTGGAGAGGGGACAGGGCTGGGGACAGCCTGGCAGGGGGACATCCCCGGCCCCGTGTCCCCGACAACAGCCAGTGTGTCCCCAGGAGCCCCGCGGGGCAGTGCCCGTGTCCCCGGAGTGGGGACAGCGCTGGTGTGTCCCCACAGCCAGTGTCCCTGTCCCCAGCGTCAGCACAGCCCTTGTCCCTCTTATCCAGAGCCCCCCACGCTCAGTGTGCCCATCCCCGGTGTCCCCAGTGTCCCCATCCCCAGCACCTCCAGTATCCCGTGTCCCCAGTGTCCCCATCCCCAAAGTCCCCATCCCCAGTGTCCCCAATACCTCCAGTATTCCCAGTGTCTCCATCCCCAGTGTCCCCAGCCCCAGCACCTCCAGTATCCCGTGTCCCCAGTGTCCCCATCCCCGAAGTCCCATCCCCAGTGTCCCCATCCCCAGTGCCACTATGTCCCCAGTGTCCCCATCCCCAGTGTCCCCAATGTCCCAGTGTCCCCCTCAGCGGCCCGTGCCGCCACCCTCTCTGGAGCCCCCGGTGTCCCCAGTGTCCCCCACTCCCGGTGTTTGTCCCCATTCCCGGTGTTTGTCCCCATTCCCGGGCTCCCCTCACCCGCAGCGCGCGCGCGGCCGCCGCCATCTTGGCTCGAGGCGGGGCTACAGCGCCCCCTGGCGGCTGGAGGTCCCGGGGCGGATACTGGGGGAAACTGGGGGATACTGGGGGGTACTGGGGGGATACTGGGGGGATACTGGGGATACTGGGGGATACTGGGGGGATACTGGGGGATACTGGGGGATACTGGGGGGTACTGGGAGGAAATGGGGCCACTGGGAACACTGGGGGCACTTGAAGGCAACTGGGTGTGGGCTGAATGCTTACTGGGAGCAACTGGGAGCTGCTGGTGCCTACTGGGGGTCTTTACTGGGCATCCCCCAGTACCTCCAGGGGGGTCTGGGAGGGTCTGGGGGTGTCCCCCCCTTTCTTCCCCCCGTGTACCCCCATTCTCGGGGGGCTGCCGGGCGCCCTCTCTTTTCTCCCCCCCTCATTTTGGGGGTCTCCTGGATGCCCCCTGTTTCTCCCCCCCTTCATTTTGGGGGTCTCCCAGGTGTCCCCCTCAACATCCCCCATTTTGGGGGTCTCCCAAGTGTTCCCACCTTCCCTCCCCCCCCCATTTTGGGGGTCTCCCATGGGTCCCTCCTTTCGCCCCCATTCTGGGGGGTCTCCCAGGTTTCCCCTCTCCCCTTTGGGGATCTCCCACCTCCCTTCTTCCCCCATTTTGGGGGTCTCCAACCTTCCCCCCTCCCATTCCGGGGATCTCCCAGGTGTCCCT
The DNA here is from genome assembly GCF_009819655.1 of Sylvia atricapilla. NCBI lineage: Eukaryota > Metazoa > Chordata > Aves > Passeriformes > Sylviidae > Sylvia > Sylvia atricapilla. The sequence goes on from NC_089167.1 coordinate 1,182,619, forward strand.
CCTTTTCTTCCCCATTTTGGGGGTCCCCCAGTTCCCTTCTCCCCCCATTTTGGGGGTCTCCCAGCTCCCTTCTCCCCCCATTTTGGGGGTCTCCAACCTTCCCCCCTCACCATTTTGGGGGTCTCTCAGGTCTCCCTCCTTTCCACCCCCATTTTGGGGGTCCCCCAGCTGCCCCCTCCCCATTTTTGGGGGTGTCTCTCCCTTTCCCCCTCAGACTCTCAGCACACCGTGGGGCAGCTGCCGTTTATTGGGGGGTGCTCCCAGCCGTGCCCCCCACCCCGAAGCCGCTCTCCCTTTTTGGGTGGGGGGCTCATGGGAAGGCGATGGCGCCCAGGGGGGGCTCTGAGGAGGGGGTCCCGCGGCCCGGGGGGGGCTGCCGGGGGGGTCCCCCGTGGTGGCCGTACTGGAATTTGAGGCGCAGCTCTCCCAGGCGGGAGCGGGGCAGGATGTCGGGGATCCACTCGATGGTGAACGGCGTCGGCTCCTTCTGCGTGGGGGACGTGTGTCCTGGGGACACGGGGGGGACACGGTGGCGTGGCTGCTGCGGGGTCCTGCCCCGAGGGGACCCCCTCTTCCCATCCTGGAAGCCCCCCGACCCCTTGGGACTTGTCCTTTCCTCCTCTCTCAGAGCCCTCAGGGTTGGAATCGCTCTTTTCCCATCCTTTGGAGCCTCTCCCCACCTCTGAGATCCCCTTCCCTTGAAGCCCCCCCAAACCCCTGAACCCCCTTTTCCATCCCCTGGAGCCCCCAGAGGTGTTTGTGTCCCCCCAGTCCTGTAGAAACTCCCCTGTCCCCATCCCTTGAAGCCCCCCGACCCTTTGGGACTTGTCCTTTCCTCCTCTCTCAGAGCCCCCAGGGTTGGAATCGCTCTTTTCCTATCCTTTGGAGCCTCTCCCCACCTCTGAGATCCCCTTCCCTTGAAGCCCCCCCAAACCCCTGAACCCCCTTTTCCCATCCCCTGGAGCCCCCAGAGGTGTTTGTGTCCCCCCATCCTTTGGGACCCCCCTTTTCTTCCCTTCCCTGAAGCCCCTCTAGGCCCTGAACCCCCCTTTTCCCACCCTGATGAGCCCCCCAGGGGTGTTCAGACCCCCCACCTCTGGGACCCCCTTCCCTTGAAGCCCCCCAACCCCTGAACCCCCTTTTCCCATCCCCTGGAGCCCCCAGGGGTGTTTGTGTCCCCCCAGTCCTATGGAGAGTTGGGACCTCCCAGGTGAGTTTTGGGGTCCCACCCTGCCCCTCCTGGGGGCTGTTTTGGGGTCCCACCCTGCCCCTCCTGGGGGCTGTTTTGGGGTCCCACCCTGCCCCTCCTGGGGGCTGTTTTGGGGTCCCACCCTGCTCCTCAGAAGTGGGTTTTAGGGTCCCACCCTGCCCCTTCTGGAGGCAGTTTTAGGGTCGCACCTTGCCCTTCCTGGGGGCTGTTTTGGGGTCCCACCCCTCTCTTCCCAGCTGAGTTTTGGGGTTCCCCTGTACCCCTCCCGGTGGGTTTTGGGGTCTCCCCGTGCCTCTCCCCCGACTTTGAGGAAGATCTGCAGCTCCAGGGGCCGCAGCAGGGGCTGTTTTGGGATCCCTTCCCAGCTGGGTTTTGGGGTCCCACCCTGCCCCTCGCGGTGGGTTTTGGGGTCCCCCTGAGCCCCCCAGAGCCTCACCGACTTTGAGGAAGGTCTGCAGCTCCAGGGGCCGCAGCGGGGGCTGTCTGTCGTGCGGGCCCAGCCCCTCGGCCAGGCTCTCCACCTCCACCCGGGGGCTGCGGAAAGGCTCGTAGGAGCCGTCCCTGTTCTGCACGAAGCTCCTGGTGATCTCCAGCGGCACCTGCAGGGCCGGGCACAGCTCACACCCGGCCCCTCGGGGCTGCAAAACCTTCGGTTGGGTTTTTCCAGGCTTTACCTGGGGCGTGTCGAAGATCTGCTTCACCTGCAGGACGTTGGTGATGTGCCAAGTGTACTTGGAGAAGGTGCCCAGGGGCAGCGCGTCCCTGCGCACAAAAGCTGTGGGAGAGGTGGGGAGAGGCTTCAGTCCTGCTGATTTCCCCTCTTTGTTATCACCCCTCTTGGTTTTATCATCCCTCTGTTCCCCTCTTTTATTTTTCCTCTCCTTTCTGTAATTTTTCCCTCTTTTTTTTTTTTTTTTGTCTCTTTTCCCCTTCGTTGCTTTCATTCCTTTCTGTCTCTTTTTCCCTTCCTTCACCCTTTTTTTCCCTCCCTCTTTTCCCTCACCTTCACCCCTTTCCTTGCAAGGAAAAACCCAAGGAAAAATCCAAGGAAAAAGCCAAGAAAACCCCCCCAAAAAACCCCAAGAAACAACCCAAGGAAAATCCAAGAAAAAAACCCAAGAAAACCTCAAGAAAACCTCAAGAAAACCTCAAGAAAAACCTCAAGAAAAACCCATGAAAAAAAACCCAAGGAAAAACCCAAGAAAATAAAAAACCAAGAAAACCTCAAGAAAAACCCAAGAAATACCCTCTGGGCAGCTCAGAATCCTCTCCATACCACCAAAACTCCCAAACCTCATCTCTCAGTGGGGTTTTCTCGTGGTTTTTCCATGTTTTTGCCCCTTTTCCCTCACCCGTGGTGGAGTTGGGGAGCCTCTTCTTGCCGCTGCCGCTGGAGATCCTCTGCTGCAGAGCCTCGAAAAAGGACTGGGGGATGTGGAAAACCAGGGGCTCTGGGTGGCCTGGGAGGGCACAGAGGGGTCAGGAGGTCCCAAATTCCCACCCTGAAGCGTCCCTAGGGCTGAATTCCCAGGGGAATGTCTGGGATTTGGTGGCTGTCCCCTCCCTGGGGCTGTTTTGGGGGGACGTTTTCTGGTCACTGGGAGGAGGTGGTGACAATTGGTGGTGGGATGGTGAGGAGATGCTCCATTCCTGAATCCCCAAAATGTGTCCCCAGCCCCGTTTCCCCTCCTCAACCCCATTTAGAGCCTCACAGCCCCATTTTTTCCCCCAGCCCCACTGGGAACCAGCCTGGCCCCAGAGGTTCTCCAGCCCCTGCAGCAGCTCCGTGGCCTCCTCTGGAGTCTGGGACCCCCGAGCTGCAGGTGGGGTCTCACCTGAGTGGGACAGAGGGACAAAATCCCTCCCTGTGCCCTCGATGTGACCTGGAGCAATCCCAGTAAAACTTCCCAGGGGAAAGTCCACGTCCTGGAAGGTCACTCACCCTCAAACTGGTAGTGCATGGTCTGGTGGATGCGCTCTGTGACACTGCCCAGCCACTCCTGGAAGGACAGGGACACCTGGGACTCATCCAGCGCCGGGGGACAGCCTGCAGGGGACAGGGAGGGACACTGGGATGTCACCCTGTCCCAAAACAGGGACACCTGGGACTCATCTGACACCTGGGGACAGCCCCAGCTCCTCTGGGAATTCCAGCCCAGCCTCTCCCCCCCCTCCCAGGCAGGAATTCCCTCCCAAAATCCCGTTTAAATCTCCCCTTTCCCAGTTTGAAGCCGTTCCCTGTGGCCTGTCCCTCTGTCCCTTGTCCCCAGTCCCTCTCTCTGTGTCCTAGAGCCCCTTTAGGCCCTGGAAGGAGCTCTGAGCTGTCCCTGGAGCCTTTCCCTTCTCCCTTGGGCATTCCCAGGGATCCAGGGGCAGCCCCAGCTCCTCTGGGAATCCCAGCCCAGCCTCTCCCCCCACTCCCAGGCAGGAATTCCCTCCCACATCCCACATCCATCCTGCAAACCCAGCGCTGGCAGTGCCCCAGGCTCACTCACCGTGTCTCTTCAGCGAGGAGGAGGAGGAGGAGGATGAGGATGAGGAGGAGGCACCGGGAGGTTTCCTCAGGCTGCTCCTCCTGGGGCCGGGCAGGGCTGGCTCTGGGGCCAGGAGGGGCCCGGGCAGCTGCGGCCCTGAGGGAGGGACTGTCACCCCCAGGCAGGTCCTGTCACCTCCCTGCTCGGGGCCCGGGCCCCCACAGCACCCCCGGTGACCCCACAGCACCCCCAGTGACCCCAGAGCATCATCAGTGACCCCAGAGCACCCCCAGTGACCCCAGAGCACCCCCAGTGACCCCCCAGAGCACCCCCAGTGACCCCAAAATACCATCAGTGACCCCACGGCACCAGTGACCCCACAGCACCTCCAGTGACCCCAGAGCACCCCCAGTGACCCCAAAATACCATCAGTGACCCCACGGCACCAGTGACCCCAGAGTACCATCAGTGACCCCAGAATACCATCAGTGACCCCACACAGCACCACCAGTGACCCCCTATGCCACCACCAGTGACCCCAGAGCACTGCCAGTGACCCCAGAGTACCATCAGTGACCCCAAAATACCATCAGTGACCCCACACAGCACCCCCAGTGACCCCAAAATACCATCAGTGACCCCAGACCATCACCAGTGACCCCACAGCACGACCAGTGACCCCAAAATACCTTCAGTGACCCCACACCACCAGTGACCCCACAGAACCCCCAGTGACCCCCCACACCATCACTAGTGACCCCACAGCCGGATCTGACCCCATGGAGCTGCTCCAGAGGCTCCAACAGCTGGACCTAACCTCAGGGGGGGATTTCAGCTCTCACCCACCCCATGGCCCAACACCTGGAGCTGCTCCAGATGTTCCAACAGCTGGCTGTGACCCCCCCAGAGCCCTCCCCAGGACACTCACCTGGCCCCACGTCCTTCCTCCTCCTCTTGGCCCTGGCTGTGGCCACCCCCCGAGCCCGTGGTGTGCCCCCGGGGCCACGCAGCAGCTGTGGGGTCACCGTCCCCTTCAGACCTGGGGACAGCCAGGGACACCCTGAAACCATCCCCAGGGACACACAGGGACACACTGAGCACCCCAAATGTCCCCAAGGATCCCCACCCTGCCAGGAGGATCCTTTAAAGGGGACAGGGAGGGTTTATCCCATCCTCACTGTGCCCTCTGAAGGGGTTAGTGGGGTGCAGTTTTTGGGGTGCAGAATGCCCTGAATGGTGGGAAGGCTGCTGTGAGAGGGGTTTAGGGGGATGAACCCCAAATATTCCTGCTGTGAGTTTAGGAGAAACGAACCCCAAATATTCCTGTTGTGGGTTTACAGGGGAATGAACCCGATATTCCTGCTGTGGGGTCACAGGAATGAACCCCAAATATTCCTGCTGTGGGTTTAGGAGAAATGAACCCCAGATATTCCTGCTGTGGGAGGGGTTTAGGGGGATAAACCCCAAATATTCCTGCTGTGGGGTCACAGGAAGATGAACCCCAGATATTCCTGCTGTAGGTTTAGGGGCATGAACCCCAAATATTCCTGTTGTGGGTTTAGGGGAAATGAACCCCAGATATTCCTGCTGTGGGAGAGGTTTAGGGGAATGAACCCCAAATATTCCTGCTGTGGGTTTACAGTGGAATGAACCCCAGATATTCCTGCTGTGGGTTTAGGGGAATGAACCCCAGATATTCCTGCTGTGGGTTTAGGGGAATGAACCCCAGATATTCCTGCTGTGGGAGGTGTTTAGGGCCAATGAGCCCCAGAGGCTGCTCTGGAAGGGGCTCAGAGTTTCCAGCCCTGGGAAAGGACCCCACCCCAATAGGATCAGCCCCCTGGAGCCCCCTCTCTGCCCCCACACACCGGCAGGAGCCGTGGGGGCAGCACCCAGAGGGAACAGCTCCCCACAGAGCTCTGCTCTCCCGGCAGGACACCACCCCCAGGTGCTGGGCACCCACGGGACGGCTGCTGGGAGAGCCCAGCCAGGAGTCTGGGGTGCCCCCAAGGCCTGAAGCAGCCCCCAAACCCCGAAGCAGCCCCCAAACCCCCTGCCCATTCCCACCACCGGCGTCCGAGGCGAGGAACTCGGAGAACTCCTGGGCCAGGCTCTCGTCGCTGGCGAAGGCGCAGATACAGGCCAGGAAGTGGATGCAGCGCGCAGGAGGCGACTCTTCCTCCCCATCCTCATCCTCCTCCCCATCCTCCTCCTCCTCCTCCCCCTTGGCCTGGCCGTGCCGGGCCGCTCGGCAGGCGCACCAGAACCGTCTCTGCCCGAAGCTGGCGTGCAGATAACCCAAGCTGTGCCTCTGGCTGGCTTTACACTTGACCACCAACACGCTCTTGGTGACCCTCTGCACCAGCGGCCCCGTGGGCTCCGTGGCCAGCTCCCACAGGCTCTGCTTGGCCTCGGCGGGCGCCTGCACGGCCCCGAGCACCGAGCTTTTGAGCGGCAGCGGCGTGGCCTCGGCCTGGCAGCCCAGAGCCAGTTTGACGTGCTGACACTGCCGGTCGGCCGCCGCTTTGGAGCAGGCGGGAGCGTGGCACCGCCCGGAGCTCAGCTGGGCCACCAAGGCGCCCTCGGGGCTCTGCAGGGCGCCGGGCGGCAGTCCCAGCTCCACGAAGCAGCGGGAGTGGCGCTGGCGGACGGAGTAGAGGTGGCTGCGGGAGCCGGTGAGGACGCGCACGGCGTCGGCGCCCGGCGGGCGGCGGGAGGCGGAGCGGAACACGGCGCCGCACGTCTTGTTCTTGCAGCTGAGGCCGCGGGTGCCGTTGTAGGTGCCGCAGCCCGGGCACTTGCGGATGCCGCGCAGAGTGGCCTTGCCCAGGTCTGACAGGAACGACGGGGCTTTGGGTCTGCCCGGATCCATGGCGCTGGGGAGGGACAGGGTGGTTATGCGGGGGAGGCTGATGGGTTGTGGCACGCCAGGGGTCACCCTGAGAGTCCCTGGGTCACCCCAGGGGTCACCGAGAGTCCCAGTGCCACCCCAGTGATCACCCTGAGAGTCCCAGTGTCACCTCATCTGCCACCCCCATGGTCACCCTGAGAGTCCCTGTGTCACCCATATAGGCTGTGGCACTCCAGCCGTCATCCTGACAGTCCCTGTGTCACCCCAGGGGTCACTGAGAGTTCCAGTCCCACCCCAATAGTCACCCTGAGAGTCCCTGTGCCACTCCAGCAGTCCCTCTGCCACTCCATATGATCTCTGTGCCACCCCAGTGGTCACCCTGAGAGTCCCTGTGCCACCCCAGTGGTCACCCATAGAGGCTGTGCCACTCCAGCTGTCATCCTGACAGTCCCTGTGTCATCCTGACAGTCCCTGTGTCACCCCAGTGCTCGCCCTGAGAGTCCCAGTGCCACCTCAGCTGGTTCCTCTGCCACCCCCATGGTCACCCTGAGAGTCCCTGTGTCACCCCAGGGGTCACCCATAGAGGCTGTGCCACTCCAGCCATCACCCTGACAGTCCCTGTGTCATCCTGACAGTCCCTGTGCCACCCCAGTGCTCACCCTGAGAGACCCTGTGCCACCTTTCTGGTCACTTTGCCACCCCAGTGCTCGCCCTGGCAGGCCCTGTGTCATCCTGAGAGGCTGTGCCACCCCAGTGGTCGCCCTGAGAGTCCCTGTGCCACCCCAGTGCTCACCCTGAGAGTCCCAGTATCATCCCAGTGGTCACCCACAGAGGTTGTGCCACCCCAATGCTCACCCTGACAGTCCCAGTGCCACCCCAGTAGTCACCCTGAGAGTCCTTATACCACCCTGACTGTGCCACCCTGATAGTCCCTGCCTGTCCCTGTGCCACCTTGTCCGTCCTGATGTCACCCTGATAATCCCTGTGCCACCCCAGCGGCCACTGTCTGTCTCTGTGCCACCCTGCCAGTGCCTATCCCAACACTTGGGGACATTTTGCGGGGACAGGAGCTCCAGGATCACCAGGTCCAGCACGGCCACCACTGACCACGTCCCCAAGTGTCACATCCACTGATAAACCCCCCCGGGGATGGGGACTCTGCCACTGCCCTGAGCAGGACAACTCCTTCCATAAAGGGATTTCCCCAAACCCACCCCAAACCCCTCGGCACAGCCTGAGCCCTTCCCCTCGTGTCCTGCCACTTGTTCACAGCGCGACCCTCACCTGGTGTCACTCTCCTGTCCCCCTGCGGTCCCCACGAGCCCTTTGTCGCCAGCCTGAGCCTCACCAAGCCCCATCCTCGTCCCTCTCGAGGTCCCCATGTCCCCCTCACGGCCAAGCCCGGGGGTCTCTCCCCTCACGGACCAAACCCGGGGGTCTCACCCCCGCCCCTCACCGCCGGCTCCCGGGGTTTCCCAGCATCCCCCGCGGCCCGTGACGTCACCTCCGCCGCCGGGCCCTCCCCGGTACCCGCGCTCCGTTACCGCCGCCGGCAGCGCCGTGAGGGGGGCGCCACTTCCGCCAGCGGCGCGCTCCTATTGGTCCGTCGGCACCACGTGACGCGCCGCGAGGGCTGCTGGGAGCTGTAGTACCCGGAAGTGCCCGACACCACGCGGCGCTCGGACTACAACTCCCATCAGCCCCCGCGGCGAGAATGCCCCAATTGCCCCTTTTCACCCCCAAATTTCGCCTTTTCGCCCCCAAATTTCGCCTTTTTACCCCCAAATTTCGCCTTTTCCCCCACAAATCCCACTAGCTCCACCCGCCCTTCTCACACCCACCACCTGTGCCACCACATGACAAAACACAGCACACGAGCAGCTCAGTTTCTTTCATTTTTTTTCTTTTTTTTTTTTTTTTTAAAAAAGCTTTTCTTTTTTTTTTCCATTTTTGTGAGGTTTTTTTTTTTTTTTTTTTTTTTTTTTTTTTTAAAGGCTGGGCGAGAGGTAGGATAAAAAAGGGCTTTTTGTTTTTTTTGGCCTCTGACAGATCAGGTTTGGGAGCTCTTCTCATTTTTGCTCCCTTGTAAAACACACCTGGGCTACTGAGGGAATTTTTACACAGTGGATTAAAAATTTTATATTCCAAGAGATCTCTCATATCCACAAAAAAATAAAAAAAATCATCAGGACAAAAAGAAAAAAAAAAAAGGGAAGATCTGAGGCATAAATCACATCAAAAACTCCGTGTCCTACCCTTTAAATAAGGAAAAAAAAATTGTACAAAAGTGGCCGAGGGTTGTGCAAAAAATTCTTCCATTTGCTCTTAATATTTTACAGAATCAGTACAGGAAAATGTAGAAATCAGTAAAAAAATTTTAAAAAAACCACCAAACAACCCCCTGGAGGGATGTGTCACGTTGTAGCAACAGGAATTTTGCTGTCCCAGGGTGGGAATCTTGGCTCATGGTGGGGAGAGTTGGGCACTTTCAGTCCCCTTTTTTTAATTATTATTATTATTTTTGTGGCTTTTTTCATATTTTCCCCAGCATAAGGCCAAAAAATTCCTGACCCTGAAAAACACACACTGAGATCCACAAAAAAAAAATGTAAACGAAGGATTTTTCTTAAAAAATAATAAAAATATAAAACCTCCCCCCAATGAGAGGGATGATCCAGGAGGCTCCTTTAAAAAAACAGAGGCTGAAGGCAGCTCCAGGATTCCCCACACTTTTGGCTTCTTTTTGGGGGTGGGTTTTTGTTTTTTTTCCCAGCTGGTTTTTTTTTTAATGTTTTTTTGCTTTTTCTGAAGGGATAGGAAAAAAAAACCCTGAAAAAAAGAGCAAAAAAAAAAAAAAAGGACAAAAAAAAAGACAAAAAAAGATGAAAAAAAAAAAAAAAAAATGAAAAAAAGATGGAAAAAAGATGAAAAAAAAGGCGAAAAAAAGACAAAAAAAAGGAAAAAATGACAAAAAAAAGACAAAAAAAAAAAAAAAAGGAAATAAAGGATAAAAAGAATTAAAAAAAAATCCAAAAAGCACCCCACCTCCAGGATGACTTTGTGCAACTCCTGCCTCCATTGCTCAGCTAAGGCAGATGAATCCCTGCGAGATTTTTTTTTTTGCGTTTCCAAAAGACAAAAAACCCCCAAAAAAAAAAAAAAAAAAAAAAAAAAAAAAAAAAAAAGGCAAAAAAACCCCAAACCACATCAAAAAACAACAACTAAACCCCAAAAATAACGAGAAAAAAAACCCCAAACCAAGAACCCAGAAACGGCGATGACGGTGGAGACGATCCAGCATTTTTTTGGGGGGGGGTTATTTGGGATGACAAAAAAAAAAAAAAAAAAAAAAAAAAAAAAAAAAAAAAATGGAGGATTTCTGTGACATCTGAAGGCTTTTTGGGGACACAGAAGAGGGCTCACTCGGTGAGTGGGGGGCTCAGGGGGTCTCGAAGCCCACTCTGAAGCCGGGCTGGGGTGGCACCACGGCGGGGCCGCTGTGACTCTGCGCCGGCGGCACGTAACCTGCGCCCATCCACGGCGCTGAGGACTGGCTCTGCCTGCAGGGGAGGAGAAAAAGCCTTCAGGGGTCTGGGGGATTGTCTGGGGAAGGTTTAGGGAAAGGGGGTTGGGGTCTTGTTGAAGTGGGCTCGCCTTGGTGCGGCTTCGAGGTGCAAAAATTTTATCAATTTTTTCTCCCCCCAAAAGGGTTAGGGGTTAGGTTTTTGCCCAAAAGGGAGAAAAATTGAGGTAAAAATGCTCTAAAGTCATTCAAACCCCCATTGGGATGTTCTCTCCCTGTTGCAGCTCTGAGGTGCAAAAATTGTTTCCCAAAAGGAGAAAATCTGGGATAAAAATGGTCTAAAATCGTTCAAACCCTCATTGGGATGTTCTCACCCTGTTGCAGCTCCAAGGTACCAAAATTGTTTCCCAAAATGAGAAAATCTGGGATAAAAATGCTCAAAAATCATTCAAATCCCCACTGGGATGTCCTCACCCCGCTGTAGCTCTGAAGTGCAAAGATTGATTCCCAGAACAGAGAAAATTTGACATAAAAATGCTCTGGATTCATCCAAACCCACATTGGGATGTCCTCAGCCTGTAGCAGCTCTGAGGTGCAAAAATTGTTTCCCAAAAGGGAGAAAATTTAGGATAAAACCACTCTGAATTCAACCAAACCCACATTGGGATGTCCTCATCCTGCTGTGGCTCTGAGGTACAAAGATTGATTCCCAAAAGGGAGAAAATTTGGGATAAAAATGCTCTGGATTCATTCCAATCCCTACTGGGGTGTCCCCACCTCGCTGCAGCTCCAAGGAGCAAAAATTGTTTCCCAATAGGGAGAAAAATTGGGATAAAAACACTCTGGATTCATCCAAACCCCCACTGGGATGTCCTCTTCCTGGTTGCAGCTCCCAGGGGCAAAAATCCCTTCCCAAAAGGGAGAAAATCAGGGATAAAACCATCCTGGATTCACCCAAAGCCCTGTCGGGGTGGCCCCACCCTGCTGTGGCTCTGAGGCGCAAAAATCGATTCCCAAAAGGGAGAAAAATTGGGATAAAAATGCTCTGGAATCATCCAAACCCCCATTGGGATGTCCTCTTCCTGGCTGCAGCTCCAAGGTACAAAATCCCCTTCCCAAAAGGGAGAAAAATTGGGATAAAAATGCTCTGGAATCATTTAAACCCCCATTGGGATGTCCTCACCATACTGCAGCTCTGAGGTGCAAAAATTGTTTCCCAAAAGGGAGAAAAATTGGGATAAAAATGCTCTGGAATCATCCAGACCCCCATTGGGATGTCCTCTTCCTGGCTGCAGCTCCAAGGTACAAAACCCCCTTCCCAAAAGGGAGAGAAATTGGGATAAAACCACTCTGGATTCCCCCAAAGCCCTGCTGGGCTGTCCCCAAACTGCTGCCCCTCCAAGGTGCAAATCTCCCTTCCCAAAAGGGATAAAAACGCTCATGACTGACCCAAACCCTTGCTGGGCTGTCCCCAAACTGCTGCAGCTCCGAGGTGCAAACCTCCCTTCCCAGAAGGGACAGAACTGGTGCTGGAGGCCCTGGGGACTCACCCGAAGCCCTGCTGGTTCCAGGCCTGGCTGTAGACGCCGTAGGTGGGCACCTGCCACCCGTTGGGGACGTACTGGCCCAGCTGGGCCCCGCTGTACCACTGTCCCCACTGCCCATAGGCCGGGGGGTAACTCAGCTGGCCCTGGGGACACACACGGGACAGCCTCAGGGACGGGGGACATTGGGGACATTGGGAATTGTCACCCCTCCTGAGGGTGTGCAGGGTCTGAGGTGGCCGTGGGGCTGCCAGGTGTGCTGGGAGTGACAGGCTGGCTCTTCCTGATGTCCCTCGTGGTGCTTCACAGTGTTCCATCAATCCCACCCCAATATCCCATCAAACCCATCCCAGTATCCCATCAAACCCTTCCCAGTATCCCATCAAACCCATCCCAGTATCCCATCAAACCCTTCCATTATCCCATCAAATCCTTTCCCAATATCCCATCAAACTCTTCCAAATATCCCATTAAACCCTTCCAATATCCCATCAAACCCTTCCCAGTATCACATCAATTCCTTCCCAATATCCCATCAAACCCTTCCAATATCCCATCAAACTTTTCCAATATCCCATCAAACCCTTCCAATATCCCATCAATCCCTTCCCAATATCCCATCAAACCCTTCCAATATCCCATCAAACCCTTCCAATATCCCATCAAACCCTTCCAAATATCCCATCAAACCCTTCCAATATCCCATCAAACCCTTCCAATACCCCATCAAACCCTTTCCAACATCCCATCAAACCCTTCCATCCATCCATCCCTCCATCCCTCCCTCCCATTCCCACCCCTCAGCCAATTAACAGGTGACTAATGACCATCTGCAGGAGGCTGCTGACCTGCTGCACAGGGCTGACCATGTCAGGCGTCTCCTTGCCCCAGTAACACTTGACCACGTGGCCCTCGATGGTGGTGCCGTTGACGGAGACGATGGCGTGCGCCGCGCTCTCGTGGGAGCTGAACCTGGAGATAACCGGGAATATTTATTGGGATATTTCCTGGGAACGACTCTCCTGAAATAAATTCGGGGATTTGGCAAGGAGAATAGGTAATTTATTGAATTTTTTACTAATTTTTAAAATTTTTTAATTGGGTTTTTTTTTACTCATTTTCTTACTAAATGCGGAAGGTTTGTCAAGTCGTTAATTTTTTTTTTACTATTTGAATATTTAAAATTGGGTTTTAACTGATTTTTTTACTAAATGTTTAAGATTAGTCAATGTATTGATTCTTTCCTATTTCTTAATTTTTAAATTGATTTTTTATTGATTTTTATAAAATGTTTAGGATTAGTCAATGTATTGATTTTTTTTTTTCTATTTCTTAATTTTTTAATTGATGTTTTACTAAATTTTATAAAATGTTTAAGATTAGTCAATGTATTGATTCTTTCCTATTTCTTAATTTTTTAATTGATTTTTTTACTAATTTTTACAAAATGTTTAGGATTAGTCAATGTATTGATTTTTTTTTCTATTTCTTAATTTTTTAATTGATTTTTTACTAATTTTTACAAAATGTTTAGGATTAGTCAATGTATTGGTTCTTTCCTATTTTTTTCATTTTTAATTGGTGTTTTACTAATTTTTATAAAATGTTTAATATTAGTCAATGTATTGATTTTTCCTATTTTTTCGTTTTTAATTGATGTTTCACTAATTTTTATAAAATGTTTAAGATTTGTCAATGTATTGATTTTTTCCCTATTTCTGATTTTTTTAATTGATTTTTTATTAGTTTTTTGATTATTTAAATGACTTTTTACTAATTTTCTTACTAAAGGGAAAGATAAGTAACTTTTTTTCTATTTTTACTTGATTTTTTAACTGATTTTTTTATTAAATGGGAATGATTCGTCAATTTTACTGATATTTACTACATTTTTTTGATTTTTGTTTATTTTTTAACTGATTTTTTTTTTACTAAATGGGTAACATAAAAGTCCCCATTCATTGCAAGGAAATGAAGGGATCTCCCTATTTATAGGAGAAGGAAATAAAGGGATTTTCCTGGATGACAAAGGGCCCTGTTCCAAGTGGTTATTGAAGGCATCTAACATCTTACCCATTTTCTGAAGATGGAAATGAAGTGACTTTACCCATTTATTTAAGGAGGAAATTAAGAGATCTCTCCTATTTAGTAAAGAAAAAAATGAAGGGATTTTACCCATTTATTTAAGGAAGAAATTAAGAGATCTCTCCTATTTAGTAAAGAAAAAAATGAAGGGCTTTTACTCATTTATTGAAGGAGGAAATTAAGAGATCGCTCCTATTTAGTAAAGAAAAAAATGAAGGGATTTTACCCATTCCTTGAAGGAGTAAATTAAGAGATCTCTCCCATTCAGTAAAGAAAAAAATGAAGGGATTTTACCCATTCCTTGAAGGAAGAAATTAAAAGATCTCTCCCATTTCCAGAGAGCTGTCAGAGCCGGGACCTCCCCGAAGAAAACCAAACAAAAACCCCCTTTGAAAACCTCCCGCTGAGGCCATTCCCACCTGACAAAGGAGTAACCTTTATCCGGGAACACTCGGATCTCCATGATCTGCCCGAAGGGGGAGAAGGTCTGGCGCATCAGCTGCTCTGGAGCAGGAAGGACAGAGACAGAGAGCAGCGTGAGGCACCCATGGGTGACACGGGGACAGCTGTGGCTGGGGTGACACGTTACCTGTGAGGCCCGAGGTGACCCCTCCACAGTACACCGTGCAGTTGCTGGGGCTGGACTGAGTGACCACCTCGTCGTAGGACAATTGTTTGGTGTTTGCTGGAAGAGATTTGGAAGGGGAGGGTTTTTTTTTATTTTGTTTTTCAAAGGGTGGGGATGGGAATTGTGAGGGAATTTGAGTCCTGACTGGAATAAGATGTTGGGAACAACCTGGAAATCTTTACAGGGACACAGCTCAGAGCTCCTTCGAGGGGTTAAAGGGGCTCCAGGAGAGCTGGAGTGGGACTGGGGATGGAGGGACAGGACACAGGGAATGGCTTCCCACTGGGAAAGGGGAGGTTTAAATGGGATTTTGGGAAGGAATTCCTGCCTGGGAGGGTGGGGAGAGGCTGGGATGGGATTCCCAGAGGAGCTGTGGCTGTCCTTGGATCTCTGGAAGTGCCCAAGGCCAGGCTGGAGCACCCTGGGGACAGTGGGAGGTGTCCCATGGCAGGGGTGGCCCTGGATGAGCTCTAAGATCCTTTCAACCCAAACCATTCCCTGGACAGATTCAAAATGCCCAAGATCTCGGGAGAGGAGCTCCAGGAGAGCTGGAGAGAGACTGGGGACAAGGGATGGAGGGACAGGACACAGGGAATGGCTTCCCACTGGGAAAAGGGGAGATCTGATGGGATACTGGGCAGGAATGAGGGTGGGGAGGGGCTGGGCTGGAATTCCCAGATTTGCTGTGGTTGCTCCACCCCTGGCAGTGCCCAGGATGGGGCCTGGAGCACCCGGGACAGGGGAAGGTGCCCCAGCCCAAGGCAGGGCTGGTTTGGGGTGGGCTCTGAGGTCCCTCCCAGCCCAAACCCTCTGGGATGCCCCACCCCAGGAGCTGGCAGGGCCCAGGGTGGGCACCTACTCTCATAGGTGCTCTTGGGAGCCGGAGGTTTCCTGGTGGCCCAGTTGGTCCGGATCTGCCGCCCCCCGAGCCACTGGCCCCCCATCTGCTGGATGGCGTTCTCGGCGTCCTGCAGGGGGACAAACCCCACTGACCCCACTGCTGCCACCCCTTCCTGGGGGACAGGGCCACGGGGTGACCCTGCTGTCCCCTGAGTGACCCTGGGAATGTCCCCACTGCTGCCACCCCTTCCTGTGGGACAGGGCCACGGGGTGACCCTGCTGTCCCCTGAGTGACCCTGAGACTGTTCCTGTGGGGCAGGGCCACGGGGTGACCCTGCTGTCCCCTGAGTGACCCTGAGACCCTTCCTGGGGGACATGGCCCTGGGGTGACCCTGCTGTCCTTCTGAGTGACCCTTCCTCTGGGACATGGCCCTGGGGTGACCCCACTTCCCTCCTGAGTGACCCAAGGCTGGCACCTCTTCATTTGGGACACAGGAGTGACCCCACTGCTATTACAATGAAAATAAAGGGATTTTACCCATTTTTTGAGGAGGGAAACCAAGGGCTCTTATCCATTTTTTACAATGGAAATAAAGGGATTTTTACCCATTTTTGAAGGAGGAAATGAAGGAGTTTTACCCATTTATTCAGAGGGAAATAAATGTATTTTACCCACTTTTTGAGAAGGCAACCAAGGGCTCTTACCCATTTATTACAATGGAAATGAGTGGATTTTACCCATTTTTTACAATGGAAATGAAGGGATTTTACCCATTTTTTGAGAAGGCAACCCAGGGCATTTACCCATTTATTACAATAGAAATGAAGGGATTTTACCCATTTATTCAAAGGGAAATAAAGAGATTTTACCCACTTTTAGAGAAGGCAACCCAGGGCATTTACCCATTTATTACAATGGAAATAAAGGGATTTTACCCATATATTAGAATAGAAATGAAGGGATTTTACCCATTTATAAAGAGATTTTACCCACTTTTAGAGAAGGCAGCCAAGGGCTCTTACCCATTTATTACAATGGAAATGAGTGGATTTTATCCATTTTGTACAATGGAAATAAAGGGATTTTACCTATATATTACAATAGAAATGAAGGGATTTTACCCATTATTTTGAAGGAGGAAACGATGGAGTTTTACCCATTTATTCATAGGGAAATAAAGAGATTTTACCCACTTTTAGAGAAGGCAACCCAGGGCATTTACCCATTTATTACAATAGAAATGAAGGGATTTTACCCATTTATTCATAGGGAAATAAATGGATTTTACCCACTTTTAGAGAAGGCAGCCAAGGGCTCTTACCCATTCATTACAATGGAAATAAAGGGATTTTACCCATATATTAGAATAGAAATGAAGGGATTTTACCCATTTATAAAGAGATTTTACCCACTTTTAGAGAAGGCAGCCAAGGGCTCTTACCCATTTATTACAATGGAAATGAGTGGATTTTATCCATTTTGTACAATGGAAATAAAGGGATTTTACCCATATATTACAATAGAAATGAAGGGATTTTACCCATTATTTTGAAGGAGGAAACGAAGGAGTTTTACCCATTTATTCATAGGGAAATAAAGAGATTTTACCCACTTTTAGAGAAGGCAACCCAGGGCATTTACCCATTTATTACAATAGAAATGAAGGGATTTTACCCATTTATTCATAGGGAAATAAATGGATTTTACCCACTTTTAGAGAAGGCAACCCAGGGCTCTTACCCATTTATTACAATGGAAATAAAGGGATTTTACCCATTTTTTACAATAGAAATGAAGGGATTTTACCCATTTATAAAGAGATTTTACCCACTTTTAGAGAAGGCAGCCCAGGGCTCTTACCCATTTATTACAATGGAAATAAAGGGATTTTACCCATATATTACAATAGAAATGAAGGGATTTTACCCATTTATAAAGAGATTTTACCCACTTTCAGAGAAGGCAGCCCAGGGCTCTTACCCATTTATTGAAGAAGGAGACGAAGCCGTAGCCCTTGGACTTGCCCGTGGCCATGTCCTTGACCACCCGAGCGTCCCTAAAAGCACAGAGGGAACCAGCTCAGCCCCACAGTGTCACCTCTCCCCCCTCCCCTCCACACTCAAAACAACTCTTTACCCTCCCACAGCTCAGCCAGAGGAGCAAAATTCGACTTAAAACGTGCAAATTAAAAGAGTTTCTCTGAAAAAACTGGTTTTACAGCCGGTTCCTGCTGCCAGGAGAGGCACAAAGCAGCTGCTCCGTGTTGGCTGCATCTCTGGAGCCATGGCCAAAGGTTTTAAAATCTGATTTATCTGCCACCACGTTCTACCTGCAGGTTGCAAAGGTTGAATAGAAATTAATACTAGGAAATAAAAACAAGGAGTAAAAAAAATAGGAGTTGAAAGGCATGTGTTGGCTGAATTCTTTAATGCTCAATTTGTAAATTTGGAGAGGTTGGTTATTTCAGGAATTACTGAAAGAAAAGATGTTTTAAATCTAAAAACCAACAGAGCAGACATGATTATTGAACTGAGGTCATGACTGGAACTACAAAAAAAAACCCCAGAGGGGAGAAAGGAATAAAATGGAGAAAGGTGAATAAAATTGATCAAGATGAATAAAATATTTCTCCACTGCAAACTGGTTTGCCATGGGGTTCTGTCCATTCTTCAGAATGGCCAAAATACCCAAAAAATCAGTCAGAAAATCATGGAAATTAAATCAGAGGGGGCAAAGAAATCAGCACAGAGCATAGGAACAGCACTGAGAAACCACAGTGGGCAGAAACTCGTTAAGGTTTTGAGCCTAATTAACAGTAATTCTGGCACTCAGAGGCCTTGAGAAAAATCCTTCTCCAAAGCAGCAGGAATATCTGTTTTCATCTTTTTTTTAATTAATATTATTATTATTATTATTTTTTTTTTTTTTTTTTAATTTCCCCAGAGTTTGGGAAAAGCCACTTTGGGCTTGTTTGAGAGGGAAAAAGGGGGAAAAAAACTCATCCCTGCTTCTCTCAGCTGAAAAATTGGGAATAAAGACTCAAGAACATGAAAACATGAAGAGAGGAAGGATGTTTGATAGGGAGTCAAACCAGCCAGAGGCCAAGAATTAACCCCATTTTTCTCTCTGCTGACCTCGAGGCCATCAATAAAAATGAGTTTAGCACCAGTAAAGATTCAAATAAAAGGAAATCAATCAGGAAATATTCCATTGGCAGAGCATATCTGTTTTCATCTTTTTTTTTAAATTATTATTATTATAATTAATTTCCCAGTGTTTGGGAAAAGCCACTTTGGGCTTGTTTGAGAGTGAAAAAGGGAGGAAAAAAACCCTCATCCCTGCTTCTCTCAGCTGAAAAATCTGGAATAAAAACCCAAAAACATGAAAAAAAAACTCTTCATGAAAACATGAGCAGAGGGAGGATGTTTGACAGGGATTCAAACCAGCCAGAGGCCAAGAATTAACCCCATTTCTCTCTGCTGACCTCGAGGGCTTCAATAAAAACGAGTTTAGCACCAGTAAAGATTCAAATAAAAGGAAATCAATCAGGAAATATTCCATTGGCAGAGCATATCTGTTTTCATTTTTTTTTAATTATTATTATTATTTTTAATTTCCCAGTGTTTGGGAAAAGCCACTTTGGGCTTGTTTGAGAGGGAAAAAAGGAGGAAAAAAACCCTCATCCCTGCTTCTCTCAGCTGAAAAATTGGGAATAAAGACTCAAAAACATGAAAAAAAAAATCTTCACAAAATATGAGCAGAGTGAGCACAGAGGGAGGATGTTTGACATGGATTCAAACCAGCCAGAGGCTAAAAATTAACCCCATTTCTCTCTGCTGACCTCGAGGGCTTCAATAAAAATGAGTTTAGCACCAGTAAAGATTCAAATAAAAGGAAATCAATCAGGAAATATTCCATTGGCACAGCATATCTGTTTTCATTTTTTTTTAATTATTATTATTATTTTTAATTTCCCAGTGTTTGGGAAAAGCCACTTTGGGCTTGTTTGAGAGGGAAAAAAGGAGGAAAAAAACCCTCATCCCTGCTTCTCTCAGCTGAAAAATTGGGAATAAAGACTCAAAAACATGAAAAAAAAAATCTTCATGAAAACATGAGCAGAGTGAGCACAGAGGGAGGATGTTTGACATGGATTCAAACCAGCCAGAGGCTAAAAATTAACCCCATTTCTCTCTGCTGACCTCGAGGGCTTCAATAAAAATGAGTTTAGCACCAGTAAAGATTCAAATAAAAGGAAATCAATGAAGAAATTTTTCCACTGGCAGAGCATATCTGTTCTCATTATTATTATTATTATTATTATTTCCCAGAGTTTGGGAAAAGCCACTTTGGGCTTGTTTGAGAGGGAAAAAGGGGGAAAAAAACCTCATCTCAGCTGAAAAACTGTGAGAGCAGAAGGGGATGTGGCAGTGAGAGCAGGAGTTTGGGGGCTGAGGCACACTGAGCTGCCTCCAGGCAGCACCAACCCCAGAACAGGAACTCACGAGATCCTCCCAAAGGGAGCAAAGGCTGCCTTGATGTCCTCAGTGCTGATCTCGGGGCTGAGGTCGCCAACAAAGACGTGGAAATGATCTTAGGGGGGAAAAAGAGAAAGGATTTAGTGATTAAAGACATCCTTTTGAGCAGAGGAGAGGGGAAAAAAAAACCTCATCTTAAAAACTTCTTTAGTAAAATTCCAGGTGTTGTTCAAACCACATTATTAAAAAGTAAAAAAAAAAAAAAAAAAAAACCAAAAAACAAAACCAAAAACAACAACAAAAAAACCCAAAACAAAAAACAAAACAAAACAAAAAAAAAAACACAACCCAAAAAAACCACCAAAAAACCAAAACCAAAACACCCAAAAAAACCTTATTAAATATCACAAACCCCCATTTTGGATGCTACAGGAAGAGCAGAGTTTGCTGTGGAACAGAATTCCTGCACTGATCTGAAGGACACACATTTGTATCTTGAATTTTACAGTTCTGCTTTTAAGGCCTGGCAGCATTTACTGCCCAAATCTGAGACTATTTACACCTTGTGTGTCTTTGGGGAAAAAGAAAAAGGATTTAATGATTAAAGATATCCTTTTGAGCAGAGGAGAGGGAAAAAAACCCTCATCTTAAAAAACCCTTTAGTAAAACTCCAGCTGTTGTTCAAGACACATTATCAAAAAGCACAAAAAAAAGTATTAAATATCACAAAAAATGGCATGTTAAATTCTACAGAATGAGGCATTTGGGGTTTAACTCACAACTGCCACAGATTTGAGGTTTAATTCACAACTGCCCAGGTTTGGGGTTTAATTTAATTCACAACTGCCCAGATTTGGGGTTTTATTTAATTCACAACTGCCCAGATTTTGGGGTTTAATTTAATTCACAACTGCCCAGATTTGGGGTTTTATTTAATTCACAACTGCTCAGGTTTGGGGTTTAATTTAATTCACAACTGCCCAGATTTTGGGGTTTAATTTAATTCACAACTGCCCAGATTTGGGGTTTAATTTAATTCACAACTACCCAGATTTGGGGTTTTATTTAATGCACAACTGCCCAGATTTGGGGTTTTATTTAATGCACAACTGCCCAGATTTGGGATTTAATTCACAGCAGCCACCAAATCCCTTCTTGATGCTACAAGGAAACGGAAGGGAAGTAGTTCCCTAAAAAATTAATGGAAAACAAACCAAAAAACCCCAATTTAGCTTCAGGGAACACCCTGGAGAGCCACAATTTGATGTTTAAGAGACACAATTACCTCGTGAACGGCGTGTGATGGCAAAAACCAGATTTGCCCTGAAGTTTAATTAACACAAACACAATAAATAATTAGGATCCCCAATCAAAACCACTCCCACGGAGCTCTGTGTGGAGTATTTCTGTTCCAGAACTTGCCCAGCTCAGGGGACAAGTGACACTTACTGCTGGTGTCTTTCTTCTGGCTGCTGGGGGTGGTGGCCCAGTTCACTTTGACCTCCTGCAAACGGGAACCACGTGTCAGATCTGGCCAATCCCAAAAAATCCCAATTCCCAAAACTCACAGAGAGCTCCAGTGCTCAGAGCTGACCCTACAGGGCACCTCGTGTGCAAGGCTGGGGTTTAAAACTCAAATTTAATTTTTTTGTTTTGTTTTGTTTTTCTTAAAGAGAAGGTTTGTTGTTAAATTAACAGGGCTGGAGGTTCCCTGTTCTGGGAGGTTCACCTGGAAAAGAGAAGGATCCAGGGAGAGCTCAGAGCTCCTTGCAGGGGTTAAAGGGGCTCCAGGAGAGCTGGAGAGGGGCTGGGGACAAGGGACAGAGGGACAGGACACAGGGAATGGCTTCAAACTGGGAAAGGGGAGGTTTAAATGGGATTTTGGGAAGGAATTCCTGCCTGGGAGGATGGGGAGGGGCTGGAATGGAATATATGGGCAATTCCACCTGAATATGAGGAAAAGATGGAAAACATGAGGGAAATATGAAGGAAAACTTTCCTTTGAGGCCTGGAAGAGGCTGTGATCATCTCCTGGGCACCCTGCTCAGAATGAACTTTGGCATGGGATCAGCTCCAGAGGGTTTTCCAACCCAAATCACCCTGGAATTCTGTGACTTTTCTCCCAGTTCCACATCCTCAGGCCCAAGCTCCTCCCAGTGCTCTGAAACTCCTCCTCCCAACACCCTGAACTTCTACTCCCAAAACTGAACTCATTCTCTCAAAACCTTTCTTCTCTGAACTCCTCCCAACATCCTGAACTCCTCCCAACACCTTAAACTCCTTCTCCCAAAATCTGAACTCCTCCCAACACCCTGAACTTCCCAAAACTCTGAACTTCTCCTCCCAACACCCTGAACTCCCAGTGCTCTGAAACTCCTCCTCTCAACACCCTGAATTCCTTCTCCCAACACCCTGAACTCCTTCTCCCAAAATCTGAACTCCTCCCAACACCCTGAACTTCCCAAAACTCTGAAATTTTCCTCCCAACACCCTGAACTCCTTCTCTCAACACCCTGAACTCTTTCTCCCAACACCCTGAACTTCCCAAAACTCTGTATTTTTCCTCCCAACACCCTGAACTCTTCTCCCAACACCCTGAACTCCTTCTCCCAACACCCTGAACTTCCCAAAACTCTGTATTTTTCCTCCCAACACCCTGAACTCTTCTCCCAACACCCTGAACTCCTTCTCCCAACACCCTGAACTTCCCAAAACTCTGAATTTTTCCTCCCAACACCCTGAACTCTTCTCCCAACACCCTGAACTTCTCCCAACACCCTGAACTCCTTCTCCCAACACCCTGAACTCTTTCTCCCAACACCCTGAACTTCCCAAAACTCTGCATTTTTCCTCCCAACACTCTGAACTCCTTCTCCCAACACTCTGAACTTCCCAAAACTCTGCATTTTTCCTCCCAACACTGAACTCCCCCCAACACCCTGAACTTCCCAAAACTTGGAATTTTTCCTCCCAACACTCTGAACTCCCTCAACACCCTGAACTTCCAAAAACTCTGTATTTTTCCTCCCAACACCCTGAACTCTTTCTCCCAACACCCTGAACTTCCCAAAACTCTGTATTTTTCCTCCCACCCCCTGAACTCCTCCCCGGAGCGCTGTCCCTGTCCGATCCCGCCCCAGGGAGCAGTCTCTGTCCCAGCAGGACTGCCCCGGCCCAGGCTGGCCCCACACTCACCCCGGGCACGGCTCTTACCTTACCCATTATCTTCCTGCCGTTCATGGCCGCCAGCGCCGCCGCCGCGTGCCGGTGCTCGTAGAACTCCACGAAGCAGTAGGGGTCATTGCCAGCTGTCTGAGACAGGGAACCGCACCGTCAGGGCGGGCTCCGGGACAGGGGAGGGGACGGGGAGTGGGGAGGGAAACCCGGGATTGGGGACACAGACCTGGGATTGGGGATAAAAACCCGGGACAGGGGAGGGCACTGGGATTGGGGATGGAAACCCGGGATTGGGGACACAGACCTGGGATTGGGGATAAAAACCCGGGATAGGGGAGGGCACTGGGATTGGGGATAAAAACCCGGGATAGGGGAGGGCACTGGGATTGGGGATAAAAACCCAGGATAGGGGAGGGCACTGGGATTGGGGATGGAAACCCGGGATTGGGGACACAGACCTGGGATTGGGGATAAAAACCCGGGATAGGGGAGGGCACTGGGATTGGGGATAAAAACCCGGGATAGGGGAGGGCACTGGGATTGGGGATGGAAACCCAGGATTGGGGAGGGAACTGGGATTGGGGATAAAAACCTGGGATAGGGGAGGGGAACTGGGATTGGGGATAAAAACCCGGGATAGGGGATAAAAACCCGGGATAGGGGAGGGGACCAGTACTGGGGAGGGAACTGGGATTGGGGATGGAAACCTGGGATTGGGGATAAAACCCCAGGATTGGGGATAAAAACCCGGGATTGGGGACACAGACCTGGGATTGGGGATAAAAACCCAGGATTGGGGATAAAAATCCAGGACTGGGGAGGGAACTGGGATTGGGGATGGAAACCCAGGATCAGGGAGAGGACAAGGACCCAGGATTGGGGACACAGACCCAAGATTGGGGATGGAACCCAGGGATTGGGGATGGAATCCCGGGATTTGGGTTAAAAACCCGGGATTGGGGAGAGGAACCAGGATTGGGGATGGGAACTGGAACTGGGGATGGGAACTGGAACTGGGGAGGGAACTTGGGACTGGGGACACAGCCCCAGGATTGGGGACACAAACCCGAGACTGTGGATGGAAACCCAGGATTGGGGACACACACCCAGCATTAGGGACACACCCCCAGGATTAGGGACACTGTGGGCCTGATATTTCTGAGTCTGACAGATTTTATCCTGCTGGCAGCTGCTAACTTTTTTCCCAAGGAAAAATTTCCCCAAGGAAGTTCCTTCTCAAATCAATCCTGGCCAACAACTCTCCTTGCTCAGAACAATCTTTCTCCAGGTGGTGTTTTGCTGTTTCTCTGGTTTAACCCATGGCATTAGAGAGGTGTCGTTCCTATTCCCCAGCCATGGTCAGTCTGTGTGGGAACACCTGATAAAAGGCACTGAGAATTGGACAATAAAAGCCTTTTTTCTGTGCTCTTTGCCTTCTGAAATATTTGGAGTGTCTCATCTTTCTTTCGTGTCCTACAGTGCCAGGGCACAAACCTGGGATTAGGGACATAAACCCAGGACTAGGGACACAAACTCTGCCTGCTCTGCTCAGCCTCTGACTGCTGACCCCTCACCAGACAGGTTTTCTGACTCTACAGGGACTAACAACACCCCCAGAGCTTTTAATTCTGCTTTAGAAAGGCAAAATTATGGTAAAGGATTTTTAAAACTTCATTTGCCATCCTTCCATGAATTAATGTCATTGTCCCTCTCAGCAGCCCCATGTGGACAGGTTTTCTGCAGGGACACTTTTCTACAGGGACTAGCTCCCAGAGCTTTTATTCTGCTTTAGAAAGGCAAAATTATGCTAAAGGATTTTTAAAACTTCATTTGCTATCCTTCCATGAATTAATTTCATTGTCCCTCTCAGCAGCCTCACATGGACAGGTTTTCTCACTCTAAAAGGACTAAACAACACCCCCAGAACTTTTTAGAAAGGCAAAGTTATGTTAAAGAGTTTTAAATTTGCAATCCTCCCACGAATCCATGAGTTCACTGTCCATTTCCATGCCCACCTATCCCTAAATTCACCACCAGGCACGTGCAGAAACGATGCCAAAACCACTTGAGAGCATCTCTAGGTTTATTTGAGGTGGCTGTGCCCTGCTTCCAGAGGAATTCCCCGAGCCTGGAGCTCTGAGGAGGAGGGTTCAGGCTCTTACATCCATGATCATCTTGCAGTTCTTGCAGGGTCCGATCTGGCTGAAGAGCTGGAGGATCAGAGCCTCGGTGACGTCCCTGGAGAGGTTCCCCACGTACCTGAGGGACAAACACAGGCAGGGACAGGGACATTGGGCACACTGGGACGTGGGCAGGGCTCTGGGAGCAGGGATGGTGTGACAGGAGAGGGGGAAATGTCTCACTGCCTCAGGCCTGGGGGAGATGGGCTATTGGGGTGGAATTCCCAGAGGATTTGTGGCTCCCCTGGATCCCTGGGAGTGTCCCCAAGGCCAGGCTGGAGCACCCTGGGGACAGTGGGAGGTGTCCCTGCCCATGGCAGGGGTGGCACTGGGGGGGTTTAATGTCCCTTCCCACCCAAACCATTCCAGGAGCCCATGACTGTGAACACGACCTTTCAAACTGGTTTCCCAGTCCAGACTCCAGCTCCCATATCCCTAACACAATTCCCAGTAAAGAAATCCCAATTCCCATATCTCCAATACAATTTTCCAGTCCAGAAATTCCAATTCCCATATCCTTATTATGATTCCCCAGTCCAGAAATCCCAATTCCAATATCCCTAACACAATTCCCCAGTCCAAAAATTCCAATTCCCACATCCCTATGATGATCTCCCAGACCAGAAATCCCAATTCCCATATCCCTAACACAATTCCCCAATCCAGAAATCCCAGTTCTGAGTTTATCTGGAGAAGCTCAACCCAACAGCTGCCAGCTCTTTGTGGGTGCTCCAGACCACAAATTAATTTAATTGAGGACACGTACCCCACGTGCACCCAGGGAAAACACAAACAGCAGCACCCTGACTGCTCTGCACATCCAGCAGCTGCTGCTGCTGGAAAGTGGCTTTCAAGGAAGGGAACATTTTAACATTTAACAGCCATTTGATATTTAAAGGTCACCTGTAGCTGCACTGTCTGCCTTCAACTGCTCCTCACTGACATGGGTGAGGTGGAAAAGGCAAAAACAAGGAGTTATTCCCAGAAAAACAACTGGAATGGGATATGGGAGGAGAGGACAGGGTGCAGAGGGCCTTGGGAGCCCCAAAATCCACACCCAGGGGTGTTTCTGGAGCAGAAATCCCACAGAAATCGCTGTGTGAGCACGGATTTAACATCCCCTAAAGATCACCTGAGCTGCACTTTCTGCCTTTGCTCCTCCTAAACCCGACCTGTGACCCCCAGCTGGTGACAACTCCCAGTGTCACCCCAGAAAGTCACACAAAGGGAGGCAGAGAAACCCCACCCTGGGTGTTGCTCAGCGCTGAGCTGTGTTTTAAGGCAGGACTTGGTGATCCTGGAGATCTTTTCCAGCCTTAATGATTCCCTGTCTGTGCCACCAGCAGCACCAGGACAGGGATTTGGGTTCCTTGTGATGCCTCAAGTTTTAATTTGATGTATTTCAGACTCTGTGGTGCCCAGGGGCGCAGCTCTGAGCTCACAGTCAGTGTCACTCAGCTCTGCACACAGCAGGGACACAAAACAAATCCTTCTCCTGCTGCACACCAAGGACAACTTTCAGCCCCAAAGCACAAACAAGGGTGGGCTGGAGGAGGGACAAGAAGGATGGGACCTCACAGCCTGGGGCTGGAATGGGACAATTCAACCCCAAATGGACCAAAACTTATAAAAGTGTGAGACCTTGTGACCAGGCAGCCATTTTGTGCCCATTTTGTGACCATTTGGGTGCAGCCCTGGCCAGGCTCTTGTCCTGCCCAAGGTTTATTTAAAGGCCTTTCAATAAATCTCTCCTTATTCCCCAGCTCTGCCCAGGCTCTGTTCCAGCTCAGCCTTCCCAAGACATCCCCTGGCACTCACTGAGGCCCCACACGACCCTTGGGATGAGGGGAAAACATCACCCCAAATCACCACACCAACACCTCGTGGCCTTGTGTTTGCAGAGGCCAGGAATAGCTCCCAAAAACGTGGGAAAACACCAGGGCTGGGCAAGCAGAGAGCTGGGGCAGGGCACATCAGGGGTTTTGTTGTCCTGTGGTCACCGGGCCAAGTTGTTTCTCAACCCCTGGAGAGCACTGCAAGGGCACAACATTCCCTCACCTTGGGATGATTCCCTCTCTCCCCGTGCCTTTCCTGCTGGCACTGGCTTCTAGAGCTGGGATGGGAGGATTGGAGGCTGATTTCCCTGCTCCAAACAAGGGAAAGTTACTCCAGGTAACACCTGCCTGGGGAAAGGAGGGAAGCACAGCCCAGGTGTGGCACCTGCACCTTTTGCTAAAATCCAACCTGCACCTCGCCCTGATGTGGCTTTCTAATTCACTCCTTGGGAAGCAGCAGGTTCAGAGAGTGCTTTGAACACTGGGATAAACTGGATTCGTGGGCATCTCGTGGCAGCTGCTGCTGAGCAGGGCAGTGTGCTGCAGCTCTTTGCCCCTCACACCCCAAAGGGTAAAATCCAGCCAGCTGCTCCCAAAAACCTCCACAGCCCAGGCAGAAGGACAGGAGCCTCCCCACGGGATGGTTTGGGACGGGAAAGACTCTGATGGTCCAGTTCCATCCCCTGCCATGGGCTGGGCTGGGGAGGGGGGACACAGCCCTTTCCCTCCAGATGTGAGCGTGGACGGAGCAGCCGTGGGGGGAAACACCTTCCACACTGCCCCTTCCCTCCAGATGGCACCTGGGACGGGCTGGGGAGAGAGGAACACACTTTTCACACCCTTTTCTATCCAGAAGTGGGGACACACACCTTCCAGATCACTCTTCCCTTCGGATGTGACCTGGGAAATGGGGGACACACCATCCAGAGCCCTTTTCTCTGCACATGTGAGTTAGGATGTACTGAGGAAGGGACACACAGCTTCTACACACCCCTGTCCCTCCAGATGTGAGCTGGAGGCCCAGGGGAACACCCGGAGCGTAGTGCCCAGCACTGGGAACGGGGAAAGGACAGGAATAGGGCGGGAGCCGGGCTCCCCTCGCTGCCGGAGGGGACCCCTCAGCCCCGGGCCGGGGCTCGCTCCCGCAGCACTGCGGGCGGCTGAAGCTCCGCGGCGGAGCTCTGAGGGGCCCGCCCGTGAGGCGACCCCTCCCCGCGGAGCCGGGAACAATAGGCGGTCTCGCCCCCTCCCCACTCACAGGGTCTTGGGCATTTCATCCTCCATGGCGCCGCCGCCGCCCGCCCCGGCTCTTCCCGCCCGCCGGGGCGGCCCCCGTGAGCCCCTGGGCAGCCCGGGCAGCCCGAGCGGCGCCGGCCCCGCCGGCGGACGGTCCCGCGGCGGCTCCTCGCAAGATGGCGGCGGGCGGGCGGGCTGAGGGGCCGGGGGGGGGCGGCCGGGGGCGGGAACGCGCGTGCGCGGGGAGAGCGCGGGAACGGCGCGGGGACGCGCGGCGGGTTCGCTCTGCGCATGCGCAGCCCTGAGGGAGGGAGAACGCGGGAACGCGCAGCTCGGCCGCCATGTTTGCTCTGCGCATGCGCAGCCCTGAGGGAAGGAGAGCGCGGGAACGCGGAGCTCGGCCGCCATGTCTGCTCTGCGCATGCGCAGCCCTGAGGGAGGGAGAGCGCGGGAACGCGCAGCTCGGCCGCCATGTCTGCTCTGCGCATGCGCAACCCTGAGAAGGGAGGAGGCGGGAACGCGCAGCTCGGCCGCCATGTTCGCTCTGCGCATGCGCGGCCGTGAGGGGACAGCGATAAAAAACGCCGAAAATTGATTATTAAATACAGGCGTTTCTAAAAGTAAAAGGGTGAGAAAGGAAGGGGTTTAAAATAAAGGGTTTAAAAATAAAAGGGTTCAAAGGAAAGCGTTTTAAGAGCGGGGTGAAAAGGTGTTGGTGGGCACAGGGAACGTGGGCATCAGCGCGGCGAAGTGGCAATAAAGGTGTGAAAATAAAGGTGTTAAAAGACCAAAATATAAAATGAAGGAATTGAAAGCAAAATAATTAAAAGGGGTTAAAACCGGCGGGGAAAGGGATATACAGGTCAAGGGCTTGTGGGCACCAGGAATGGGGGCAGCAGAGCTGAGAAATAAAAATAAAGGGAGTTAAAGGAATTAAAAGAGGTAAAGGAATTAAAAGTAAATGAGCTAAAGGAGTTAAAATAGAGGCGTTTAAAACGAAGGAGTTTAACACTACAAGATATAAAATGAAAAATTAAAAGTAAAATCCCAGTGAAAAGGGGCACGTGGGCATTGGGAACAGGGCACCAGGGTCGGGAAATAAAGTTGATAAAATACAAGGACTGAGATAAAGATTACCAAAATAAAGTAATTAAAATGTATTAATGAAAGGGATTTAAAATGAAGGATTTAAAAATGAAGGAATCAAAAGTGAAGGGTTTAAAAGCAGGTTGAAAAGGTTTGTGTGGGCGCAGGGAACAGAGACTTCTAGGAGGAAGGAATAAATATAAAGAAATTAAAATTAGGTAGCTAAAAATAAAGGCGTTTAAAAAAGGGTTTAAACGAAAGGAATTTAAACCGAAAGTGTTAAGTAAAATAATGAAAAGTAAGGGATTAATTAAAAGGATTTAAAGTAAAAAGATTAGTAGCAGGGCGAAAAAGTACACGTGAGCACCGAGAAAGGCGGCGCCTTCTACAGGGGCGGGAAAATTAAAAGAAAGGAGTTCAACAAAAATAATAAAAAGTGAAGGAAGTTAAAAAAAAAAAAAAAAAAGGAAGTAAAATAAAAAACTTCAGAATTCGGGACTAAAAAACTTCAGAATTCGGGACTAAATAATTCAAACGGACGTTAAAACTTAAGTGCGCCGCCCGGGAATCGAACCCGGGTCGCAAGAATGGGAATCTTGCATGATACCACTACACCAGCGGCGCAGATGGTACACGGCCCCCACCGTGTCCTTCATAATCCCGCAGCCCAGGGATCGCACCGGGAACACAGCTCCCGAACCGGGCCAGACCCGGGCACGCCGCTGCCGGCTCCCGGCCCGCCCATCGCCCTCTGCCCTTCTCCGCCGCCATGCCGGGCCTCCGCCGCCTCCTCACGCCGCTGCCGCTGCTGCTGGCCGCGCTCTGCCCGCCCGCCCTCAGCCTCCGCCATGGGCCCGCCAGCATCGGTGCGGACAGCGGGGACACGGCTCCGGCCACGGGACGGAGGGACGGCGGCTGCGGGAGGGGAAAGGGACCGGCCGCCTCTGCTCAAGGGGAGCGGCCCGGGGGCTCCGGGCTGTGCCTGGGGGGGATCGCAGCGGGGAAAGTGTCCGCGGGGGACGGGGGCAGCCTTTGGGGGATCCGTGAGGGGAGGATCCTCTGAGGGCCCTGGAGGGGAGCTGCCATGGAGGGCCTCAGGGATCTGGGAGGGTCAGGGGCTATGGGGAGTGACCCGTGAGGGGTCTGAACTGGGGAGACCCGGGAGGGATCTGGGAGGGTCAGGGGAGCATGAGGGGGATCCTTTGAGGGGATCTGTGGGCGAGGTGCGATGGGGGAACCCCTCAAGGTCCCTGAAGGTCAGGGGGGACATGAGGGGAACTTTAGGGGCAGGGAACATGAGGGGAGGTCTCTAGAGGGGATCGGGACAGGAGGCCCGTGAGGGATCTGTGAGGGAGTTCCCTTGAGGGGATCAGTCGGGGCCCATGAGGGATCAGTGAAGAGGATCCCTTGAGGGATGGGCCTGGGGGCCCATCAAGGATCCATGAGGGGGATCCATTGAGGGATCTGTCATAAGGAGCCCATGAGGGGGATCACTGAGGGATCTGTCCAGGGCCCATAGCGGATCCATGAGGGGATCCATGAGGGATCTGTCCCGGGCCCACAGTGGATCCATTAGGGGGAACCATTGAGGGATTTGTCATAAGGGGGCCATGAGGGGGATCACTGAGGAATCTGTCATAAGGGGCCCACAGCGGATCCATGAGGGGATCACAGAGGGATCTGTCCGGGGCCCACAGCGGATCCATGAGGGGATCCATGAGGGATCTGTCCCGGGCCCACAGCGGATCCATGAGGGGATCCATGAGGGATCTGTCCCGGGCCCACAGCGGATCAATGAGGGGGATCACTGAGGGATCTGTCCCGGGCCCACAGCGGATCCATGAGGGGATCCATAAGGGATCTGTCCCGGGCCCACAGCGGATCCATGCGGGGATCACAGAGGGATCTGTCCCGGGCCCACAGCGGATCCATGAGGGGGATCACTGAGGGATCTGTCCAGGCCCCACAGCGGATCCATGAGGGGGATCACAGAGGGATCTGTCCCGGGCCCACAGCGGATCCATGAGGGGATCCATGAGGGATCTGTCCCAGGCCCACAGCGGATCCATGAGGGGATCCATGAGGGATCTGTCCCGGGCCCACAGCAGATCCATGAGGGGATCCATGAGGGATCTGTCCCGGGCCCACAGCAGATCCATGAGGGGATCCATGAGGGATCTGTCCCGGGCCCACAGCGGATCCGTGCGGGGCCGGGCTGTGCCGTGGCACCCTGAGCTGACCGTGCCCCTCTCACAGCCGTGGTTGGCGGCGGCATCGGCGGCTCGGCCGCGGCCTATTTCCTGCGGCAGAAGTTCGGGCGCGGCGTGCGGCTGCACGTGCTGGAGAAGGCGGCGCTGGGCGGGCGGCTGCACACGCTGGACATGGAGGGCGCCGCCTTCGAGGCCGGGGGCTCCGTCATCCACCCGCTCAACCTGCACATGAAGCATTTTGTCAAGGAGCTGGGTGAGCGCCGACACCCCGCCCTGGCGTCTCCCGGGCCCAGAATTGTCCCTCGGTCCCAAACTCATCCTCTGGGGGTGCTCTGGGTGCCGCTCTGCTGGGGGACAGCCCTCAAAAGAGCAAGGTTTGGTAGCCCCTGATCCATCCTCAGTGGCCCTTACGTCCTTCTCCAGCAGTCTCCCTTCTATTCCAAATATCCCCATGTCATTCCCCAGCAGCCCCTCATATCCATCCCCAGTAGCCCACCCTTCTACTCCCAATATCCCCCATATTCTTCCCCGATAGTTCACCTTCTTTTCCCAATATCCCCCCACAGACTTCCCTAGTAATCACCTTTCTCCAGTATCCTTTCCCCACAGGCCACTTTCCTCCCCAAACAGCCCCCCATGACCTCCCCCAAGGCCCCTGGGGTACCCCAGCCCCACTCCAGGGAAAGGAAACCCACATCCCAATGGGAATGGTCCTGCCCCTCCCCACAGGTGACCCACTGATGGCATCATAAAGGTCCAGAATTCACCTCCAATCGCTCCCTGGACCGTGATCAAGGGCTAATTCCCCTTGTCATGCCTTGGGCCTCCAATCTGCAATCACTCACCCTTATCAGCACAAAGCCAGCTTATCTCAGGAAGCTAAAATTAAGATGAAATATTTCACCTTTCCCTAAATTACCTCTTTCACTCTTTTTCCCAAAGGCCTCTCAGTCGCCTCGCCCGAGGGCAGCCTGGCAGGCGTTTACAACGGGGAGGAATTTGTGTTTGAGGAGAGCAGCTGGTCCTTCATCAACCTCCTCAAACTGCTCTGGCACTACGGCCTCAACCCCCTGCGCATGTCCATGTGGGTGGAGGACATCCTGGACAAGTTCATGAGGTGGGTTGGGGCCCTGTGGTGGAAAATCTGGGAGAGGACCTTAAAAACCCCTCATTCCATGGGCAGGGACACATTCCACTGTCCCAGGTTGCTCCAAACTCCGTCCAGCCCGGCCTTGGACACTTCCAGGGATGGAGCAGCCACAACTTCTGTGGGAAAACTCTGCCAGGGCCTCTCCAGCCTCATAAAACCCCCCAATATCCAACCACAACCTGCTCTCTTTGTCCTGCTGCTCCCACAAAGCCACCCCACGAGATCCCCTCAGCCCCCGGGGCCACAGAGCTCGTTAACAGAGACCATTTCTTGTCTGCAATTCAAGGATCTACCGGTACCAGATGCACGACTACGCCTTCAGCAGCAACGAGCGCCTGCTGCACGCCCTGGGAGGGGATGACTTCCTCCAGCTGCTCAACCAGACCATCGACGAGGCCATGCAGAAAGCAGGATTCTCCCAGAAATTCATCAACGAGGTAGTTTGTCCTGCCATGAGGGTGAATTATGGCCAAGGGGTCACCATAAATGGCTTTGTAGGTGAGTGTTTGGAGGCAGCCTCTCAAGCTGTTGAGGTGGTGGGGTTCCTGCTCCCTGGGTTCCAGGCTCTGTGTCACAAAAGGATGTTGATCCCCCTGGTTTTGCAGTTTGTTTTTCCCTTGGTTTCCTTGCAGGTGCTGTGTCTTTAGCTGGGGTGCAGTCAGGCCTTTGGTCTGTGAAAGGGGGGAACAAACTTGTCTGCTCCGGCCTCATCTACTCCTCCAAGGCCGAGGTTATCCCGGGAACAGTCGTGTCCATAGAGCCCAAAACCAGAGCCAGCCGTGGCGGTGAGTGGGGCTGCAGTTCCCTTCCGTGGGGACGGCCTGGTGACACTGGAGACCAACCTCGGCCCCTTGGGGGTTCCAAAATGACAATTCCTCCCTGGGAGAAGGGTGGGGAGGGGCTGGGATGGAATTCCCAGAGAAGCTGTGGCTGACACTGGATCCCTGGAAGTGCCCAAGGCCAGGCTGGATGAGGTTTGGGATAGGGGAAGGTGTCCCTGCCATGGAGCTGGATGGGCTTTAATGGTTCCAATCCAAACCATTCCACAATTCCATGAAAACAGGGTTCAAACCCCAACTGTCCAAATAGAGCCCCAAACGTGGTGGCATTGTGACATGCCAGGAGAGTGGGATCCCCTCCCAGCAGGGGTCAGGGTGACCGAGCTGTTCCCCACAGGGGACCCGGTGAAGCTCTACGAGGTCACCTACAACACGTCCTCGGGGCTGACAGCGGACACCTACGACATCGTGCTCATCGCGGCCCCGCTGGGCCGCAAGTTGGCCAACATCACCTTCCGGAACTTCGACCCTCCCATCCCCGAATTCCCAAATCCCTACCACCAAACTGTCACCACCTTGGTGCACGGGCGCTTGAACGCCTCCTTCTTCGGCTACCACGACCCTCAGGCTTTTAACTTGGGGGCCATTTTCACCACGGACAACCCAAAACTGTTCGTGAACAGCCTGGGTATAGTGTCCCCTGTAGGGGACAAGGACACAGGTGGGAAGCTCCCATTGCAGTCAGCTGTCTGGAAGGTGTTTTCCAATGAAGAGCTCACCAAGGAGCAGCTCCACCTGCTCTTCTCCTCCTACGACTCGGTGAAGGTGAAGCCGTGGCTGGCGTACCCCGAGTACGGCGCTCCCGAGCGGTTCCCTCCCCTGGTGCTGCACGAGCAGCTGTACTACCTGAACGGGCTGGAGCGCGCGGCCAGCGCCATGGAGATGAGCGCCATCGCCGCCCGCAACGCCGCCCTGCTCGCCTTCCACCGCTGGCACGGCCACGGCGCCCGCCTCGACCAGGAGGACCTGCACCAGAAGCTCAAGACGGAGCTCTGAGAGCCCCCCGGCCTTAATTAGCGCTAATGAACTCCGGGCTTCGCCCCTCCCAGGAGGTGTTTTGTGGGACTGTGCGATCCTCGAAGGTGGAACACTTTCAAGATGATCAAGACCTTTAAGGTCAAGATCTTCAAGGTCTTCAAGACCATCAAGACCTTTACGGTCTTCAATACTTTCAGGATGACAAAGACCTTCAAGAACAAGACCTTCAAGAGAGCCGATTAACAGCTAAATAATTAATACCTATGAACATGCTTTGCCCCTCCAAGGAGGTGTTTCATAAGATCACAGGATTCTTAAAAGTTGGAAGACTTTCAAGATGATCAAGATCATCGAGACCTTCAAGATCTTCATGACCATCAAGACGTCTTAATTATAATTTATGAACTCTCTGATTTGCCCCTCTGAGGAGGTGTCTCATAGGATCATGGGATCCTATGGCTGGAAGATCATCAAGACCTTCACGATCTTCAAGATGCTGTAATTAACATTAATGAACTCTGTTCTTTGCCCCTCTAAGGAGGTGTCTCATAGGATCATGAGATCCTTAACTCTGGAAGATCTTCAAATTTTCCAGATCATGAATTCATCAAGATCATAAAGACCATCACAACCTTTGAGGTGCCATAATTAACACTAATGAACTCTCTACTTCACCCCTCCAAGGAGGTGTTTTATGGGATCCTTAAGGTTGGAAGGTCTTCAAGATCATCAGGACCTTTAAGGTCTTCAAGACCTTCAAGACCATTCATTAACATTAATGAACTCAGTGCTTCACCCCTCCAAGGAGGTGTTTCACAGGACCATCAGATCCTGAAGGTTGGAAGGTCTTCAAGAACTTCAAGACCAGCAATATCATGAAAACCTTCAAGACCTTCAGGATCTTCTAGATCATCAAGACCTCCAAGCCCAACCACCAACCCACCCGTGTTCCCCGTTAACGATGTCCCCAAGTGCCACGTCCATGTGTCATTTGGACACTTCAGGGATGGATGGTGACCCTTCCTGCCAGGACAAACTTCTGCCCAGTGTCTCACCTTGCCCTGCCCCGGTGGCACCTGGGAGCTCTTTGGCCAGCCCAGGAGGGAGCAGGAGCAGGGAAACGTTCCCAAGTCAGCCGGGACATTTTCCTCAAGCACATTCCTCAGTTTCCCCCCCAACTCCTCGAGTTGTCCCTGTCCTGACATCAGGGAATTGGTTCCAAGTGCCACCTTGACCCCAAATGTCCCCTCCAGGCGGGAATATCCACTCCCTGGCTCTCAGCCCCCTGCCCCAGCTCGTCCAAAGGGGCTGCCCAGGGATTATTGCTCAGGGTGGAGAACCTGGGGAACGGGGAGCTGCCAGGATGGGTGGGCAAGAGGAGGAACCACCCACAACCCATCGCTGTGCTGAGGTACGAAGGATGTTAATAAAGAATTTAAAAAAAACGGAGCATTTTTAAGGAGAAAACTGCCAAAAATAGCACAAGTTTAACTCCCACTTCAAGAAATTAACATTTTCTACGAGTTTTCCCAGAACTGGGAACAGAATTAACGCCCGGCTGCCAAAAAGTGATGTGAGAAAAGCTTGAGTTAGGTCAATCATTACAAAATTGATTTAATAACAAAAACAAAATAATTGTACACTTGTGGGCGGTGTCGTGGACGTGGGACTGGGACCAGGGGGTTGGGATTTGGGGTTTTCCAGAGATTTATACTCGTTCCAAAGCTTCCAGCATGATGATGCTGTTCCCTCGGATCACCTGGAAGGGGGAAGGTGAGAGCTGTTAGGGTTCCTTCCCTGCAGTTTATTTCCTCAAAAATCCTTGACAAATTGGCAGGAATTCCCCCATAAGGATGAAAATAGATTGATTTTAACCCTAAATTCTACAGAATCCCAAAATCTCTGAGGGTGGAAAGGACCTCTGGGATCATGGAGTCCAACCTTGTCCCCAGCCCAGAGCTCCTTGGCCACCTCCAGGGATGGGGATCCAAACTTCCTTGGGCAGTTCCCATTCCTGAGCCCCCTTTCCATGGGGAAATTCCTGCTGCTGTCCCTCCTGAGCCTCCCCTGGCGCAGCCTGAGGCTGTTCCCTCTCCTGCTGTCCCTGTTCCCTGGGAGCAGAGCCCAAAGGTCCCCCCTGAGCCTCCCTTTCTCCAGGCTGAGCCCCTTTCCCCGCTCCCTCAGCCTCTCCTGGAGCTCCAGACCCTTTTCCAGCAGATCCGTGTCCCCCCATCTTGGTGCCATCCATAAATCCACTGGGGGTCCCCTTGATCCCCTTGCCAGATCATGGATAAAGGTATTGAACCGAGCTGGATCCAATCCTGAACCTGGGGGACATCAGTGATGCCTGGGCCCAGGTGGGTTTGGCCCCATTCCCACCAACCCTTGGGTCCATCCATTATCCATCCAGTGCTCCCAGTGCTCCCAGTGACACTCACCACCACGCTCCCAGTGCTCCCAGTGACACTCACCACCACGCTCCCAGTGCTCCCAGTAACACTCACCACCACGCTCCCAGTGCTCCCAGTGACACTCACCACCATGCCGATGTTGTTCTGCTGCCCGCCCGGCGCCATCTCCACGCACTCATCGATCACCAGGTTCATGAAGGGGTCGAAGCCCCTCAGGATCCCCTGCACGTGCCTGCCGCCGTTCAGCTTCACTGCGGGGAGCCCGGGGCGTTAGCCACGGAGAGCTCCCAAACACAACGGGTTCTACCCCAAACCCAACGGGTTCTACCCCAAATCTGATGGGTTCTACCCCAAACCCGCCGGGTTTTACCCCAAATCTGCCGGGTTTTACCCCAAATCCGCCGGGTTCTACCCCAAACCCGCCGGGTTTTACCCCAAATCCGCCAGGTTTTACCCCAAATCTGCCGGGTTTTACCCCAAACCCGCCCCTTGGAAGGAGCAGGACCCGCAGTGGGGGCAATGAATGGGGGAAGGATTAACCACAACCCAATAATGGGGCAAGGAAAAGGGGAAAACTGTGGGGAGCCCGGGGTGTTAGCCACGGAGAGTTCCCAAAACTGCTGCGTTTTAGCCCAAATCCGCCGGGTTTTACCCCAAATCTGCCGGGTTCTACCCCAAACCCGCCCCTTGGAAAGAGCAGGACCAGCAGTGGGGGCGGTGAATGGGAGGATAAAGCACAACCCATTAATGGGGCAAGGAAAAGAGCGACTCTTCAATTCGTATTATAGTTAAGTTAATGAATTATGGTTTAAATGAACGAATTAGAATTTTAATTAATGAGTTGTGAGGTCTGATATCAGTCAGGGGTGGGCTGCTCTGAGCACCAGCCCCAGCACCGGGACCTCCTCCCTGGGCACGGTGAGGGGTGGGCGGGGGTCCCAAACCGGGCTGGGGCTCAGGGGTCCCCCACAGCGGGGCCGTGACGGGGAAGGGGAGCTCTGGAGGGTCCCCAAACCCCAAACGCGGCATTGTCGGGGGGCGGGTCCCCAACAGCGGGGCCGTGACGGGGATCGGGGCGGGCGGGGGTCCCCGGGCACCGCGAGGGGGATCGCGGTGGGACCGGTTCCAAACTCACACGACAGCTTCTTGTCCATGAACCTGTAACGAGATGGGCCCGGCTCAGCACCGGCGGGGGCGGACGGGGCAAGAGATCCCCCTCCATTATCCCCTCATGACAGCGAGGAGAACCGCGCCTCCCGCGCCGCCATGACACCGGGGTCGCGCGGTGCACGCCGGGACACCGGCAAGCACGGCACCGCGGTGTTCCCGTGCCCGCTTCCCCCCACACCCCTCGCGGCTCCCCGAGCCCCCCGGCCCAGCCCCAGCCCAGCTCCGGAGCCCCCAGACCCACTTTTTCAGCTCTGGCGGGTGCGCTTTGCTCATGGCGATGGCAGCCCCCGGCCCGTCTCTGCCGCTCGCCGATCTCTGACGTCAGCGCGCCGTGCGTCTCCTGGCGCCAGCCAATGGCAGCCTCGCGAGCCTTCCCGCCGCATCCCCGCGCGCCGGCCCGGCAGCCAATGGCAGCCCGCGGAGCGCTACCGTATTCACCCGAGTAGCGGCGCAGACAGGGAAAGACAGCGGAATGGCGGGGGCAGAGAGCACGGGGCGGTGTGGGGAGTGCGCGGCTACAGGGGGATGTACGGCGGCATGGCCGCCACCGGGTGCGGAGCGTGTGTGCACGTGTGAGTGTGTGCACGTGTTCTGCGTGTGTCCACCTGTGCACACGTGTTGGTGTGTTAGCGTGTGTCCCTGTGTGCACACGCGTGTACGCTTGAGTGTGTCCGTGTGTGTGTGTAAGTGTGCATGGCCAGGGGTCACCTCAGGCAGCCCCTGTACACGTGCAGGTGTCACCCTGTCCCTTGCACACACGTGTGCAATGCACACTTCACTCTGGGCACACCCCAGGCCTTGCACAGCGCAGACCTGGCTCACCCCACTGTGCCCAAGCATCACCCCCGGTGTCACCCCTGACCTGCAGTGTCCCCTCAGCACCCACCCCATCATCCCTCAGTGTCCCCATCACCCCCCAGTGTCCCCATCACCCCTCAGTGTCCCCATCACCCCCCAGTGTCCCCATCATCCCCCAGTGTCCCCATTGCCACACCAGTGTCCCCACCAATTCCCTTAACAAGTGGGTGTTAAATTTGTGCTATTTTGGGTGATTTTCTCCTCAAAAATGCTCAGGTTGTTAAACTCTTTATTAACTCCTTCGTACCTCAGCACAGCGATGGGTGTGGGTGGTTCCTCCTCTTGCCCACCCATCCTGGCAGCTCCCCGTTCCCCAGGTTCTCCACCCTGAGCAATAATCCCTGGGCAGCCCCTTTGGACGAGCTGGGGCAGGGGGCTGAGAGCCAGGGAGTGGATATTCCCGCCTGGAGGGGACATTTGGGGTCAAGGTGGCACTTGGAACCAATTCCCTGATGTCAGACAGGGACAACTCGAGGAGTTGGGGGGAAACTGAGGAATGTGCTTGAGGAAAATGTCCCGGCTGACTTGGGAACGTTTCCCTGCTCCTGCTCCCTCCTGGGCTGGCCAAAGAGCTCCCAGGTGCCACCGGGGCAGGGCCAGGTGAGACACTGGGCAGAAGTTTGTCCTGGCAGGAAGGGTCACCATCCATCCCTGAAGTGTCCAAATGACGCACGGACATGGCACTTGGGGACATCGTTAACGGGGAACATGGGTGGGCTGGTGGTTGGGCTTGGAGGTCTGGATGACCTTGAGGGTCTTGAATTTCTTGAAGCTCTTCCAGCCCTAAGGATCCCACGATCCCATGAAACACCTCCTTGGAGGGGTGAAGCGCTGAGTTCATTAATGTTAATTATGGCATCTTGATGATCTAGAGGGTCTTGAAGATCCTGAAGGTCTTGAAGGTGTTGATGATATTGCTGGTCTTGAAGACCTTCCAACCTTCAGGATCCCATGATCCTGTGAAACACCTCCTTGGAGGGGCAAAGCATGTTCATTGCTACTAACTATTTAGATGTTAATTGGCTGTCTAGAAAGTCTTGATCTTGAAGGTGTTTGTGATCCTGAAGGTCTTGATGATCCTGATCTTGAAGGTCCTGAAGATCCTGATGGTCTCAAAGACCTTGAGGGTCTTGAAATCTTGAAAATCTTGAAGATCTTCCAAAGATAAGGATCCCACGATCCTTTGAAACACATCCTCGGACGGGCAAAGTAGAGAGTTCATAAATGATAACTAAGACGTCTTGAAGGTCTTGATGGTCTTGAAGATCTTGAAGATCCTGAAGGTCTTGTCTATCTTGATGGTCTTGAAGACCTTGAAGATCTTGATCATCTTGAAAGTCTAAACTTTTAAGAATCCTGTCATCTTATGAAACACCTCATTGGAGGGGCAAATCATGTTCTTAGGTATTAATTATTTAGCTGTTAATTGGCTGTCTTGAAGGTCTTTGCGATCCTGAAGGTCTTGATGACTCTGAAGGTCTTGATGGTCTTGAAGATCTTGATCTTAAAGGTCTTGATCATCTTGAAAGTGTTCCACCTTCGAGGATCGCACAGTCCCACAAAACACCTCCTGGGAGGGGCGAAGCCCGGAGTTCATTAGCGCTAATTAAGGCCGGGGGCGGCTCTCAGAGCTCCGTCTTGAGCTTCTGGTGCAGGTCCTCCTGGTCGAGGCGGGCGCCGTGGCCGTGCCAGCGGTGGAAGGCGAGCAGGGCGGCGTTGCGGGCGGCGATGGCGCTCATCTCCATGGCGCTGGCCGCGCGCTCCAGCCCGTTCAGGTAGTACAGCTGCTCGTGCAGCACCAGGGGAGGGAACCGCTCGGGAGCGCCGTACTCGGGGTACGCCAGCCACGGCTTCACCTTCACCGAGTCGTAGGAGGAGAAGAGCAGGTTGAGCTGCTCCTTGCTGAGCTCTTCATTGGAAAACACCTTCCAGACATCAGGGTTCAACGGCAGCTTCCCACCCGTGCTCGTGTCGCCCACGGCGGGCTCTATGTTCAGGCTGTTGATGAACAGTTTTGGGTTGTCCGTGGTGAAAATCGACCTGAAGTTAAAAGCCTGAGGGTCGTGGTAGCCGAAGAAGGAGGCGTTCAAACGCCCGTGCACCAAGGTGGTGAAGATCTGTTGGTAGGGATTTGGGAATTCGGGGATGGGAGGGTCGAAGTTCCGGAAGGTGATGTTGGCCAACTTGCGGCCCAGCGGGGCCGCGATGAGCACGATGTCGTAGGTGTCCGCTGTCAGCCCCGAGGACGTGTTGTAGGTGACCTCGTAGAGCTTCACCGGGTCCCCTGTGGGGAACAGCTCGGTCACCCTGACCCCTGCTGGGAGGGGATCCCACTGCCCTGGCATGTCACAATGCCACCACGTTTGGGGCTCTATTTGGACAGTTGGGGTTTGAGCCCCGTTTTCATGAATTGTGGAATGTTTGGAGTGGAACCATTAAAGCCCATCCAGCTCCATGGCAGGGACACCTTCCCCTATCCCAAACCTCATCCAACCTGGCCTTGGGCACTTCCAGGGATCCAGGGGCAGCCACAGCTCCTCTGGGAATTCCATCCCAGCCCTCCCCACCCTTCTCCCAGGGAGGAATTGTCATTTTGGAACCCCCAAGGGGCCGAGGTCGGTCTCCAGTGTCACCAGGCCGTCCCCACGGAAGGGAACTGCAGCCCCACTCACCGCCACGGCTGGCTCTGGTTTTGGGCTCTATGGACACGACTGTTCCCGGGATAACCTCGGCCTTGGAGGAGTAGATGAGGCCGGAGCAGACAAGTTTGTTCCCCCCTTTCACAGACCAAAGGCCTGACTGTATCCAGGCCATGGATAATGCCCTGCAAGGAAAACCACTGCTTTCAAAGCAGAAAAACACTGAAAAAACAAACTGCAAAATCAAGGGGATCAACTCCCTTTGGGATCCAGAGTTTTGGAACCCAGGGAGCAGGAACCCCAAGAGCCAGGACAAGAGGCTGCCTCCAAACACTGACCTACAAAGCCATTGACCTTGACCTCCTTGGCCGTAAGCCAAACCTCATGGTTGGAGCAAACCACCTGGTTGATGAATTTCTGGGAGAATCCTGCTTTCTGCATGGCCTCGTCGATGGTCTGGTTGAGCAGCTGGAGGAAGTCATCCCCTCCCAGGGCGTGCAGCAGGCGCTCGTTGCTGCTGAAGGCGTAGTCGTGCATCTGGTACCGGTAGATCCTTGAATTGCAGACAAGAAATGGTCTCTGTTAACGAGCTCTGTGGCCCTGGGGGCTGGGGGGGATCTCGTGGGGTGGCTTTGTGGGAGCAGCAGGACAAAGAGAGCAGGTTGTGGTTAGATATTGGGAGGTTTTATGAGGCTGGAGAGGCCCTGGCAGAGTTTTCCCACAGAAGTTGTGGCTGCCCCATCCCTGGAAGTGTCCAAGGCTGAGTTGGATGGAGTTTGGAGCAACCTGGGACAGTGGAATGTGTCCCTGCCCATGGAATGAGGTGCTTTTAAGGTCCTCTCCCAGATTTTCCACCACAGGGCCCCAACCCACCTCATGAACTTGTCCAGGATGTCCTCCACCCACATGGACATGCGCAGGGGGTTGAGGCCGTAGTGCCAGAGCAGTTTGGGGTGGTTGAGGAAGGACCAGCTGCTCTCCTCAAACACAAATTCCTCCCCGTTGTAAAAGCCAGCGGGGCTGACCTCGGGTGAGGCACTTGAAAGGCCTTTGGGAAGAGGACAGAAAAAAGGAATTTAGGGAAAGGCAGAATTATTCCCCCTCAATTTTAACTTCCTGAGATAAGCTGGCTTTGTGCTGATAAGGGTGAGTGATTGCAGATTGGAGGCCCAAGGCATGACAAGGGGAATTAGCCCTTGATCATGGGCCAGGGAGCGATTGGAGGTGAATTCTGGACCTTTATGATGCCATCAGTGGGTCACCTGTGGGGAGGGGCAGGACCATTCCCATTGGGATGTGGGTTTCCTTTCCCTGGAGTGGGGCTGGGGTACCCCAGGGGCCTTGGGGGAGGTCATGGGGGGCTGTTTGGGGAGGAAAGTGGCCTGTGGGGGAAGGATACTGGAGAAAGGTGATTACTAGGGAAGTCTGTGGGGGGATACTGGGAAAAGAAGGGGAACTATCGGGGAAGAATATGGGGGATATTGGGAATAGAAGGGTGGGCTACTGGGGATGGATATGAGGGGCTGCTGGGGAAGGACATGGGGTTATTGGGAATAGAAGGGAGACTGCTGGAGAAGGACATAAGGGCCACTGAGGATGGATCAGGGGCTACCAAACCTTGCTCTTTTGAGGGCTGTCCCCCAGCAGAGCGGCACCCAGAGCACCCCCAGAGGATGAGTTTGGGACCGAGGGACAATTCTGGGCCCGGGAGACGCCAGGGCGGGGTGTCGGCGCTCACCCAGCTCCTTGACAAAATGCTTCATGTGCAGGTTGAGCGGGTGGATGACGGAGCCCCCGGCCTCGAAGGCGGCGCCCTCCATGTCCAGCGTGTGCAGCCGCCCGCCCAGCGCCGCCTTCTCCAGCACGTGCAGCCGCACGCCGCGCCCGAACTTCTGCCGCAGGAAATAGGCCGCGGCCGAGCCGCCGATGCCGCCGCCAACCACGGCTGTGAGAGGGGCACGGTCAGCTCAGGGTGCCACGGCACAGCCCGGCCCCGCACGGATCCGCTGTGGGCCCGGGGCAGATCCCTCATGGATCCCCTCATGGATCCGCTGTGGGGCCTGGGACAGATCCCTCAGTGATCCCCACACGGATCCGCTGTGGGCCTGGGACAGATCCCTCAGTGATCCCCTCATGGATCCGCTGTGGGCCCGGGACAGATCCCTTATGGATCCCCTCATGGATCCGCTGTGGGCCCGGGACAGATCCCTCATGGATCCCCTCATGGATCCGCTGTGGGCCTGGGACAGATCCCTCAGTGATCCCCTCATGGATCCGCTGTGGGCCCAGGACAGATCCCTCAGTGATCCCCCTCATGGATCCGCTGTGGGCCCTGGACAGATCCCTCAGTGATCCCCCTCACGGATCTGCTATGGGCCCCTTATGACAGATCTCTCAATGGATCCCCTCACTGATCCCCTCAAGGGAACTCCCTCACAGATCCCTCACGGGCCTCCTGTCCTGATCCCCTCTATAGACCTCCCCTCATGTCCCCCCTGTCCTTCAGGGACCTTGAGGGGTTCCCCCATGGCACCTCGCCCACAGATCCCCTCAAAGGATCCCCCTCATGCTCCCCTGACCCTCCCAGATCCCTCCCGGGTCTCCCCAGTTCAGACCCCTCACGGGTCACTCCCCATAGCCCCTGACCCTCCCAGATCCCTGAGGCCCTCCATGGCCGCTCCCCTCCAGGGCCCTCAGAGGATCCTCCCCTCACGGATCCCCCAAAGGCTCCCCCCGTCCCCCGCGGACACTTTCCCCGCTGCGATCCCCCCCAGGCACAGCCCGGAGCCCCCGGGCCGCTCCCCTTGAGCAGAGGCGGCCGGTCCCTTTCCCCTCCCGCAGCCGCCGTCCCTCCGTCCCGTGGCCGGAGCCGTGTCCCCGCTGTCCGCACCGATGCTGGCGGGCCCATGGCGGAGGCTGAGGGCGGGCGGGCAGAGCGCGGCCAGCAGCAGCGGCAGCGGCGTGAGGAGGCGGCGGAGGCCCGGCATGGCGGCGGAGAAGGGCAGAGGGCGATGGGCGGGCCGGGAGCCGGCAGCGGTGACCCCGGTTCGATTCCCGGTTCGGGAGCGCTGACCCCGGTTCTATCCCGGGCTAGGAGCTGTGTTCCCAGTTCGATCACCGGTTCTATCCTGGGCCGGGAGCGCTGAGCCCGGGTCTATCCCCGGTTAGGAGCGGTGTTCCCCACCGGTTCGATCTTCAGTTCTATCCCGAAGCCCGGAGCGCTGAGGCCGGTTCTATCCCGGCTTCTATCCCCGGTTCTGTCCCGGAACCCGAAGCGGTGTTCCCGGTTCGATCCCCGGTTCGGGAGCGGTGTCCCCGGTTCTATCCCCGGTTCGATCCCCAGTTCTGTCCCGGAGCCCGGAGCGCTGAGCCCGGTTCAATCCGCGGTTCTATCCCCGGTTCTGTCCCCGGCTGGGAGCGGTGTCCCCGGTTCTATCCCCGGTTCTATCCCCAGTTCTGTCCCGAAGCCCGGAGCGGTGTTCCCGGTTCTATCCGCGGTTCTATCCCCGGTTCTGTCCCCGGCTGGGAGCGGTGTTCCCGGTTCTATCCCCGGTTCTATCCCCGGTTCT
This sequence comes from Sylvia atricapilla, assembly GCF_009819655.1. NCBI lineage: Eukaryota > Metazoa > Chordata > Aves > Passeriformes > Sylviidae > Sylvia > Sylvia atricapilla. Next base: position 1,227,588 of record NC_089167.1, read on the forward strand.
GTCCCGGGTCAGGAGCGATGTTCCCGGTTCGATCCCCGGTTCTGTCCCGGGTCAGGAGCGATGTTCCCGGTTCGATCCCCGCGCTGCGTTTGGAAATTTTAGCGTCCCTTTGGGTTTATTTATCTTGTATTCCAAAGTCTTGTCTTTTACTTCCTTTCCTTTTAATTACTTTAGTTTAACTCCTTTGATTTTATTTTCCCGCCCCTGTAGAAGGCGCCGCCTTTCTCGGTGTCCTCATGTACCTTTTCCTCCTTTATTTTTAATTATTTTAATAGAAAAAACTATATAAAATTTATATAAAATTATATCTTAAATATTAATAAAAATCAATACTTTAATTTTATAGATAAATTAAATATATAATATAAAATTATTTAAATTTAAATTTAATTACAAATTTAATATGAAATAATTTTAATACATAATTTTTTTTAATTTTTGCTTTTAACCCCTTGGCTTTTAATCCCTCATTATTAACTATTTGCTTAAATCGACCCTATAATATTTGCTTTCGCATTTCTGTATTAGTCTTTACATATTGTTACTGAAGGATAGCACAATTTATAACCCCTTTTAGCTGCCTGTTAATAGAACCTAATTTCTCAATTTAACTATGTGCTGTATAGCTCATGGAAATAGTAGGATGAATATATTATAGTGAATATAGTGTACGTATGACTATCTAATACTATATAATAACAATAATATATATGAATAATGTGATGAATATGTTGATGTAGACACCTTCTAGTGTACAAAAATAAAAGCGGAATGAACGTGTTGTACCGTAGACTTTAACAAAACATGTGAAAATATTTCTATATAACCAAGAAAACAGTATAAAGCAATGAAGTTGTTTCCCGGGACCCTGGGCAGGACCTGAGCCTCCAATCCCTGCCCCTCCTGCTGCATATCCTCTGCCCCCTAAACACACCCTGTGCCCCAAAATCCATTCCCTGTGCCCCTAAACACACCCTGTGCCCCCTAAATATACCCTGTGCCCCTAAACACACCCTGTGCCCCAAAATCCATTCCCTGTGCCCCTAAACACACCCTGTGCCCCCTAAATATACCCTGTGCCCCAAAATCCATTACCTGTGCCCCTAAACACACCCTGTGCCCCCTAAATATACCGTGTGCCCTCTAAATACACCCTGTGCCCCAAAATCCATTCCCTGTGCCCCTAAACACACCCTGTGCCCCTTAAATATACCGTGTGCCCTCTAAATACACCCTCTGCCCCAAAATCCATTACCTGTGCCCCCCAGTCCATCTCCTGAGCGCCCCCCACGTCCTGTGCCTTCTAAATGCATCCGTAGCCCCAAAATCCATTCCGTGCTTCTAAACAGACCCTGTGCCCCATACCCATTCCCTGTGCCCCCTAAATGCCCCCTGTGCCCCTAAACCCATCCTGTGCCCCTTAAATGCCCCTCTGCCCCTCAGTCCATCTTCTGACCCCGCCGCGCTCTGACGTCACCGCGCCGTGCGTCTCCCCGCGCCAGCCAATGGCAGCCGCGCGCACCTCCCCAGCAGCCAATGGCGGCCCGCGGCGCGCTACCGCACTCACCTGAGTAGCGGCGCAGCTGCGGGAAGTTAGGGGGGCAGTGAGGGGAGAAAGCACGGGGCGGTGTGGGGAGTGCGCGGCTACAGGGGGAGGTACGGCGGCATGGCCGCCTCCGGTGCGGTGCGTGTGTGCACGTGTTGTGCGTGAGTGTGTCAACAGGGGCACACGTGTGCAAGGCACACTCCACGCTGGGCACACCCCAAGCCTTGCACAGCGCAGACCTGGGTCCCCCCACTGTGCCCAAGCATCACCCCCAGTGTCCCCCCGACCTGCAGTGTCCTCTCAGCACCATCATCCCCCAGTGTCCCCATCACCTCCCAGTGTCCCCATTGCCACACCAGTGCCCCCCTATTCTCCCCCATCACCCCCCAGTTCTCTCCCTTGGGTTCCCTCAGTGCCCCCCATCACCCCCTGTGCCCCTCATTAGCCCCCCAGAGCCCCTCTAGTGCTCCCCATTACCACATCAGTGCCATCCATCACTCCCAGTGTCCCCATCACCCTCTGTGCCCTCCTACTGTCCCCCATCACCCCCAGTCCCCCCGCAGCACCGGCTCTTGGTGGGAGGCGCCTTTAATGAGCTCAGGGGTGGAAGGTGTCCCCAGGGCTGTCCCTGGGGCTGTCCCCGCTGTCACTGCTGGATGTTGGCCAGCCCCTCGCGCATCTTCTTGGCCATGGCGGGCACGAGGCGCAGGTGCTGGTCCCCGCAGGTGGCCAGGCAGGCGTCCAGCTGGCCCCGCACGCGCGGCTCCGAGCCCCCCGAGTCCAGGGCGTCCTTGGCCTGGTCCGAGCACTGCAGCGAGCAGCGGCTCAGGCGGTCCTGGGACAGAGCGGTCAGCGGGGAGGGGACAGGGGACAGTGGGGACAGAGCCGTCAGCGGGGAGGGACAGGGGACAGTGGGGACAGAGTGGTCAGCGGGGAGGGGACAGTGCAGTCAGCAGGGAGGGGATGGGGACTGGGGGACAGGGGATGGATTAGGGGGTCAGTGGGAATGGGGGGCAGTGGGATGGGGGGACAGGGGATGGATGGGGGCAGCAGGGATGGCGGGACAGGGGGGTACTGGGGGGTCACGGGAGGGACATGGGGCTCAGGGGGGGACTGGGGGTGAGGGGCACATTGGGGGGGTCAGGGACGGACTGGGGGGCACCAGGGGTGTGTGTGTGTGGGGGTGCTCAGGGGATGGATTGGGGGGCTCAGGGTGTGTTTAGGGGCACACGGGATGCAGTGGGGGCTGCAGGGACTGGGGGCTCAGGTCCTGCCCAGGTCCCCGTGCTGTCCCCAGGGGTCCTGGTGGCCGTGCTCACCTGGAAGTGCTCCAGCTCGGCGGTGACGATGGCCTGGGCGCGGGCCAGGGGCGCGTGGCAGCGCTCGATGCAGCGCTGCACCTCCTGCATCGAGGCTGCTGCGTCCTCACAGCACCGCGCGCTGCAACGGAACATGGTGCCCTGGGGACACCAGAACGGGGTCACTGGGGACACTGGGGACACTGGGACAGGGCCACTGGGGACACTGGGGACAGGGGTACCCTGGGGACACCAGGGACAGGGTCACTAGGGACACTGGGGACACCGGGGACACAGGGACAGGGTCACTGGGGACACCGGGACAGAGTCACTGGGGACACTGGGGACACAGGGACAGGGCCACTGGGGCCACTGGGGACAGGGTCACTAGGGACACCGGGACAGGGTCACTGGGGACACCAGGGACACAGGGGACAGGGTCACTGGTGACACCAGGGACAGAGGAACAGAGGGGTCACAGGGTGCCCTGGTGACACGGGGACAGGGTCACTGGGTCATGGGGACACCATGCCCTGGGGACAGGGTCACCGGGGACACTAGGGACATGAAGGACAGGGGTACCCTGGGGACACCAGGGGACAGAGGGGTCACAGGGTGCTCCGGGGACACGGGTGACAGGAGTGTCACAGGGCATCCTGGGGACATGGGAGACAGGGTACCCCGGGGACACCATGGGATGGGGGACACAGAGCACCCTGGGGACACAGCACAGGGTCACACAGGGACACTGGGGACACCTGGGGATGGAGGGTGGGCTGGGAACACAGGACAGGGGTGAACAGGCACCCTGGGGACATGGGGCGTATTGGGGGACACAGATGAACTGGGGGACACACGGTGTATTTGGGGGACACGGTGTATTTAAGGGGCTCAGGGTTTATTGGGGGGCACAGGAGATGAACTGGGGGGACACAGGGTGTATTTAGGGGACACAGGATGCATTGGGGGGCACAGGGAATGTACTGGGGTACACGTTGGGTGTAATTAAGGGGCACAGAAGATGTATTGCGGGGCACACGGTGTATTTAGGGGACACAGAAAATGTTGGGGGACACAGGAGATGACCGTGGGGAGGGCACAGGGTGTTTTTAGGGGAGCCAGGACATGCCCTGAGGGTGTGCAGGGATGCACGGGGGGCTTCAGGGTTGTCCTTGGGGTCTCAGGGTGTGTGTGTGGGGGTCACAGTGAATTGGGGGACGGTCTCAGTGAACTGGGGGGGGTCTCAGGATATGTATGGGAGAATGTCAGTGAATTGGGGGGTCTCAGGGTGTGTATGGGGGGGGGTCACAGTGAATTGGGGGAGGGTCTCAGTGAACTGGGGGGGGTCTCAGGGTATGTATGGGAGGATGTCAGTGAATTGGGGGGGGGTCACAGTGAATTGGGGAGATCTTAGGGTGTGTATGGAGGGATCTCAGTGATTTAGGGGGGAATCTCAGTGAACTAGGGGGGGACCTCAGTGAATCAGGGGGGGTCTCAGTGATTTAAGGGGAGTCTCAGTGATTCAGGGGAGAATCTCAGTGATTTAAGGGGAGTCTCAGTGAATCGGAGGGGGGGTCTCAGAACGTCTATGGGGGGACCTCAGGATAAGTAGAGGGGGTCTCAGTGAATAGGGGGGTCTCAGTGATTTAGGGGAGAATCTCAGTGATATAAGGGGAGTCTCAGTGTTTAGGGGGGGATCTCAGTGAATCAGGGGGGGTCTCAGTGAACTGGGGGGGATCTCAGTGATTTAGGGGATAATCTCCGTGATTTAGGGGAATCTCAGTGAACTGGGCGGATCTCAGTGATTTAGGGGAGAATCTCAGTGATACAAGGGGAGTCTCAGTGATTTAGGGGGGATCTCAGTGAACTGGAGGGGGATCTCAGTGATTTAGGGGGGATCTCAGTGATTTAGGGGGGATCTCAGTGATTTAAGGGGAGTCTCAATGATTTAGGGGGAATCTCAGTGATTTAGGGGAGAATCTCAGTGATTTAAGGGGAGTCTCAGTGCTTAGGGGGGATCTCAGTGAATCGGGGGGAAATCTCAGTGATTTAGGGGAGAATCTCAGTGAACTGGGCAGAATCTCAGTGATTTAAGGGGAGGTCTCAGTGATTTAAGGGGGGGTCTCAGGGCCGGTCCCGGCGCTGCCCGGGGCACCCACGTGTGAGTGTGAATGCATGAGTGTGTGTGAATGTGTGTGAGTGTCTCCAGCAGCAGCCCGGGGACGCCCGCAGAGCCCTCCCCGGTGTGTCCCGGTGTGTCCCGGTGTGTCCCCGGTGTGTCCCCGTGTCCCGGTGTGTCCCGGTGTGTCCCCGGTGTCCCGGTGTTCCCGGTGTGTCCCCGTGTCCCGGTGTCCCCCGGTGTGTCCCCGTGTCCCGGTGTCCCCCGGTGTGTCCCGGTGTCTCCCCCGGTGTCCCGGTACCTGCATGGCGCGGATGTGTTCCCGCTCCAGCCCCTGCACGGCGCTCTCCACCGCGGCCTGCACCCGGCCCTGCGCCGCCTCCGCCATGGCCTCAAACCGCCTTAAACCCGCCTTAAAACCCGCCCTGAACCCGCCTTAAAACCGCCCTGAAACCCGCCCTGAAACCGCCTGAAACCCGCCCCAGATCCGCCTTAAACCCGCCCCAAAACCCGCCCCGGACCGCCCTAAAACCCGCCCTGAAACCGGCCTCAAACCGCGCGGGCCCGGCCCCGGCCCGGCCTCCAGCCGCCTGAAACCGCCTTAAAACTGCCCCTAAACCCGCCCTAAAACCCGCCCCAAACTGGCCAGAGACCGCCCTAAATCCGGCCTGAAACCCGGCCTCAAACCGCCCTAAAACTGCCCCTAAACCCTCCCTAAAGTCGCCTTGAAACCCGCCCTAAACCCGCCCCGGGCCGGCCTGGAACCGGCCCCAAACCCGCCTTAAAACGCCCTAAAACCCGCCCCAAAACCGCCCTAAAACCCGCCCTGGACCGGCCTCGAACAGCCCTAAAACCCTCCCTAAAACCGCCCCAGAACCGCCCTAAACCCGCCCTGGACCGGCCTAAAACCGGCCTGAGACCCGCCCCAAAACCTGCCCTAAAACCCGCCCCAAACCCGCCCCAAACCCGCCTCAAAGCGGCACTAAAACCCGCCTCAAACCCGCCCTAAAGACCTGACGGGAACCGCCCTAAAACCTGACAGGAACCGCCCCAAAAAACCTGCCCAAAACCTGACAGGAACTGCCCAAAAACCTGCCCTAAACGTGACAGGAACTGCCCCAAAAAACTGCCCAAAACCTGACAGGAACTTCCCCAAAAAAACCTGCCCTAAAACCTCACAGGAACTGCCCCAAAAAACTGCCCTAAACGTGACAGGAACTGCCCAAAAAAACCTGCCGTAAACCTGACAGTAACTGCCCCAAAAAACTGCCCCCAAAACCTGAGAGGAACCGCCCCAAAAAACCTGCCCTAAAACCTGAGAGGAACTCCCCAAAAAACCTGCCCTAAAACCTCACAGGAACTGCCCCAAAAAACTGCCCCAAAATCTGACAGGAACTGCCCAAAAACCTGCCCTAAAATCTGCCCCAAAACCTCACAGGAACCGCCCCAAAAACTGCCCCAAAATCTGAGAGGAACCGCCCCAAAAAACCTGCCCCAAAATCTGACAGGAACCGCCCCAAAAAAACTGCCCCAAAATCTGACGGCAACAGCCCCAAAACCTGCCCTAAAATCTGCCCCAAATCTGACAGGAACCGCCCCAAAACTCACCCCGAAGTCCAAAATCTGGGGAATCAGGGATTGGAAATTTGGGATGAAATTATGGGGAAATGCGGCTGAGTTCATTATTGGGACACTTGGCTTCAAAATTTGGGACAAAATAATGGAAAAATGGGGCTGAGTTCATTATCTGGGCATCAGAGATTGGAAATTTGGGATAAAATCATGGGAAAATGGGAAATTTGTCTTTTACATCATTTCAATAACTCCCAACCCAGGTTATTAAAATAGAAAAAAAAAAAAAAAAAAAAGAAAAAAACCCCCAAACCACCAAAAAAACCTCAAGACCAGGCGGTGACAAGAACATCTTTATAGGAATCAAAATTAATTTAAACCACGCGAAATAAATTAAAACATTAAATATTAACTTTCAGTGCAACATATACAGAAGACATGAGAGTAACCATGACTTTAAAAAAAAAAACAACAAAAAAAACCCCCAAAAATCCCCCAAAACAAAGGGAAAAGCTCCGGGTTTGGTTATGAGGAAGGACTAAAGGGGAAATTAAGGCTGTGCCAGAGGTTGGAGCTCCAGCCCGAGGAGGTTTTCTGGGATTTAAGTTCATTTATTATTAATAAAAAGCTGGGATTTGTCCCCAAAAAATCAGCTGGGGGTGAGTTTTTTTTTTTTTTTTTTGCCTTTTTTTTTTTTTTTTTTTTTGCTTTTTCCTCTGTAGAAAAATAAAGCCTCATCCTGGCAGGAGGAGAGGAAGGTTTGGTTTAAAACCCAAATAATTTTTGGGCTGGTGAAAATCCTGGGAAAACAACCCAAAAAAGGGGGGAAAAAAGGGGAAAAAAAGGGGGGGGGAAGGGGGAAATAAAGGGGAAAAAAAGGAGGGGAAAAAAGGGGGAAAAAAAGGGGGAAAAGAAAAGGGAAAAAAAAGGGAAAAAAAGGGGAAAAAAAGAAAAAAAAAAAAAAGAAAAAAAGGAAAAAAAAGGGAAAAAAGGGGAAAAATAATCCCGGGGCTGGGCTCCTGCCCAGGAAAACGACGGGAAAAAGCCCCAAAAAAGGGGAGGAGAGGAGAGGGGGGAGCAGGGCCGGTCCTGGGCGGGTCCTGGGCGGGTCCCCAGGTGTCCCCAGGTGTCCCCAGGTGGTCCCAGGTCTGTCACACACCTGTGGGGATGGCAATGGCAGCAGTTACACCCCGGGCTGTCACCTGGCCCCTGCGGCTCAGCTGGCAGGTGACAGCAGCAAGGACAACCCGCAGTGTCCCCTCAGCTGTCCCCAGGTGTCCCCCCAGCTGTCCCCAGGTGTCCCTTACCTGTCTTGGTGTGGCAGCAGGACATGCCCCCACCCCTCAGATCCCCAGGTGTCCCCTCAGCTGTCCCAGGTGTCCCCTGTGTCCCCTGACTTGTCTCAGCATGGCAGCAGGATGTGTCACCCCCCAGGTGTCCCCTCACTTGTCCCGTGTGTCCCTCAGCTGCTCCAGGTGTCCGTCACCTGTCCCGGGTGTCCCCTGTGTCCCCTCATGTGTCCCAGGTGTCCCCTGTGTCCCCCACCTGCCCCAGGTGTCCCCAGGTGTCCCTCACCTGTCCCATGTGTCCCAGGTGTCCCCAGGTGTCCCTCACCTGCCCCAGGTGTCCCAGGTGTCCCCAGGTGTCCCTCACCTGTCCCATGTGTCCCAGGTGTCCCCCGTGTCCCTCACCTGCCCCAGGTGTCCCCAGGTGTCCCTCACCTGTCCCATGTGTCCCAGGTGTCCCAGGTGTCCCTCACCTGCCCCAGGTGTCCCAGGTGTCCCCAGGTGTCCCTCACCTGTCTCGCTGTGGCAGCAGGACGTGCCCCCCTTGAGCAGCCCCCCCGGTTTCTCCTGGCCGGCTCCGTGCTCACGGCACCACCCGGGACAGCGCCTCCGCAGGCGACAGCAGCTGAGGGGACAGCCACAGTGGGGACAGGGACAGTGGGGACAGGGACAGGGACAGTGGGGACAGGGACAGCGCCTCCGCAGGCGACAGCAGCTGAGGGGACAGCGACAGTGGGGACAGGGACAGGGGACAGGGACGGGGATGGGACAGGGACACGGGACAGGGACAGGGACGGGGATGGGACAGGGGACAATGGGGACAGGGACAGGGATGGGACAGGGACAGGGGACAGTGGGGACAGGGGACAGTGGGGACAGGGGACAGTGGAGACGGGACAGTGGGGACAGGGGACAGTGGGGACGGGGGACAGTGGGGACGGGGGACAGTGGGGACGGGGGACAGTGGGGACAGGGACGGGGATGGGACAGGGACAGGGGACAAGGATGGGACAGGGATGGGACAGGGACAGCAGCTGAGGGGACAGCGATGGGAAAGGGACAGGGCTGGGACAGGGATAGGGACGGTGACAGGGATGGGGACAGGACAGGGTCAGGGGTCCCTTGTCCCGGGATGTCCCCGGGGTGTCCCCGGGTGGCACTCACTGGACCAGGACACAGACGGTGACAAGCAGCACCGAGGCCACCACGGCCACCACGAGCAGGGCCGTGATGGTCTGCTTCTTCTGGTTGGCTGCCACCACGGCCAGCAGGTCAGCGTGCTCACAGCGTGTCCCCACGTACCCCGAGTGACACCTGGGGACACAGGGCACAGCTCACAGCGTGTCCCCACGTACCCCGAGTGACACCTGGGGACACAGGGCAGGTCAGTGTGTTCACAGTGACACTTGGGGACACAGGGCACCGCTCACAGTGTGTCCCTGTGCACCCTGAGTGACACCTGAGGGACGTGGGGTCATCAGGGGACAGGGACACACGGGAACAGGGACAGGAGGGACAGAGGAGTCACCAGGACAGGGACACACGGCCCGGACATGGGGTCACCTTGGGACAGGCACACACAGGAACAGGGAGTCACCCCAGGGACAGGGCCACATGGGGACAGGGCGTCACCCCAGGATTGGGACACACCACAGGGACAGAGGAGTCACCCTGGGATAGGGACACGTGGCAGGGACAGGGAGTCACCCCAGGATTGGGACACACAGGACGGACAGTGGAATCACCCTGGGACACCAGACTTGGGATCTCCAGGACACCAAACCCAGAATTTTGGGATCCCCAGGACCCCAGACATGCAGTTTGGGGACCCCAAGGACACCAAACCCAGAATTTTGGGACCCCCAGGACACCAAACCCAGAACTTTGGGATCCCCAGGACCCCAGACATGCAGTTTGGGGACCCCAAGGACACCAAACCCAGAATTTTAGGACCCCAAGGACACCAAACCCAGAATTTTGGGACCCCAAGGACACCAAACCCAGAATTTTAGGACGCCAAGGACACCAAACCCAGAATTTTGGGGATCCCCAGCACCCCAGCCCCACAGTTTTGGGACCCCCAGGACACCAAACCTATAGTTTGGGGACCCCCAGGACCCCAGACATGCAGTTTGGGGACCCCTAGGACACCAAACCCAGAATTTTGGGGATCCCCAGGAGCCCAGACCCACACTTTGGGGACCCCCATCCGTCCAGCCCCGTGGTTTTGGGACCCCCAGGACACCAAACCCATAGTTTGGGGACCCCCAGGACCCCAGACATGCAGTTTGGGGACCCCCCAGGACACCAAATCCAGAATTTTGGGACCCCCAGCCCCCCAACCCCGCAGTTTTGGGGCGCCGATCCGCCCAGCCCCGCGGTGTCGGGGTGCCCGGGGTGCTCACACGCAGGCGGGTTTGTCCTCCTGCACCAGGAAGCGGCAGGTGCCGTGGAAGCAGAACTGGCTGTGCGAGTCGGGACACTCGTTGAAGTGCGACCTCACGGCCGCCGCCACCGGAGGAGCTGTGGACAGGAACGGGGCAAAACCCGCTGATTTTGGGGCCATCCCAAACCTCGCCATTTTTGGGGCCATCCCAAACCCCGCAGCTTTTGGGGCCATCCCAAACCCTGCTGCTTTTGGGGCCATCCCAAACCCCGCCGCTTTTGGGGCCATCTCAAACCCTGCCGCTTTTGGGGCCACCCCAAACCCCACCGGTTTTTGGGGCCATCCTAAACCCCGCTGGTTTTTGGGGCCATCCTAAACCCCGCTGGTTTTTGGGGCCACCCCAAACCCCGCCGCTTTTGGGGCCATCCCAAACCCTGCCGCTTTTGGGGCCATCCCAAACCTCACCAGTTTTGGGGCCATCCCAAACTCCACCGGTTTTTGGGGCCATCCTAAACCCCGCCGCTTCTGGGGCCACCCCAAACCCCATCGCTTTTGGGGCCACCCCAAACCCTGCCGCTTTTGGGGCCATCCCAAACCCCGCCGCTTTTGGGGCCATCCCAAACCTCGCCAGTTTTTGGGGCCATCCTAAACCCCGCTGGTTTTTGGGGCCACCCCAAACCCTGCCGCTTTTGGGGCCATCCCAAACCCTGTCGGTTTTTGGGGGGGCCATCCCAAACCTCTCCTTTAAGGGTTTATTTTTTGGGGCTCGCTCTGTGAAAGACGCCACGCCACCCCAAAAGATCCCAGACGGGTCCCGCTTTTAATAATCCCTCAGGAATTTCCTAAAGAGCTTAAAAAAGGGAGGAGGAGGAGGAGGAGGAGGGGGGAGCTCAAGGCGGGCTCCTGTTTCCCATTAAATCCCCCAGGCCGGTTTGAATTATCCCCAGGGAAGGGAATATCCTGCTCCGGGATTAGCCCGGCACCGAGGCACTTCCGACCGCCGCGACGATCAAAGGCGCCCCCGGCCCCGGGGCTGCGGTTTATGGCGGGGTGTGGGGACAGGGCCGGGGGCTCGGGCTGGGGTGTCCCCGTGTCCCCAGGGCCGGGAGAGGCACCCTTGGGGTCACTGGGATTGGGATGTCCCCGTGTCCCCAGGGCTGAGGGGTCAGAGCTGGTGGCTCACACTGGGATGTCCCCGTGTCCCCAGTGCTGAGGGGTCCTTGAGGTGGCTGGGGTTGGGATGTCCCCCTGTCCCAGCACCAAGGGGTCCTTGGGGTCACTGGGATTGGGATGTCCCCATGTCCTCAGTGGTTTGGAGGAGTCCTCGAGGTGGCTCACACTGGGATGTCCCCGTGTCCCCAGGGCCGGGAGAGGCACCCTCGGGGTCACAGGGGTTGGGATGTCCCCAGGTCCCCAGCGCTGAGGGGTCCTTGGGGTCACTGGGATTGGGATGTCCCTGTTTCCCCAGAGCTGAGGGGTCAGAGCTGGTGGCTCACACTGGGATGTCCCCGTGTCCCCAGCACTGGAAGAGGCACCCTTGGGGTCACAGGGTTTGGGATGTCCCTGTGTCCCCAGCACCGAGGGGTCCTCAGGGTCACAGGGGTTTGGATGTCCCCAGGTCCCCAGCTCAGAGGCACCCTTGGGGTCACTGGGATTGGGATGTCCCCGTGTCCCCAGGGCTGAGGGGTCCTTGAGGTGGCTGGGGTTGGGATGTCCCCCTGTCCCAGCGCCAAGGGGTCCTTGGGGTCACTGGGATTGGGATGTCCCCGTGTCCCCAGAGCTGAGGGGTCCTTGGGGTCACTGGGATTGGGATTTCCCCATGTCCCCAGTGGTTTGGAGGAGTCCTCGAGGTGGCTCCCACTGGGATGTCCCCGTGTCCCCAGAGCTGAGGGGTCAGAGCTGGTGGCTCCCACTGGGATGTCCCCGTGTCCCCAGGGCTGCAAGAGACACCCTCGGGGTCACAAGGATTGGGATGTCCCCATGTCCTCAGAGCTAAGGGGTCAGAGCTGGTGGCTCACACTGGGATGTCCCTGTGTCACCAGAGCTGGAAGAGGCACCCTTGGGGTCACAGGGGTTGGGATGTCCCCATGTCACCAGGGCTGGAAGAGGTGACCCCAGCGGGAGCTGCCGTGCCTGACTCCGGGAGCATCAATGGGCTCATTCATCGGGGGCACAATGGGCTGGAGACCTCCTGTGGGGCTGGAGACCCTCTTCTTTTGGGACTGAAAAACCCTTTTTTTGTGGGGCTGGAAACCTCCTGTGGGGCTGGAGACCCTCTCCTCGTGGAGCTGGAAACCCTCTTCTTTTGGGACTGAAAAACCCTTTTCCTTGTGAGGAAACCCTTTCCTGCTGAGGAAACTCATCCTTTTGGGGTCAAACCCTTTCCTTTTGGGGCCAAACCCTTTCCTTTTGGGGCCAAACCCTTTCCTTTTGGGGTCAAACCCTTTCCTTTTGGGGCCAAACCCTTTCCTTTTGGGGTCAAACCCTTTCCTTTTGGGGCCAAACCCTTTCCTTTTGGGGTCAAACCCTTTCCTTTAAAGGAAACTCTTTCTTTTGGGGGCCAACCCCCTTTTTTTTGTGACCCACCCCCCTTTTTTGAGGAAGGCAGGGAACCATTCCCATCTTCCCCTCGGGGATCCGGGCCCAGGATCCCACCCAGGGCTCCGTTATCCCATAAAAAAGAGGGAATTCCCCCGGAATTCCCACGGGGCACTCACCATTCCTGGCAGCCGTGGTGTTGTCCAGGGCGTGGCACGCGGCCAGCAGGACACCTGTGGGGAGGGACACACCTTGGTCACCCCAAAAACCCCGGGGAGGGGGTTTGGGGTCACCAAAAAATTCAGGGAGGGGGTTTGGGGTCACCAAAACCACCCCGAGGTTTTTACGGAAAATAAAAATCGGGAATTCCCTTTTTAAGGACTTTAAGGAAAACGCAGAAGCGGGTTTAGGGTCACTAAGAAATTCGGGGAGGGGGTTTGGGATCACCAAAACCGCCCCAAGGTTTAATTAAAATTGGGAATTCCTTTTAAGGATTTTAAGGAAAATTATGGGGGTCCCGGCCAGGAGTGTCCCCAGGGCACAGAGCCAGTGCTGCTTCCCTGGGATGTGACCCAAATTTCCCGGGATGTGATCCCAATTTCCTGGGATGTGACCCCATTTGCAGGATTTGACCTAATTTCCTGGGATTTGACCCAAATTTCCTGGGATTTGACCCAAATTTCCTGGGATTTGACCCCAATTTCCCCGTGGGAAAGGCGGCGGGGGGCAGACAGAGCCTGGGGCTGCAAATCCCGGTGCCACCGGATCTGTGGGGATCCACCCGAGAGCCAGGGATCCACTGGAGCTTCAGGGATCCTCTCTCATCCCAACTTTTGGGGTTTTGTCCATTCTGGGGTTTTTTTGGGGGGAAAAGCGTCTCCACTTTGGGGTTTTTGGGACCCCAAATCCCGGTGGTGGGACAGGGGGGTGTGTGTCTGTCCCGCCGGGAATTCCGGCCCCTCTCCTGGGCAAGGGACAGCCCGGCCCTGATCCCAGATCCCTGATCCCTGATCCTGGCCACGGGGAGCTTTCCATGGCCAGGGCCGGGGTGGGGACACTGGACACCCCCTGGACACTCAGACACCTCCTGGAAACCCCCTGGACACCTCCTGGACACACCCTGGACACTCAGACACCTCCTGGAAACCCCCTGGACACCTCCTGGACACTTTGACATCTCCTGGACACCTCCTGGACACTTGGACACTGCCTCGACACCCCCTGGACACCTCCTGGACACACTCTGGACACTCAGACACCTCCTGGACATCTCCTGGACACTTCCTGGACATCACCTGGACATCTCCTGCTCACCTCCTGGACACTCAGACACCTCCTGGACACCCCCTGGACACCTCGTGGACACTTCCTGGACACCTCCTGGACACTTTGACATCTCCTGGACACCTCCTGGACCCCCTGGACATCCCCTGGACACTGCCTGGACACTCGGACACTGCCTGGACACTCAGACACCTCCTGGACACCCCCTGGACATCCCCTGGACACTGCCTCGACACCCCCTGGACACCTCCTGGACACACTCTGGACACTCAGACACCTCCTGGACACCTCCTGGACCCTCTGGACACCTCCTGGACACACTCTGGACACCTCCTGGACATCCCCTGGACACTCGGCCACTCCACACCCTCAACCCCGCAGTGGGGCTGCACCCAGCCCCGCCTGGTTTTTCCAGCCCCATCCCGTTGATCCCACGGGTTTTCCAGCCCCATCCCACCCATCGCTGGGATCCGGGAGATCTCCGGGAATCTCTCCCCTCAGGCTGAGCCCCCCCTGAGCTCACCCCGCCCCAAAGGACCCCCCAAAACCTTCCCAAGGCGCTTCCAGCAGCTCCGACCCCCCGAATTCCCAATTTCTGCTCCTCCTCCGTTATCGCCGGGGTTTGTTCCCTGCTCCAGGATTTCACTCCGGATCCAGCCCCGGGTTCCCTTTTTCCTTCCCCCGGATCCCGAGGGGTTCAGGCAGGGATCCCCTCTGATCCCACCCGGATCCCACCCGGATCCCCCTGTCCCGGCGGGGAATTCCTGGGATTGGGGTGTCCAGAAAAGAGGGGAAGAGAGAGAGAGAGATCCGGAGCTACGGGAGAGGGAGGAAAAAAAAGGGGAGAAGGAAAAGGGAGAAAAAAAAAAGGGAAAAGGAAAAGGGAGAAGGAAAAGGAGAAAAAAGAGGGAGAAAAAAAGAGAAGAAAAAGGAGGGGGGAAAGGGAGAAGAAAAAGGAGGGGAAAAAAAGGGAGAAGAAAAAGGAGGGAAAAAAAGGGAGAAGAAAAAGGAGGGAAAAAAAGGGAGAAGAAAAAGGAGAGAAGGAAAAGGAGAAAAAAAGGAGAAGAAAAAGGGAGAAGAAAAAGGGGAGGGTAAAAAGGGGAGAAGAAAAAGGAGAAAAAGGAGAAGAAAAAGGAGGGAAAAAAAGAGAAAAAAAGGAGGAAAAAAAGGAGGAAAAAAAGAAGAAAAAAAAAGGAGGAAAAAAGGAGGAAAAAGAAAGGGAGAAGAAAAAGGGAGAAGAAAAAAAGGAGAAAAAAGGGAGAAGAAAAATAGAAAAATGGGAGAAGAAAAAGGAGAAAAAAAAAGAGAAAAAAGAAAGGAGAAGAAAAAAGGAGAAGAAAAAAGAAGAAAAAGAGAGAAGAAAAAGAGAGAAGAAAAAGAGAGAAGAAAAAGAGAGAAGAAAAAGAGAGAAGAAAAAGAGAGAAGAAAAAGAGAGAAGAAAAAGAGAGAAGAAAAAACGCAGAAGAAAAAAAAGAAAAAAAAAAGAGAAAAAAAAACCACGAAGAAAGAAAAGAAAAAAAAAAAAAAAAAGGAGAAAAAAAGAAAGGGAGAAGCAAAAAGAGAGAAGCAAAAAGGGAAAAGCAAAAGTTAGAAGAAGAAAGGGAGAAGCAAAAAGGAGAAGAAGAAGGGAGCAAAGCGCCACAGGAGCCCGGAGGCGCACGGAGGACCCTCAGCGGGACGCGGCCGGAGCCCGAGCGGCAGCTGGAGCGGGGCCAAGCCGGTCACTTTTCCCCCAATTCCCGCTTGTCCCAGCGGGACAGGACCCCCCGCGGGGCCGGGTGACAGCGGCGGGGACAGCGGGGACAAAGCCAGCCCCGGCTGCGGCCCCTGGGCACCGGGAGCATCCCCCGTCCCGTCCCGGCATCGCCGCCCTTCCCCGGTACACACACACACACCTCCCTTCCCTCCTCCTCCTCCTCTTCCCCTCTACGGCTCTAATTAGCCCCCCAGCCCTAATTAGCCGCCCTAATTAAGCGTCTGACCGCGGCCGTACTCACGCGTCGCGGCGCCTTTTCCCACAGGGAACGAAGTTCGGGGGAGAGCGCCCGAGCGCGGGGGATCCTTACGGGAATTTTTGTATGGGGGTTATCATTATGATGGGATTTTTATAGGAATTTTTATAGGAATTTTATAGGAATTTTATAGGGATTTTATAGAGATTTTATAGGAATTTTATAGGATTTTTTAGGATTTTTTAGGATTTTTTAGGATTTTATAGGAATTTTATAGGATTTTTATAAGAATTTTTATAGGATTTTATAGGAATTTTATAGGAATTTTTTGGGAAATTTATAGGAATTTTTATAGGAATTTTATAGGATTTTTTAGGAATTTTTTAGGAAATTTTATAGGAATTTTATAGAAATTTTTTATAGTATTTCTGATAGACCCCCCCCCTCCCCGGAGCGCTGTTTTTTCCCCCCGCCCCATCCCGCTGGGGTCTGACCGGGGTTGGGGGCACGGAGCCCCCGGGCCGATCCCCCCGAGCCCCGCACGTACCGAGGGCGAGCGCGGCCGGGCCGCCCGCCATGGCGGGGCTGCACCGGAGCGAACCGGGCCGGGCCGGGCGGGCGCTGGCGGCGGCGGGGCCGCGGCGGGGCCCAGGGGCGGCTCCGCCCGGCGGAAATGGGCGGCACCGGCCCGGCCGGGGCGGGGACAGCGGAGGTGGTGGCGGCGGACGGCGGGGAGGATGAGGGGGGGGATTGTTGGGAGCGACGGGACACACCCCTGGGATGGCCGGGACACGCCCCTGGGGCCCCCGGGATACACCCCCGGGATACACCCCCGGGACCACCGGGACAGACCCCCGGGACCACCGGGATACACCCCCGGGACGGACACCCGGGACTATTGAAAGACACGCCCCCGGGACCACCGGGACACATCCCCGGGACCACCGGGACACACCCCTGGGATGGCCGGGACACGCCCCTGGGACCACCGGGACACATCCCCGGGATACACCCCCGGGACAGACCCCCGGGACCACCGGGACACATTCCTGGGATGGCCGGGACACGCCCCTGGGACCCCCGGGATACACCCCCGGGATACACCCCCGGGACCCCCGGCACAGACCCCCGGGACCACCGGGATACACCCCCGGGACAGACCCCCGGGACCAGCGGGACACACCCCTGGGATCCCCGGGACAGACCCTCGGGCACATTGAGAGACACACCCCCGGGACCACCGGGACAAAGCCCCGAGACCCCCGGGACCAACCTCCGGGAGCCCCGGGACCACCGGGACAGACCCCCGAGACGCACCCTCAGGACCGCCAGGACACACCCCCGGGACCCCCGGGACACATCCCCGGGATACACCCCCAGGACAGATCCCCGGGACCACCGGGACCAACCCCCGGGACCACCGGACACACCCCCAGGCACATTGAGAGACACACCTCCGGGACCCCCGGGACACATCCCTGGGACCCCCGGGATACACCCCCAGGACAGACCCCTGGGACCACTGGGACCAATCCCCGGGACAGACCCCTGGGACCCCCGGGACAGACCCCCGCGACCACCGGGATCAACCTCCGGGAGCCCCGGGACCACCGGGACAGACCCCCGGGCACACTGAGGGACACACCACCGGGACAGACCCCCGAGACACACCCCCAGGACCGCCAGGACACACCCCCGGGACCACCGGGACCAACCCCCGGGACCCTCGGGCACATTGAAGGACACAGCCCCCGGGACCACCGGGCACGCTGTGAGACACACCCCCGGGACCACCCGGGAACCACCCCCGGGACCACCGGACACACCCCAGGACCCTGCGGGCCCCCTCCCCGGACCCCCTGCAGGACACAGCCCCGGGACCCCCGGGACAGCCCCACGGGACCACCCGGGCAATTCCCGCGTGGAACTCCCTCGGGAACCCCCCGGGACCACCCACGACCCTTCCCCCGGGACCCTCCCCGGAGCTCCCTGGACCGCCCCCGCCGGGATCGTCCGGAGTGACCCGGGCACTGCCCGTGGGACACCCCGGGACCCCTCTGGGACCATCCAGACCCCCCCGGGACCCCCCTGGGACCCTCTCGAGCTTCCCCCACGGGACCCCCCTGTCCCTGCCCCCCCTCATGGGACACCCCCGGGGTTCTCTGAACCTCCCCTGGACCCCCCCAGAGACCCATCCAGACCACGGAGAGCACTGGACCCCCCCCAAGACCCCTGACCCCCGAGCCCCATCAATCCCCCTGGACCCCCAAATCTCCCATAGAACCGCCCCTGTCACCCCCGGGACCCCCATGGTCCCCCCCTGTGTGCAGTCACTGTCCCACCCATGGGGGGGACCCAGCCCCGGGTGTCCCCAGGGGATCCCCCCAACCCCTCCAAGGCTGAATTTTGGGTTGGGGACACCCCGTGCTCAGTGTCCCCCCCATGGAGAGGGGACAGGAGGGATCAGGGCCCCCCCGGGACTCCCGGATTGCCAAACCCCTGCCAGCACATCCTGTGTCATCCTCAGCTGCTGCTGAGCCCGGCCTCGTCACCCGAAATCTGCAGGGCCACCACCCCGCTGATCCCACCCTTGGTCACCACAAAACCTGAAGGGTCATCACCCCGCTGATCCCAGCCTTGGTCACCACAAAACATGCTGATCCCACCCTCAATCATCCCAAAACATGCTGATCCCACCCTCAATCATCTCAAAATCTGATCCCACCCTCAGTCATCCCAACCCGGCCAGCAGTGACCCAAACCTGACCAGTGGTGACCAAACCCGGCCAGTGGTGACCCAAACCTGACCAGTGGTGACCAAACCCGGCCAGTGGTGACCCAAACCTGACCAGTGGTGACCAAACCCGGCCAGTGGTGACCAAACCCGACCAGTGGTGACCAAACCTGACCAGTGGTGACCCAAACCCGATCAGTGGTGACCAACCCTGGCCAGTGGTGACCCAAACCCAGGCAGTGGTGACCCAAACCCAACCAGTGGTGACCCAAATCTGACCAGTGGTGACCCAAACCCGGCCAGTGATAACCTAAACCCGGCCAGTTTTCCAGCACACCCCCCATTATCCATGAGGATCACCCCCGAGGACCCCCGGTGTGTGTGACCCATGGAAGGCCCTGGCTGTGTGGGGCCGGGCCGTGTCCCCTCCCGTGTCCCCTGGCGTGTCCCCTCCCGTGGGAGCTGCTCCCAGCCCCGGGGGGGAGCGGGCCCAGCCCTGCCCGTTCCCCATTCCCAGGTGATACCATCTCCCCTCGGCACTTGAAAGAGCCTCTTTGAAGGGGCTGGGAGCCGGCGCTTCCCGACGCCGCCGATCCCGAATCCCGGCACCCCACAACCCCCTGGAATGTCGCCCCGGAGCCCCGGAATCCCGGCACAAAGGCCACCCAAAATGCCACCTGGTTGGGTCACCCTGGGGGCTGCGTGTTCCTGCGGAGATCCCACGGCATTCCCACCCCACGGGGCTCACCCCAAATATCCCAAAGTGCATTGAACCAAACATTCCAAAACCTGAACACCCCAGTGCTGTGACCATCCCAAAATCCCACAGGAACCCGCTGTCCCCAAAAATATTCCTGAGCCCCAAAATCATTCCTGAACCCAAAAAACATTCCTGAGCCCAAAAAACATTCCTGACCCCCACCGGCATTCCCAAACTCCACCAGCATTCCTGACAACAAAATCCAGTTCCAACTCCAAAAAACATTCCTGACCCCAAACAACATTCCCAACCACAAAAAACATTCCTGACCTCAAAAACATTCCCAGCCTCAAAAACATTCCTGACCCCCAAAATAATTCCTGACCCCAAAACCATTCCCGACCCCAAAACCGTTCCCGACCCCAAAACATTCCTGTTTCCCTCTCTGGATTCTGCTCCAGGAGTTTCAGGGCTCCCGATCCCTTTTCCCGAGTTACAAAACCACAACCCCAAACCTCGGGCTTATTTCGGGATTATAATAATAAATACTAATTAATTTGGGGTTAGTTAATTGTTCCTGCCCCTGGAACCTCGAGGTGTTGGGTTTTCCTCTTGGAATTGCTCTTTGTCCGTGGTTTACGCCGGGTTTGGGATTAAAGGGTCATTCCCGGGTGAAGATTTGGGATAAATCCATGGATTTAGGGAAAAATCCTTGAAAAAAGGGGAATAAACCCCTTCTCCTGCGTGCCCCATTCCATCCCTTCTCCCGGGGTGGGAAATCCGGAGGGATTTCTGGGCTGGAATGTGACACTTTGGGCCCTTCCGTGCAGGAAACTGTGGGAAAAGCTGCCCAGAAAAATGGGATTTTGGGATTTATCCAGGCTGGAGAGCAACATTGCAGTTAATGAGAAAACCCACCCAAAAAATGGGATTTTGGGATTTATCCAGGCTTGAGGATGACACTGCAGTAAATGGGAAAATCCACCTCAAAGAAATGGGATTTTGGGATTTATACAGGCTGGAGAGCAGATCCCAGTCCATGGGAAAACCCACCGAAAATATGGGATTTTTGGATTTACACAGGCTGGAGAGCAACACTGCAGTCAATGGAAAAATGCACCCAAAAAATGGGATTTTGGGATTTAGGAACTGCCAAACCCCCTCTGTGCCCCCTTGGAAACAACTCCCTGGGACAAGCCTGGAATTTTCTCCTTGATCTGAATCCTCATCCCTCTCCCTCTGCCTCCCTTGATTTTTTTTTTTTCAACGTGGCGACGAAGAGGGGGAAGAAAAATCCCCCAAAAGGCCACATCCCGGGAACAAGGGCGCTGTGTGCTGGTGTCCGGCAGGAATCCTCCTGTTGATCTTGGATCGGGGCAAGGTGAAAATGAGGCCGAAGGAAAACAGAAAACACTGCCCTGGGCTCTTCCCCTCCCCCGGCCCAGGGCTCGCACAATCCCAAAATTGTGGCCGTCGGGATGGTTTTGGCTGCTCAGGCGGCGGCGGGAGGGGAGCGGGGCCCCCCAACCCCGGGAAGTTTGGTTTGATGTAGGGGCTGAGGAAAAAAATCCCGCCTTATTCCCAGGAATGCTGCCTCGGCCTCAGTTTTGGGGGTCTGACCCGTCCTGGGATGGGCAGCACCTCCCTGATCCCAAATTTTGGGGTCTGACCCATCCTGGGGTTGTTTTGGGATGGGCAGCACCTCTGACATTTCCCTCATCCCAAATTTTGGGGTTCTGACCCATCCTGGGGTTGTTTTGGGACAGGCAACATCTCTGACATCTCCCTTGTCCCAAATTTTGGGGTCTGACCCATCCTGGGGCTGTTTTTGGAAGGGCAGCACCTTTGACACTTCCTTCATCCCAAATTTTGGGGTTCTGGCTCATTCTGGGGCTGTTTTGGGACAGGCAGCACCTCTGACATCTCCCTTGTCCCAAATTTTCGGGGTCTGACCCGTCCTGGGATGGGCAGCTCACCTGATATCTCCCCTATCCCAAATTTTGGGGGTTCTGACCCATCCTGGGGCTGTTTTTGGGACAAGCAGCACCTTTGACACTTCCCTCATCCCAAATTTTGGGGCTCTGGCCCATCCTGGGATGAGCAGCACCTCCCTCATCCCAAATTTTGGGGCTCTGGCCCATCCTGGGGCAGTTTTGGGACAAGCAGCACCTCCGACATCTCCCCCACCCCGCTAAAAGCGCGGCTTTATTGGGAATTTTTTCCTGGCTTTATCTCACGGCTCCTGTTTTTCCGCCGCCTTAAAAGGCTCTTTCATAGCCAGGATTTTCCCCGTGAATGTCCATTTTATTCCATTTATATGTATTTTTTTCCCCTTTCTTTCTTCCTTTCCTAAACAACTCTTCGGGGCTTTCTCCCTTTCCCACCTCTTTTTTTATTCCCCTCTCCCCTTTTTCTGTTTACATCCCTTTTTTTTTAACCAAAAAACCTCCATAAATCAAAAAAAAATTTTTTTGGAGCTCTCCAAACTTGGCCACTGACTTTGGAGCTTTGTTGGCCACGGGAACGCCGGCGGCTCCGGGCTGGGAAAAAAAAAAAAAAAAAAAAAGTCAATATTGGCTCACTTAACACCACATTATTTTATTTACGTTTTTATCCCTCTCCAGAAGGGGATAAACGTGTCCTGCAGCGAGCAGGAATTCCCAGTGGGAATGTGGGAGTGGGGTTGATCCCGCTCTGGACGTGACCCCGTGGTGGCTCTGTGGACGTGACCCCGTGGTGGCTGTGGCAGGCCCAGACGTGACCCCGTGGTGGCTCTGCCAGGTGTTTTGGGGTTTCCCAGCTCTCTGTGGTCACGGCCGGCCGTGTCCAGCCGTGCTGAGGACACTGGGGTCATTCAGCCGCGGTGGCCGGAGCCAGGACAGCGCCCGGCTGGCTGCACGTCGGGCAGTGCCCTCAGAAACCCCGAGTGGCCACTCTGCTCCTCCTGCTTCTCCTCGGGGACCCTCCGGGGCTTTGTGGTGGGACCCCAAGTCCACATTCCCATTCCCCAAATCCACACTCCCAGTTCTCCTCCTGCTCTTCCTTGGGGTCATCCCAGGAGTTTGTGGTGGGACCCCAAACCCACGCCCCAGTTCTTGTCCTTGGGATCCTTCTGTGGCTTTGCAATGGGACCCCAAACTCACACTCTGGTCCCTCTGCTCTTCCTCAGGATCCTTCCAGTTTTGCGATGGGACCCCAAATCCACACCCCAGTTCTGGGGACACTGGCTCAGGTGGGATGTCCCCAGAATCCATCCAAGGTGTCCAGGACTTTGTGCTGGGACCCCAAATCCACACCCCAGGTTTGGGGACACCAGTTCAGGTGGGATGTCCCCAGAATATATCCCAGGGCTTTTTGCTGGGACCCCAAATCCACCCCCCGGTTTTGGGGACACCCTCGTGGCTCAGGTGGGATGTCCCCAGCACCAATCCATTTGTGCTGGGACCTCAAATCCACACTCAGTTCCCCAAATCTACACCCAGTTCTGGGGACACCGGCTCAGGTGGGATGTCCCCAGAATCCATCCAAGGTGTCCAGGGCTTTATGCTGGGACCCCAAATCCACACCCAGTTTTGGGGACACCGGCTCAGGTGGGGTGTCCCCAGAATCCACCCGAGGTGTCCAGGACTTTGTGCTGGGACCCCAAATCCACACCCAGTTTTGGGGACATCGGCTCAGGTGGGGTGTCCCCAGCGCCCACCCGAGGTGCCCGGGCTCGGCAGTCCTCCCCGTGCCCGTCCTCTCCCGGGAGCGGGGCGAAGGGCCAGCGGTGTCCGGCCAGGACAAAGCCCCCGGAAGGCCGGCGGCGGCGGAACAGAGGAGCTCAGTGTCCGGGCCACTGCCCCGGGCGGTCACAATGCTGGCACTGTCCCCGAAATGCTGGCACTGTCCCCAGGCGGGATCTGTTTGTCCCCGTCCCGCCTGTTTGTCCAGCGCTCCCATTGTGCGGCCCGGCAGGAGCGGCCTCGGAGCTGAGTCAGCGCCGCGGGACCGCTCCCCACGCGTGACCGCCCGGGAACCCGCGGGGCTCGGGGGGCTCGGGGGGCACGGGGGGCACGGGCACCTGGGGGGACACGGGCACCTGGGACAGCATTGACACCTGGGGGGACATTGGCACCTGAGGAGGTATTGACACCTGGGGGGACATGGGCCCCTGGGAGTATTGACACGTGGGGGGGGCTTTGGGCACCTGGGATGGCATTGACACCTGGGGGGACATTGGCACCCGGGGGGGCATCGGTACCTGAGGAGGTATTGACACCTGGGAGGGCTTTGGGCACCTGGGGGGACACGGGCACCTGGGAGGGCATTAACACCTGGGGGGACATTGGCACCTGGGAGTATTGACACCTGGGGGGACATTGGCACCTGGAGGGACATTGGCACCTGAGGAGGTATTGACACCTGGGAGGGCTTTGGGCACCTGGAGGGGCATTGACACCTGGGGAGGCACTGACACCTGGGGGGACATGAGCACCTGAGGAGGTATTGACACCTGGGGGAGCACGGGCACCGGTGAGGACATCGGCACCTGGGGGTGACATCAGGACCTTGGGGTGACCTCGGTAACTTGGCGCTGGCATCCGCACCTGGGCATGGTGCTGCCAGAACCAGAGCCGGGAGATTCGGGATGTCCTCCCCACCCGGGGACTGTCCCTCGGGGTGCCACCAGCCCCTCGGGGTGTCCCCAACCCCTCGGGGTGTCTCCAGCCCCGGCTCGGGCTCTCTTTGCGGACCTGCCCGTCCTTTCTCCGCCGCGAACACGGAGGAGCCGCGGCCGTGCGCCGCCTCCCACGGGGATGAATCACGGCCCCCGCAGCCACGCGTGACTCAGGCCCGAGGCGCGGCAGGAATGTGCCCCTGCCCGCGGAGAGCGGCCAGGTAGAACAGGTCCCGGCGCTCCCGCAGCTCCCCCGGGCAGCGGCAGGGCCCGGGGCCGGTGTTCCCAGGGATCTGCTGATCCCGCACATCTCCCACACGCCTCGCAGCTGCCTTTCCCCCAGGGACACACACACACACCCCTGCAGGGGGAGGTTGGGATCTGCTCCTCGTCCCGCCGAGGTCACGGCAGCGCGGCCGCTGCTGCCAGACCCCAAAGCACCCCAAAGTTCTGGTCTGGGCTCGTTATGGGACAGGGAAAAGCCACCAGACCCCAAACCATCCCAAAATTCTGGTCTGGGCTGGTTATGGGGCAGGGACGAACCACCAGACCCCAAAGCTCTGGTTTGGGCTTGTTATGGGGCAGGAAAGAGCCACCAGACCCCAAACCACCCCAAAATTCTGGTCTGGGATCGTTATGGGGCAGGGAAGAACCACCAGAACCCCAAAGCTTCTATTTGGGCTCATTATGGGGCAGGGAAAAGCCACCAGACCCCAAACCACCCCAAAATTCTGGTCTGGGATCGTTATGGGGCAGGAAAGAGCCACCAGACCCCAAACCACCCCAAAGTTCTGTTTTGGGCTGGTTATGGGTCAGGGAAGAACCCCAAAGCTTCTGTTTGGGCTTGTTATGGGGCAGGGAAGAGCCACCAGACCTCAAACCACTCTAAAGGTCTGATTTGAGGTAGTAACGGGACAGGAAAGAGCCACCAGACCCCAAAGTTCTGGTTTGGGCTCCTTATGGGGCAGGAAAGAGCCACCAGACCCCAAAGCACCCCAAAGCTCCGGTCTGGGCTCGTTATGGGTCAGGGAAGAGCCACCAGAACCCCAAAGCTCCGGTCGTTATGGGTCATTGAAGAGCCACCAGCCCCTCTCTGGGAAATGGGGGAATTTGGTGTCGCTGCTCCGGGCAGAGCTGACCCCAAGGGGACACTGAGGCAGGGAGGGGCTGGTGGCATCACCAGGACCCTTTTCATGGACAAGGATCCTGAGAGACGAGGAATCTCCCCCTCCATCCCCTCCGAGAGCCCCTTCAAGGAGTGCGGTGTGTGACAGGAGCCTGGGGGACAAGGGACACGACACGTCCCTGCCGAGCCGGAGAGGAGCGGGTGGCACTCAAACATTCCCCAGGGACAGCCCGAGGGGACAGGAGGGACTTTGCCCCGGCCCCGAGCCGCTTCTGCTCCGCTGCCAAACAAATCCCGGCGCTGGGATTGTGCCAGAGGTGGAAAAAAATTTCCGAGTGCCAGGAGCGGGTCACCGGAGGGGACAAGCCGGCCACCAGCGGGGCGATGTCACCGCCTGCGCCACCGGAGGATCCGGGAGAACCGGAGCGAGAAAGGGAATTCGGGCATGGGATAAGGATGGGGTTCCCATTTGCTGCTGGATTGGGGTTTTGGGGTCTGTGCTGGGTGTCACCAGAGGGGACAATCTCCGTGTCAGAGATTGTCCCCGTGTCGGGGACACCGATGGCTCCTCGTCCTCATTCCCATGGAAAAGGCAGCGGGAGCCGGGATCCCGGTGGGATGGAGCAGAGCTGGAGCCCTCGGGATGCGCCGTGCTGGAAAATCCTCTGCAGAAAGTCACTAAAAAACCCGAGAATCAGTAAAAACCGGGATAATGATGATAAATTACACCGTGAGAATAACGGGGGATAAGAACCAAAAGGATGCGATTATTGATGATAATAATAATAATAGTAATAATAATAATAATAATTCCTTCTCCTATCGCACCAAGAAACTCGATCCCAAAGTTCTCCTCGCCCTCGGGAGCTCTGTGCCGGTTCCCAGGGATCCCAGCCCTGCTCCGATCCCTCTGCCAAGCTCCTGTCTCCTCCAGAATCCCCCCGTGGCCACCCCACCCTTTTCTCTCCTTTAAAAAATCCCTGAAAAGAACCAGGAGAGCAAAATTCCAACCGGAGCATCACAAAGGCGGGCTGACGTCAGGGAGACGGAGGGCTCCGGGCCAGGAGAAGGGAAGCTGTGTTGGGCAAAAAAAAAAAATGACAATTTCTGTCTAGGAAAAGAGGCAGTGAAAGGAGCCCTTCTGCAGGAGCCGCCGCGGAACAAAAAAAGCCTTTGAAAGGTTCGGCCGGCGGCCAACCCGCCGAAAAAAAAAAAAATAAAATCAAATAAAAATTGATTCCATGGACACGGATTTCTCCTGGCTCTGGACACATCCCGGCACCGGGGGGATCCTGCCGGGTTGGAATCGTGCCCTGCTCCCGGCTGGGGTGGGGCTGGAACCGGGAGAAAAGTGCCCGAGAGAAATGTTTAAATGTTTAAAAAGGAGATAAAATTCCTTGTTTTCCCACGTGCTCCTTCAGCCGGGGGGTTTGGGGAGTTTTGTCCTGTCCCCACAGGCGCCAGGGGACACCCGGGAAGGACAATTTCTTATAAAAATCCAATTTCTGCTGGGTCCCGATATCCCCGGGGGAGGTGTGGGGTGATGCTCATCCCATTCCCAGCTCCAGCAATCCCGAAAATTCCCCAAATTGGGAGAATCCCAAACCTGGATTCTCCCTGTGCTTGGATCCTTTGATGTCGAGAGGATGAAGATGAGAATTTTCACACAGAGGAAAAAATTCCCTGCCTGTGAAGGAATTTCTCCCTCTGGATCAGCGCCTGGAGGTGGGAAAGACCTTTTAAATCCCACCCAGAGCCACCGCTGCCATGGGCAGGGACATCTCCTACTGTCCCCAGGGTGCTCCAGGGACACTTCAGGGATCCAGGGGCAGCCCCAGCTCCTCTGGGAATTCCATCCCAGCCTCTCCCCACCCTCCCAGCCAGGAATTCCTTCCCCAAAATCCCATTTAAATCTCCCCTTTCCCAGTCTGAAGCCATTCCCTGTGTCCTGTCCCTCCATCCCCAGTCCCTCTCCAGCTCTCCTGGAGCTCCTCTCCTGAGATCTTGGGAATTTTAAATCTTTCCAGGGAATGGTTTGGGTTGGAAAAGGACCTGAAATCTCATCTAATTCCATGGCAGGGACACCTCCCTCTGTCCCCAGGGTGCTCCAGCCTGGCCTTGG
This sequence comes from Sylvia atricapilla, assembly GCF_009819655.1. NCBI lineage: Eukaryota > Metazoa > Chordata > Aves > Passeriformes > Sylviidae > Sylvia > Sylvia atricapilla. The sequence continues at coordinate 1,254,911 of NC_089167.1, forward strand.
GCATTCCCAGGGATCCAGGGGCAGCCACAGCTCCTCTGGGAATCCCATCCCAGCCTCTCCCAGGCAGGAATTCCTTCCCCAAATCCCATCCATCCGAAGCCCAGGAGGGGGAATGAATTTGGAGCAATCCCGAGCTGTCCTTGCCCTTTTTCCTCGTCCAAACTCCCCAAAACTCGGGTTTTTTTCCATTTTTTTTTTGGATTTTTTTTTTTTTTTTTTAGGTTTTATTTCCCGGGCACTAGAGGGCTGCAGAGACCGGCGCTTGCAGCTCCTGAAGGAAAAAAAAATATATATATATATATATATATATATCTCGGGAATTTGGGTTGGATCTCCTCGCTCGGAATGAGGATTTGGGAATTTTGGGGCTGCAGGAATTGGGGAGGGAGGTTCGGAAATCCCAAAGCAGCTCGGTTTGTCCCCAATCCCTGCCCCGAGCAGTGTCCTGGGGGGATCTGAGCGTCACCAAGGACAAGGACACCCCCAATCCCTCTGGAAAACTCATCCCGGGATTGATCTTTGGACGTTTGAAGGGAGAAAAAAAGAGGGAAAAAGGGGTGAAAAAGGGGAGAAAAAAAATGGGGAAATAGGGGAAAAAAGGGGGGAAAAGGGGGAAAAAGGGGGAAAAGGGGGAAAAAAGGGGAAAAAAAGGCTTTGGGAAATAAATCCCATTTTTGGCATGGATTGCTGTCCTTCACCCCTGGGAAGAGTCGGGGTCCCCTCAGAAGGTTCTGGGAGGTCACTCCTCTGGAATTTTTGTCCTTCCTGAGGTTTCCAGAACCTTCCCCCTGGATCCTAGTGGTTGTTTTAGCGCCTGAGGGTCTGCAGAGGTCTTTTCTTCCCTAAAAACCTCTTCCCTCCATCCCACAGGTTCCTCGGGGATCCAATCCCGATGGATTTGGGATGGTGGAATCCCGGAGTGGTTTGGGGTCGGAAAGGACCTTAAATGTCACCCAATGTCACCCCTGCCATGGGATAACCTCCTGTTGTCTTGGGGTGCTCCAAACCTGGCTTTGGGCGCCTCCAGGAGCATCCAAACCTTCCCTGGTCAACCTCTTCCAGGTCCTCAGCAAAAAAAAAAAATCCCAATTTTAATCCGAATTTTGAGGGAATGTGACCCTCAGGATGCAGCAGTGGAGGCAGTGAGGGTTTTGGACACTCCTGGGAGGTTCTAAAACCAAAAACCCCCTAAAACCTTCTCCTGAAACCTAAAACCTAAAACCCTAGAACCAAAAACCTTCTCCTAAAACCTCCTAAAACCTCCTCCTAAAACATTTTCCTAAAACCTGCTCCTAAAATCTAAAACTTTCTCCTAAACCCCTAAAACCTAAAACCCTAAAACTTTCTCCTAGAACCTAAAACTTCCTCCTAGAACCTAAAACCTAAAACTTTCTCCTAAAATCTCCTCCTAAAACCTAAAATCTCCTCCTAAAACCTCAAACCTTCTCCTAAAACATAAAACCTCCTTCTAAAATCTAAAACCTCCTCCTAAAACCTAAAACTTCCTCTTAAAACCTCCTAAAACGAAAACCTTCTCCTAAAACCTCCTCCCAAACCCTAAAACCTTCTCCTAGAACCTAAAACCTCCTCCAAAAACCTAAAACCTCCTCCTAAAGCCTAAAAACTCCTCTAAAAACCTAAAAACCTTCTCCTAAACACTAAAATCTCCTAAAACCTAAAATCTCCTTCCAAAACCTAAAATCTCTTCCTAGAACCTAAAACGTTTTAAAACTCTCTCCTAAAACCTAAAACCTTCTCCTAAACCCCAAAATCTCCTCCTAAACCCTAAATCTTCCTCCTAGAACCTAAAACTTCATCCTAAAACCTCCTAAAACTTAAAACCTCCCCCTAAACCCTCCCAAATTCCACCCGAGCGACCTCCAGCCCCTTCCCTTCTTTGCTAAATTCCCCTTTTTTCCCAAAATTTTTATATTTTTCCAGCAGGTGGCAGGGAGAGACCAGAGAATCGAGGAGGGATTTGGGACAACCCCCGGGAACACCTCGGCGGAGTGAGGAAAATAAATCCTGCAGGAATTTTTTATCTGGAATTTTCTACCTCCGGAGGAGGAAAAGAGCCCATTTGAGGGACATTTCTCTGTGTCACAACCCTCTGGAATAAATTAAGAAGGATAAATCGCGGGGAGATGTTTTATTTCAGGTGGATGATTTGGCCTCCAGAGGGGATGAGAGGGTCAGAATTCGAAGAAAAAATAAAATTTTTTCGTGGAGATCTGAGCCGGAGCCATGTGAAATCTTCTTTTTCCCCGATGGAATTCTGCTGGAATTCTCCGTGCTGAGGTTGAGCAGGGGGTGAGGAAATTTGGGGACAAGGAGGAGGTGGCACATTCCAGGCTCTGGAACAACAGGAAAAGTCAGAATTGTCAGCCCTGAACCTCCTCTCCCGTGGGATCGTTCCCTCCTCGTGTCCCTGCCGTGCCCTCAGTGCCACCTCCAGCATTCCTGAGGGGGTTAATTAAATTTTAAACTATAATTTATGTAAAGTAATGCTTTCTTTTTTTTTTTTTTTTTTTTTTTTTTCGTCCTCGGATAAGAGAGCAGAAAGGGCCTCACACCCAGGGCACATTCCCTGCTCTCCTTTCCCAGCGCTGAGGATGCTCCAGGTTTCTCAAAACAAGACCAGGCTCCTTAAAAATATCCCTAGGGCACTTCCAGGGATCCAGGAGCAGCCACAGCTCCTCTGGGAATTCCATCCCAGCCCCTCCCCACCCTCCCAGGCAGGAATTCCTTCCCAAAATCCCATTTAAATCTCCCCTTTCCCAGTGGGAAGCCATTCCCTGTGTCCTGTCCCTCTGTCCCTTGTCCCCAGTCTCTCTCCAGTTCTCCTGGAGCTCCTCTCCTGAGATCTTGGGAATTTTGAATCTGTCCAGGGAATGGTTTGGGTGGGAAGAGACCTGAAATCCCATCCTATTCCACCCCTGCCATGGCCAGGGACACCTCCCTCTGTCCCAGGGTGCTCCAGCCTGGCCTTGGACAGTTCCAGGGATCCAGGGGCAGCCACAGCTCCTCTGGGAATTCCATCCCAGCCTCTCCCCACCCTCCCAGCCAGGAATTCCTTCCCAAAATCCCACCCAACCCAACCCTCTGGCAGTGGGAAGCCATTCCCTGTGTCCTGTCCCCTCCTGGCTCTTGCAAACCCAATTTCTCTCTCCATTGGCGACTGCCAGAGCCTGGAAAATCCAGAATAATTTACTGAGAGCTGGGATTGTCCAGCTTGGGGAAGGGAAAGGCTCCAGGGAGAGCTCAGAGCTCCTTCTAGAGCCTAAAGGAGCTCCAGGAGAGCTGGAGAGGGACTGGGGATGGAGGGACAGGACACAGGGAATGGCTTCCCACTGGGAAAGAGGAGGTTTAAATGGAATTTTGGGAAGGAATTCCTGGCTGGGAGGGTGGGGAGGGGCTGGGATGGAATTCCCAGAGGAGCTGTGGCTGCCCCTGGATCCCTGGAAGTGCCCAAGGCCAGGCTGGAGCACCCTGGGACAGTGGGAGGTGTCCCTGCCCATGGCAGGGGTGACACTGGATGGGATTTCAGATCCATTCCCAACATTTCTGCCATTCCAGTTCCTTTGGAGCTCCGTCCCTGTGATGGCACCGCAGGGAACAGGCCCCACAGCTCCTCATTATCCAAGGGAAAGGGAAAAAAAATCCACCCAGGAAGCAGCAAAACAATGACAAGCCACATTATTTAAACCTTTCCTCCCTGAGCAGGATCGTGACCCAGGAGAGGAATTATTTATTTCGAAATCCCCACTTTTCTATAAATGAAGGCTTTCAAAAAGAAAACCTCGCCGGCAAAATCTGCATTTAAAGGCCTAATCCAGGCGCACTGCAGCTCCTTATCCCACGAAGTGGTGATAGAAAAACGGGGGAAGATAATGGGAGCTTTTGTCATGGATATCTGAGGAGACTTTTGGGAAGCCAAGACTTTCATGTGAGTCGTGCTAAAGGATTTTCTGCAAAATTCTCTGTCTGAGGGAGAAAGAAAAAAAAAAAAACCAACCCAAAACCAGGCCTGCAGCCCTCAGGAGCTCTCATTTCGAGTTGGTTGAACCTTTAAAAAGTTTTACCTTTTATTTGTCTTGGGGAATTTTATTTTCCCCTCCCTCTGGATGCAATCGCCGTCGGAAAATCCCGATGGGGGAGGTGGCAAAGGTGATGGTTTATAAACCCTCCAGAGAGGAGGAGCTCAGCAGCTTCTCTGCATGGAAATCCTCCTCCTGCAAGCAGGATTTGACCCCGGCCAAGTGAGAAAATTCAGGAAAAAAAATGGGATTTTGCAGGAGATGTCAGGGCTGAATTAGCGCCGCGCTTTTTCCATAATTTTCCTGGTGACACCCCTGGCTCTGGTGGCACCTCCAGCACTCCCAGATCTCCAGCTGGGGAAGTTCTAAACTTCCAGATGTGAGCAGCAAATCCTGGATTTCTCTTCTGGGAGCCGAGGCAGGTGCAGGAGAGGCTTCGCCAAACTCCGTCCTGGAGCTGGGAGTGAACTTTTGTCTCCTGCAGCAGGAGCTGAAGCCCCGAACTTCCTGATTAGTCTGAGCCCTGATTAGGCTGCAGATCGGCCCTGATTAAAGTGCTCTTGGCTATTTTGGAGCTCCAGATAAATATTCATGAGTGGAGGAGAGGAGAGTAAACAGAAAAACAAAGCGGAGCCTGGCAGCGCTCGGATCTCCTGGAGATCCAGGTCTGGGCTGGTTGAGGTCATGGAATTGTGGAATGGGTTGGGTTGGAAGAGACCTTAAAGCTCATCTGTGTCCCCATGGGCAGGGAGGGACATTTTCTACTGTCTCAGGGTGCTTCAGCCTGGATCCATCCTTCCATGGATCCAGGGGCAGCCACAGCTCCTCTGGGAATTCCAGCCCAGCCCCTCGCCACCTTCTCAGACAGGAATTCCTTCCCAAAATCCCATTTAAACCTCCCCTTTCCCAGTTTGAAGCCATTCCCTGTGTCCTGTCCCCTCCATCCCCAGTCCCTCTCCAGCTCTCCTGGAGCTCCTCTTCTGAGATCCTGGGAATTTTGAATCTATCCAGGGAATTTTTTGGGTTGAAGGGACATTAAAGCTCATCCAGTGCCACTCCTGGATGGGTGGTGGGACACCTCCCGCTGTCCCAGATTGTCCCAGCCTGGCTTTGGACACTTCCAGGGATCCAGGGGCAGCCACAGCTCCTCTGGGAATTCCATCCCAGCCCCTCACCACCCTCATTCCTTCCAAAACTCCCACCCAACCCAATCCTCTGGCAGTGGGAAGCCATTCCCTGTGTCCTGTCCCCTCCTGGCTCTTGCAAACCCAATTTCTCTCTCCACTGGCAACTGCCTGAGCCTGGAAAATCCAGAATAATTTACTGTGAGCTGGGATTGTCCAGCTTGGGGAAGGGAAAGGCTCCGGGGAGCGCTCAGAGCCCCGGCAGCACTCCCAAAAATGGCCGAAATTTGGCGTTTTTGAGGATGGAGAATCCAGCCAATGCCTGGAAAAGGCCAGGAATGGGTGTTCCATCCAAGAGGGAAGGATGGATCCTGTGCCCGAGGCATCAGGAATCCAGCTCCTTATGAGTGACCTGCTGAGTCGTGACCCCATCAACTCCACACCTTCATCAGGCTGCCAAAAAAACCCGACTCCTTCCCACGGATAATTATGGATTTAAACATTTTCTGTCAACCAAGAAATTTTCTTTTCTAAAATTTTTGTTTCTTCTGGGGAAAAAACCCCAACAAAACCAAACCCCAACTCATCCAACCCATCAATTTATTTGATAAGCTCCACAACACCAGGGATATCTTCCAACTTGTCCGTGGTGGTGAAGAGTATCCTCATTTCTCCATTTAGGGAAAAAGAAGGAAAAAAAAAAAACCCCAAAATCCAACCAGGGAATGAAAAACATCAGCATGAACAGATGGACAAGGCAGCGGGAGGATTTCCAGGAGCCACCTGAAGTAAACGAAGCTGATGGAATTTGGCATTTCTATCACAACGGATCTGGTGCAAAAGCTCCCAAATTCAGCCTGACACACATTTAGGTCGCTTTTCCCGGGGAATTTTTATTTTTTATATTTTTTTTTTCTCTGCTGCTGCACCTGAAGAACAAAACAACTCCCAAAAATAAACAGTGTCAGAGGCATGATCAAGGCTCAGCCCAGCTGAGGCAAAGCCAATGGTGTACATACACAAAAAGAAGAACCTAAAAAACCCAAAGCAAAAAACCCCCAAACAAACCCAAAACAAAACCCACCCAAAAAAATCCCAAAACAAACTGAAACAAAACAAAACAAACTGAAACAAAACAAAATGAATCAAAACAAAACAACCTCCCCAAAAAAACAGTGTCAGAGGCACGATCAAGGCTCGGCCCAGCTGAGACAAAGCCAAAGGTGTACACACACACAGAAAGAAAAACCTAAAAAACCCAAAGCAAAAAACCCCCAAACAAACCCAAAACAAAACCCACCCAAAAAATCCCAAAACAAACCGAAACAAACCGAAACAACCCCCCAAAATAAACAATGTCAGAGGCATGATCAAGGCTTGGCCCAGCTGAGACAAAGCCAACAGTGTACATACACAAAAAGAAAAATCCAAAAAACCCAAAGCAAAAAAACCCACAAAAAACAAAAAACAAAAAACCAAAAAAAAAACCCCAAAACAAAACCCACCCAAAAAATCCTAAAACTGAAACAAAACAAATCGAATCAAAACAAAACAATCCCCCCCAAAACCCCAAAAAAAACAAAAGAAAAAAAACCCCAAGATTTTGGGAATTGCACGGCCTGGTGGATGTGGTCCTGACACAATTTTCCATAAAAATAACAGCCAGACCAGGTATGGTGGGGGGCTGATGCCTGGAAGAGCTGGTTTGGGTGATCATCAACCCTTCAACTCCAAAGCCTCCCTCATCTGCAGAGAACTCCGTGCTGAAGGCTCCAATTAGTGTTTGATTAGGCCCTTTCAGAGCCTCTCTCCAGAATGAAAAGGGAGAAATAGAACATTGTTCTCTTCAATTCCGGCAGAAAAGCCGCCAGATCAGGCTGTTTAAAACAAAAAAAAGGTGGGTTTTTGTGGTGTTTTTTTTTCCCATTTCCCTCCCATTCCGCCATGAAAAGCACCTTATTATAAAAACAAGACGACCTCCTGATGATAATGATTTATCGTTAAAAAAATGTCAGTGTCACTCGAGGAATAATCATGGCGAAATACCTCAAAAACAGGGGGGAAAAAATAAAAAAAATAAAAAGGGAGAAAAGGAACACTCCGAATTCTGGTATCACTGGAGGAGTTGCTTGAAAGTCAGAGGCTTAAAGTGATTCAGGCAAATATTGAGCTGGTTCATTTGCAATTTGATTTTAACCACGGGCACGACGAGGGAAAACAAGAGCGGGAGCGTCGGCGTCCCGATATTAATAAAATATAATTAGCAGGGAGATTTGCATAGGAGAAAGGAAAGCTCCTTAATTCCCCTTCCCTGCTCCTGCCAACCTGGCTCGTGCCGTCGGAGGAGGTTTTTCCAAGGGCTGGTGTTTGCAGAGGGTTAATTAGACGGGGAGAACGGAAATTAATAAGGAATTCACTGACGATGTTTCCCTCTGGAAGGTGCTTGTGGATCCCAGCTGGAATGTCCTGGAATGGGTTGGGAGGGACCTTGAGGTCAGTCCAGCAAAGGTGGGGACACCTTCCACTAGACCAGGGCTCCCAGCCCCATCCAAACCCGGCCTTGGGCACTTCCAGGGATGGGAATTGGCATGGAAGAAGACCTGGATTCAATGGGAAGACAACCAGGATTCAGTGGGAAGAAGACCTGCGTTTGATGGAAAGAAGACCAAATTCAATGGGAAATGATCTGGATTCAATGGGAAGGAGACCTGGATTCTGTTGGAAGAAGACCTGGATTCATCTGACAGAAAACTTGGATTCAACAGGAAGATGACCTGGATTCAGTGGGAAATGACCTGGATTAAACTGGAAGAAGACTTGAATTCAATGGGAAGAAGATCAGATTTGATGGGAAGAAGACCTGGATTTGATGGAAAGAAGATCAAATTTAATGGGATGATGACCTGGATTCAACTGGAAGAAGACCAGATTCAATGGGAAGAAGATGTGAATTAAACTGGAAGAAGATCTGGATTAAACTGGAAGAAGAACTGGATTCAACTGGAAGCAGACCTGGATTCAAGTGGAAGAAGACAGCCAGGAGTCTGGGGGGAAAAAAAAAAAAAAAAAAAAAAAAAAAAAAAAAAAAAAAATCATGTGCCCTCCCTGTTTCCTCAAGGGAAAAATTCACTTTTCCTGCTGCACTTCCTCCCACCCCAGGGCACTTTTCCCTTTGGAAACAGGGTTCAGTTTCCACTTAAAAACCCATTCCCAGAACAAAAAATGTTTCCTGGGCTTCCTGCAGCCAGGGGAGGAGGGTTGGGAGAAGGTTTTGAGTCTCACAGCAGGCTGGAAAAGAAAATGGGCTCATTTCTCCAAGGAAACCGCCCGAGGAGAAGGGCTGGAAATCATCCTGAACACATCAGCACGAACTAAAAATCCCAACTTTTTGCAGGGAAAACAGTGGATGAGGGATTTGGGAAAGAGCACCTCATTTCTTTTAGACATTCATCTTCCTCCTCCTCTCTCAGCCCCAATTCTTTATTTTTCACCTTCAAGGGCACGAAAAGAAGACAAAAAATTATTCCTTCTTCAGCCTCCGTGTGACGTCTTTTGTTCCAGTCTAAAGGCAGAAAATCTGGGGAAATCATTGCCTCGCTCTCCAGCCGAGACTGGCAAAGTGACAGCTTTGAGAAAGCCACTTGCACGTTTTATTCTTACAATATTTTAAAATTATCCAAGCTCCGCTTGAGCCTTGACATTGAATACAGCCCAGTCAAGGGAGAAATCCATTTTTTTGGAGCTGCTCCCAATAACTTCAGCTTTTGCTGCAGGGACCAAATAAAACCCACCAAATTATTTTATTTTATTTTTATGCCTAATCCAGAGCCCACGTTCCCTTTCCAAAAGAATTGCCGAAGTGGTTTATGCAGCAAAATTGTTTGTGTGGCTTAACAGATATTTGAGCTGGGACTAAAGAGTGAACTTGAGCCGTTCAAATTAAAATTGTGGTGGTTTTTTTAGATGTTTTAGACTTGAAACAGAGACTGGACAGAACTGGAGAATGAAGCAAAGATTTATTGAAAGGCCTTTAAGGGTAAACCTTGGGCAAGACAAGAGCCTGGCCATGGCTACACCCAAAATGGTCACAAAATGGTCACAAAATGGACACAAAATGGACACAAAACAGTCACAAAATGGACAACTGGTCATGAGGTCTCACACTTTTATAAGTTTTGGTCCATTTGCACGTTGGGGTTGAATTGTCCCATTCCAGCTCCAGGCTGTGAGGTCCCATCCTTCTTGTCCCTCCCTCCAGCCCACCCTTGTTTGTGCTTTGGGGCTGAAAGTTGTCCTTGGTGTGCAGCAGGAGAAGGATTTGTTTTGTGTCCCTGCTGTGTGCAGAGCTGAGTGACACTGACTGTGAGCTCAGAGCTGCGTCCCTGGGCACCACAGAACCTGAAATACATTAAATTAAAACGGAAGGCATCACCTGGATCCCTGGAAGTGCCCAAGGCCAGGCTGGAGCCACCTGGGACAGTGGAAGGTGTCCCCGCCCATGGCAGGGGTGGCACTGGGTGGTTTGTGAGGATTTCCTCTCTCCACCTCCCTCGGCCAGGACACAAAAGAAAGATGAGAGACTCCAAATATTTCAGAGGGCAAAGAGCACAGAAAAAAGGCTTTTATTGTCCAATTCTCAGTGCCTTTTATCAGGTGTTCCCACACAGACTGACCATGGCTGGGGAATAGGAACGACACCTCTCTAATGCCATTGGTTAAACCAGAGAAACAGCAAAACACCACCTGGAGAAAGATTGTTCTGAGGAAGGAGAGTTGTTGGCCAGGATTGTTTTGAGAAGGAGCTTCCTTGGGAATTTTTCCTTGGGAAAATGTCAGCAGCTGCCAGCAGGATAAAATCTCTCAGATCCATATGTATCAGGCCCACGCCCTTATTCCCAACCCCACATTCATCAGGATCCAGGTTTTGATGGGCTGTGGGTGGAAAACACCTCAGGAAGTGTCCCAGGGGTGAATGGTGGCAATTCCAGCCCTTTCCTGGGATCCTGGTCAGGAATGACGGGGTTGGCTCTGACACAGTCACTGATAAAGGAATAAAAGGAAAGGAATTCGGAATTTTAGAATTCAGAAAAGGAAAGGAATTTCAGAAAACTGAAAAGGAATAAAAAATCCCTTTTCCTGCTTAATTCCCCCCTTTTGGATTTTCCCTCCACTCTGTCACCCCTCCTGTGGCACAGGCACCAAATCCACCCGACCAAACAGAAACGCAAAGACACCACGGCCCAAAGGACAAGAAATAAAAAAACCCCAAAATACCAGGGAGAAACGGAAGAAAATAAACCTCTAACGCCCAGAGCTCATTCAGAGGTTTTTTATATTTCTTTTTAACGATCGTCTGGTTTTGATTTTATTCACGGAAATAAAAAGGCCGTGGTACAAATGGAGCGTGGGATGCCTCCGTGTGCATCCATTAGCAGCAATTCCTCCTTGCTCCACGGGTCCCAGCTCTACGTCCAACGGCAGGAGCTGAGCACGCTGCATTGATTAGAACCAATTAGAAACCCCCTTTTTATATTTTTTTTTAACTAAACAGAAAATTCTCATTCGTTTTGCTTGTCTCTGAAGTCCTTATTTACAACTCAAAACGAAGAAATTTTCAGCTGAGAGGATCCTGGATGTGTTTTTAAAGAATCAAAAAAAACCAAAAAAACCCCAGGAAATACGGAGGGATGGATTTAAAGCAAATGGGATGACTGAGGGATTTGTCAGTGGGTGTCCATCAGTGTTTGTTTGCTCTTTTCCATGTGATTTCCTTGTGGAGGGTGTCCCTGGATCCCTGGAAATGTCCAAGGCCAGGCTGGACAGGGTTTGGAGCACCCTGGAACAGTGGGAGGTGTTCGGGTTGGAACTTTGGATGGGCTTTAATGGCCCTTCCAACCCAATCCATCGCATAATTCCACAATACATATTTCAGGGAATTCTCTGGGAATGCCATCCCCCTGCCCCTCACCACCCCCACAGAAGACAAATCATATTTGTACCAACTCTAGGTTAAAAAAACCCTCAATTTTTTGGTTTATAACATCAATTCCAGCCGGTCATTTCTCCTCACGAGGATTAGGAGTGGTCTATCCTGCTTTTGGAGAAGGAAGAGAAGGTGTTGGAGCCTCTGAAATAAAATTTAATTCAGCTTTCTGCTTCCCTAGGGCAGCTAGGAGTTTGTTTAGCCTGTCCTGGTATCTGAAAAAATCATTATTAGGCCAATAATTTCTGATTAAGGCGTTCTAAGAAAAGGTGTCAATTAAAACTGAGCAGGTCTCGGGTATTTCAGTCCATTACCTGGAAATGAGTTATTGGGAACAAGCAGTTCAATTGATAAAAAGGAAAAAAAAAAATCAATAGGTGAGATTGTTGGGATTAATTCAGAGTTCAGCATGGATTTCCCCCTCACTGGGATTTCCAAACTTCCACAGACTCGTGTCTCAGACCTCAATTTAAGTTTCTCAGAGCCAAATCCGTGGCTGAAGTGGAGTGAAACTTCAGCAAAGCTTTATTTTGCCCAGAGTTCGTTCCTGACCTCAGAATTGCGGCCGCTGGGGAGAAATGAGGAGAGCCATAAAAACACGCCGGACCCTCCTGAGTGGAAATGGGCAGAAATTTTCTGGATGCAGCACATTAATGAAGGGAATGGTAATTGAGTTTAATCTTTGTGTTATGGCGCGTGGCAAGGATCAGGACGTTGCTGCTCCCGCTCAAGGAGACTCCTTTAATCAGTGAGATTTTATTCAAACACGGAGGAAAAAGGGAAATTTTTTTTTGCTGGCACAGATTAAAAAAACCTGGAGCCTCCAACATCTCAAGTGCTGGGAGCTGACTGGGCAGGATTACTGGGATTGACAGGAATTGGAGGCTCAGGGTGGACACCAGCAGGAATTTCCCCATGGAAAGGGTGCTCATGCCTTGGAATGAGCTGCCCAGGGAGATTTGGAGTGCCCATCCCTGGAGGTGTCCAAGGAACTCCTGGAAGTGTCCAAGGAGCTCCTGGAGGTGTCCAGGGAACTCCTGGAGGTGTCCAAGGAGCTCCTGGAGGTGGCACTCCGAGCTCTGGGCTGGGGACAAGGTGAGGATCCAGCAGAGCTCGGACTCGATGGCTCTGGGAGACTTTTCCAACCTCAGATTTGGGATTCCAGGTACCACAGACTTTAGGATTCAGGTACCTAACCCTAACTGTGACCTCCTACCCCCACACGCCAATGTGACCTGGATGGCCCTGGGTTGTTCTGATCTGATGTAGAAGGGACCAGAACCAAGATTTCCAGCAGATATTTTGGGGTAAGTCAGGGCAGGATAGGGGAAGGAAGGCAGGAACTCAATCCTGTGTGCCAGAGAGCAGGAACAATTACTTAATTGCAGCTAAATGGGCAGATTTTTTTAAAAATCTAGTTTCTACTCAAAAGGCATGAGGGAAAGGAAGTTTTTCAGGCTTGGTGAACCCATCCAGTCGCTGCAACACCCTGAGCTCTTCCCAGCTCCTCACCCAAAATTCCCTAAATTCTGGGATTTGACTCCAGCCTCCTGCTGACGCCTGATCCAGGTGACATCCAACTTTTCATCTCCTTTTTCCCCCCTCTCCTGCTGAGCCAGCGTTTCCCAGCCCCTCCATCCATCCCAGCTCCCAGCCATCAGCCGCATCTCCCGGCCCATTAATTAATTTCTGTTTTAATCAAGGGATGGCATCTTTTCTCTCCAAGGCCCATCCATCATCCCGGGGCTCTCGGTGGAGCTGCAGATGTCCATCCATCATCTCTGCTGCCTCATTCCTTGTGGGAAAAGCTGCTGGGGTGGGCAGGGAGGTGCTGTGCCAGCACTGCCCGGTGCCAGGAGAGTCACAAAATCATGGGAAAAAAACCCCAAAAAAACCCCATCTGGTGCTGTGGGAAATGCTAAAGGTAAGAAGACTTCCAGAAATCTGTGAAATCAGGCCCCAGGAACAGAAAGAGAAGAAGGATTTAGAATTTGCTCCAGCTGCAGAGCTCAAAAGTTGGAAAAAAGTTACAATAGTACAGCGAGCAAGGGCATGAAACAATAGTTTGAGTTTTTAGGTTTGGCTAAGATAGACCTTAAGACTGAAGAAGAGGAAGCCTAGGTGGTTTTGAGCTTAATAATGTAGTATTGTGTGTTGTTAATAAAAAAATGAAACAAATGAACAAAAAAGCATTGTTTGGGGCAGGTCTGCGTGTGTTTTTAGTGGTTACAACAATTGTCTGTGAGCTTTAGCAATGTGCTGGCGGCTGGGAAACTTTTAAAATGAAATCTTTTAAAAAGAAATCTTTTAAAAAGAAATCTTTGGCTGCTGCTGGCAAGATGTGAGCTGTTGGCATCTCTCAGTTGTCTCAAACCCTGTTTGAGGCTGATGATGATGATGGTGTTTTACACCACAAGGACACAGACTCTGAGATTCAGAGGGCTGAAAATCCTTTTCCCAGGGAATTTTCTGGAAACAGGAGCAATGTTTTTGTAGCTGTAACTTTGTTATTCATTCCTTTCCCCAGGAGGGACTTCTCCTTGATGTCCCTCTGCTCTGACCAATGGCAGTGAAGAGGTTTTGCCTTTGTGTCACCAATCCCATTGGTCTGTGTGAAATGGTATAAAAGGGAGACACATCCCAGAAATAAAGGAGTCATTTTCAGCCTCCGGAATCTCGGAGTCTGTGTCACTGTGGTGTAAAACAGCGTCACCTCCACATCCCAGATTAACCCCCAGAATCAATCCCTGACCCTCTGCTCATCCCAAACTCCCTGTTCTCTGCTCCTGACTCAGCTCCTCGCGATGATCTCCAGCTCCTTGGAAAACAAAACAAATCCTCCTCCTCAGCAGCCCCATTCCTCATTCCGCTGCTGACAACGCCTAATGAAGTGGATAAATGATTAATTAAGAAACAATATTTCTTTACAGAAGCTGGCTCCTGGTGGGGAGGAAAGCGAATCCCTCGGCGCTATTGTTCACTGGAATGTTTTCCTCTAATTTTAGCGAGTGGAGAAGCTGGAGCAGCAGGGAGGGAAGTTGGAGCTGTGTTTTGTCAGGGCAGGAACAACAAACACCCCTCTGAATAAACCTCTGGATATTCCTTGGCTCTGGAATTAACTCCTCTGCCACTCCTGATCAACAACACCCAGGTCCGGGAATGGGGTTCATTCCCAGCTTGGGAAAAATCATAAATCCAAAAATGGGGTTGCTTTTGATCATCCAGGCCGTGCCCAAAGCAAAAAAAGAATCAATATTTTAAATAAATAAAAAAAATTAAAAATAAATTTAAATTTAAAAATAAATTAAAAAAAATTATTTAAATAAATAGAAAAATCTACAAAATGACAATGTAATATAGTATCGTTTATATATAATACATACCACTACATAAAGTATAATATAAATTATTATTATACAAGTAATTAATTATTATACAATATAATAACCATACACGCGAGACAATGATATATAATATAATTATAATAATAAATTTATAATTTATATAATTATAGAAGCTATACTTTATTATGAAATGTTATATTTGAATATATAATATAAATAATACAACTATACATATTTATCTATAATATAAATAGCATATACATATTCTGTATTTTCTATAATTTGTATTTTGTATGAAATTTTACATTTATAATACAATGCTCAACCTTTTTCCTCAAAGAAAATCCTTCCCAGTCCCCCACTCACACTGACTGTGGCATCAGGAATATGGAGCAGGATATTAAATCTCTCCAAGCATTAATTCCTGGAAATACCCGGGCTGTAATTAAACGACGTCCAATTAACAGCTTGAAAAGACCCATCTGAAAGTTGCAGTTACAAACATCCCAAGGAAAGCTTTTGGATGTTTTGTTGGTGTTTAAACATCTGAGGCAGAGCGATGTTGACGTGGCACAGGCACTCCCTGGACCTGCTCCGGCGTTTTTCACGCTTTATTACCCAGGATCTTTCCCCCCACCACCTCCAAAACGCCTGGGGAAAACACCCAGGAGATGAAAAGGAAAGCCATTGCTTAAATATTAGGATGACATAGATCCAAACTCCTGGGATATGGGTTTGGAATAATGATAATTACACCCCGGGAGAGCCCCAAGTCCTCCAGCAGCTTTGTCTCTCTAAATGAATCTGTCCCACAAGCGTTTTTAGTGGTCTCATTAGCGTAATTAATAAAAGCCGTTAACTACGACGCCAATCAAAGGTGGATGCAGGTTTGGAGTTCAAATTTGAAAAGCAAGGAGTGTTGGAATTTGGGGATAAACCATCCCTGGAAGTGTCCAAAGCCAGGCTGGATAGGGATTGAAGCAAATTGGGATAGTGGAAAGTGTCCAGGCTGGAACTGGGTGGTTTTTAAGGTCCTTCCCCACCACAACCCATTCCATGATTCCATGATAACGTCAAAATTCCCAGGAATTGAGATGATCTTTGCCTGCTCTCCCCTGTGCACGTTACACGGTCAGGACATGGAATGGGGAGGTTAAATCGGGATTTTCACCACGTGGAGTTACTTGGGTTGGGTGTTCTGCTCTGAAATTCCCCGCCTTTGTCTGTCCTCACTGGGGGTTCCTGGCTGAGCTCTCCACCTCCAAAGCACATCCAGAAAAAAAACAGATTTTCTTCCTCACTTCGCACCAAAACCTGGAAACCCAAACAAAAACCGGAAAGAAATACAGGGGGAAGAAAAACCCGAGCCACACACACCCTCAATCCATGTTTCACAACCCCGATTTTAAGGGAAAAGTGGAGGTTTCATTATTCCACCATCACCAATTTCAGCCTTTCCAGCCAAGGGCTGATCCAGGAGAGGCTGATTTTCATCCCCTCTCCCTCTCCATCTGCCTCTCCTCCCCTTCCAGCTGGAAAAGCCCGGAATAAACGCTTCATCTCCCTCCTGTCTGGGGCTGGAGGTGTTCTTGCAGGGCCCTGGGAATATCCACAGCCAGGAATCCGAGGCAGCTCCTTCGCTCGGGGCTGACTCTGAGACATCCCTGAAAATTTAATGAGCTGGGAGAGGAGGGAGGTGCTGCTCCAACAGGAAATGTCACGGCTGCTCTGGAGACTGCAAATGCCACCCCAAAGGACACCTTTTTTTTTTTTTTTTCCCTTTTTTTCCTTTCCGTGGAGATGTTGGAATTCTGGAAAGTGAAATTTTAACATTTTGGCATATG
This sequence comes from Sylvia atricapilla, assembly GCF_009819655.1. Lineage (NCBI taxonomy): Eukaryota > Metazoa > Chordata > Aves > Passeriformes > Sylviidae > Sylvia > Sylvia atricapilla. The sequence goes on from NC_089167.1 coordinate 1,271,243, forward strand.
GTAATGCATGTGGGCCAAGATGGAGACTTTAGGGTGAAGGTTAAATTTTTTATTTTATTTTTTTTCACCTTCTTCTTCATGGGTTTGGGTGTTTTTCCTGCAATGCCACCCCAAAGGACACCTTTTTTTTTTTTTTTTTTTTTTTTTTTAAGGAAAGATTCTTTAAAACCTGCTGCTTCCAAAAGGTACAAATCCCCCCAAGCAGGTGTGACTGGAGCATCTGGGAATTCTGCAGACGTTTCTCCTGAACGACCCCGTGACCTCTCCTGCCTGACTCTGAGCTCCTCAGGATAATTCTCGCTCCAAAGGACCCGTCCATGAGGATATCTGAGGATAATTCTCACTCCAAAGGACCCGTCCACGAGGCAGCCAGAGGAGCGAGAGCACATCGATGTTTTATCTCTGCTCAGATGCCTCAGCTCCACGAGGGCAGGGCAGGAGCGCAGGGCTCAGGGGAATTCCCTGAGCAGGGATTTGGGGTGGTGTGGAATGCCCTCGTTCCCACATGAGTGCTCCTCCTCGTGGAGCCAATGTGGATTATTCCGAGTTTTTGGAGCAATTGCTGTGATTCTGTCCGGTGGAAGTGTCCCCGTGGTGTCACAGGTTGTGGGGAGGTGACAGCACAGCCCGGAGCCAGGCTGGAGGGATGTGACAAGGACAGGTTGTCCCCGGGACACAAAACCAGGGATTGACAGGTGTTTTGGGATTTCCCAATCCCAATCACAGATGGATGTGACAAAGACAGGTGTTTTGGGGTTTTCCAGTCCCAACCAGAGAGGGACACTCTGGACAAGAGTTTTGGGGTTTTCCAGTCCCAGCCAGAGGTGGATGTGACAAGGACAGGAGTTTTGGGGTTTTCCAGTCCCAATCAGAGATGGATGGACAGGACAGGAGTTTTGGGGTCAATCAATCCCAACAACAGATGGATGTGACAAGGACAGGTGGTTTTAGGATTTTCCAGTCCCAGCCAGAGGTGGATATGATAAGGACAGGTGCTTTTGGGGTAAACAGCTCCTGCAAGTTCCGTGTCATGAAAACAAACCAATTAAAAAAATCTCGATTCCAGGTTTAAGCCCAGATTTTTGCCTTTACTCAAGTCCAACTGCAGAAGTCAGAGGTCGAGTTCAGAGGCAGATTTTTGGATCTGGAGACACCCCTGAGCTTTCCTGGATGCCACCACGGGTTTGTGCTGCAGAGAACAGACGTCCCCACCGAGTCCCCGAGTGTCCCCAAACCTGTCCCTGCCACCTGTGCCCGTCTGTCACCTGGCTCGGGGCTGCCTCTGAGCAGCCAGGGCCTGACGTGTGACTCTGTCCCCAGACAGCACCCGGGGTAAATAAATAATATTGACTAATTATGATGAAGTGTCAGCTCAGTCAGGAGCTGAGAAACCTGGGGAGGGCACGGAGAGATTTCCTGATCCCAGAAACAGCACAAATGTCTCTAAACCCCAATTTTGGAGCACGTTTTCTCCATCCTCCCACCCTGTTTTTTTTATTTTTTTTTGCAGCTGGGTCTGCGATGCCTCACAAATCTCCTCTCATCGGTTCTTTTTCTCCTCTGGCTTTGCACTGAGAAGCAATAAACCCCCTTAAAGCATGAGGGAGAGGCTGACAAATGTCCCTCAGCCTTCCTGTGCCTCGTCCAGCACACGGAGAGATTTCACCATCCCTCAGCCCTGCTGCAGATGGATCAGCGTCTCGTCCTGGAGGAACACTCCTCTGACAGCTCCGAACCTCCCTGGGAGCCGGGAGTGATGGGGAAGGGTCTCAGGGCTGGTTTTTCTCTGCTCTGTCACAAGCAGGGAATGTTCTCCAGAGCATCCTTTACTTCCCACGGGAGGCTTTTCCAGCTCTCGCTCCTTTGAGATCTCCCTGAGAACTCTCTCCTCGGTGCCTCGTGTGCTGTCTCACCTCAGAGCTGTGTTTTGTGGTGTGTTTGGAGCCCCCAAATTTATGGGGTGATTTGGAACAGGAATGTCCAGGGAAAGCAACAACATCACCTTTGTCCCAGGGTATTTATTTATTTCCCCACGGTGACCACACAGGATCCAGGGCAGCTTTGAGGGTTCAGCTTCACCATGGATTTATCACCCAGGGATCCATCCTGACCAGGGGGGATTCCCAGATCCAACTGCTGCCCTCAGCCCTGAGCGATGCTGAGCTTTGTGTCGGATTGAATTCCATCTGGATTTAACCCTTGGGGACCACAACTTTAATTTCCCCCGTGTTTTACACCCGTGGCATCACTGTCCATCCAGGGAGAGCTGTGCTCCTGCTCCAGCCCATGGATGGCACCCAAGAGTGGGTTTTCCTTCCTCATCCCATCGAGCCACCCATGGGAAGAACAATTTCCTTCCTTATCCTATTAATTAGCCCATGGGAAGGATTCTTTTCCTTCCTTATCCTATTAATCCATCCATAGGAAGGATTCTTTTCCTTCCTTATCCTATTAATCAGCCATTGGGAGGATTCTTTTCCTTAATCACCACTTTGGAAAGACTGTTTTCCTTCCTTACCCTATCAAGCAGCCCATGGGAAGGACAATTTTCTTTCCTAATCCTATCAAACCTCCCTTAGGATTATTATTTTCCTTCCTCTCCATCCCCAGCAGTCTTTAGGAAGGTGTTCCCAAGCCAGACTGTTCCAAGGAACTGCAAACCTGTGAGCAAACACGACAATTTTTACTCCAGGAAGACGAAAGTCCGATTTCAGGACACCATAGGAAGGAGAATTTTCCTTCTTAATGCTATCAAACATCCTTTAGGATTATTATTTTCCTCCCTCACCATCCCAAACAGTTCCTAAGAAGCTGTTCCCAAGCCAGACTGTTCCATGGAACTGCAAACCTGTGAGCAAACACGACGATTTTTACTCCAGGAAGACAAAAGTCCTATTTTGGGACACGCCAGCCAGAAGGAAGTTCCCTAAAATAACCCCAGCTCCCACAGGAGGGGCTCAGCCGTGGTTTGGGCTGCAGGGATCCATCCTGCCGACACCTTCCCGAGGCTTTTAATTCCGGCGTCGCCCACGCCGCGGCGTCTCCTTGTGTTTTTTTTCAGGGAGGTCTGGAGTATTCCTGGCTTTTATTTTTAGGCAGAGCCCGTCCCGAGTTTTCTGTCCCCGTGGGTGGGAGCGGTGTCACAGCGTCTGGGGTGCCCGTGGTGACAGCTCAGAGGGAGGGGGTGACAGCCAGGGCTGTTCTCAGCTCCCTTTGGAGCCCTGGTGCTCCCACTGGCTTCCTCCTGCTGCCTGGTGTCTGTGTTTAGCTCCGGGATGAGAGCAATTCCTGGTTCCCAAATCCCGATTTCTGGGTGACAGAGTGAAGGTGACACGTGTGACAGGAGAGTGACAGTGACCTGCCCACTCCTGGGTTCCTGAGAGCTCAGGAGATCCACGTGGACACCTGGCAGTGCCACCTGCTCCTCTGGAGGAGCAGGAATGGCCTGGGGAGATGGGATTGATGCTGGGATTGGGGCTGGGATTGGAGATGGGATTGGAGATGGGATTGGAGCTGGGTTGGAGTTGGGATTGGAGCTGGGGTTGGAGCTGGGTCTGGGCTTGGTTGGTCCCAGATTTTAAGCTCTGGTGACCACGCAGAAGACAGAGTCCCTTGTTAATGGTGACAATCTGTGAGCCCTTGGATTAATCTGGGAATTTCCTGGTAGTTGGAAACGGTCTCAGGTTGTGCCAGGGGAGGCTGAAGTTGGATTTTGGGATAATTTCTTCCCAGAAAGAGCAGTGGTGGGGTCCTCATTCCTGGTGGGATTTACCAGCCCTGGGGACGTGGTCGGTGGTGGCTTTTGGGAATGGTTGGACTCCATGACCTTAGAGGGCTTTTCCAACCCAAAGAATTCCATGATTCCCTGATTTCTTTTGCTGGGTGCACCTGGCAGGGGGTAGAAGGAGATGATCTGTATTCTCCCTTCCCTCCCAAATTTGCGATTCCATCCCAAACCTGCGATTCCATCCCAAACCACCCTGGACTTCCACAACTCCCCTCCAAGCCGAGCAGGAGCAGCAGCACAACCTGCTCACTTGGACATTTTCACATCCCAGAATCCTGGCAGAACCTCTCCACAGGGAAGAGCTTTTCCTCAGATGACACCGACTGCAAACCCAACCTCCTTTTCTTTCGTTACAAAAGGACGGGGCGAGAAAAAATAAATAAAAAACCCACCCGGAGAGAGAAATAAAAAAAAAAATAAAAAGGATTGTGAAGGATGTCAGGAAGGGCCGAGAGCTCCATCTCAACCCCGAGCCTGTGACAGACAGTGGATTAAACAGGAGATGAGTTACAGCTCCCCAGAGCACGGCCAGGCAGCGTGACAAACAGCCCCTGATGCGCAGGAATAAAAATAAACCACGGGCTGAGATCAGGGCAGGCATCACGGATCTGCCACGGAAATCAGCTCCGGAGCTTGGGACGGGGATTGGAAACGCGTGGGTTCACTGGCGTGAAAACTATGAAACCTTAAAGGGGAAAACAAAAACAAAAACAAAAACAAAAGGGAGAGTTCGTGCAAAGCGCTTTTTTTTTTTTTTACTCTGGTGAAATAGTGGCAAAGGAGAGGGCGGCTCCAGCTGTTTCCAAAGGAAAGAATTCCCAAAAAGGTGAAAGAATTAAACTGAAAGTGGTTTCCAGAAGAAGAGCCCTGCACAGAGGACAGGGATTCTGAAGGAGACCTGGGATCCTCATGGAGCATTTCCACACCCTCCTGGAGCTCCCCAGTCACTCAGACAGGGGATGGAGTTATTTTGGCTTTTTGCTTAAATGAAACTCCGTGGAAAAAAATCACAACGGGAATCAGGGAATCATGGAATTGTTTGGGTTGGAAAAGCCCTCTAAGGTTATGGAGTCCAACCATCCCCTGGTATCACCAAGGCCACCACTGACCACGTCCCCAAGAGCCACATCCACTGTTAAATCCCAGCAGCGTTGGGGACTCCACCACTCCACTGCCCTTTCTGGGAAGAAATTATCCCAAAATCCAACTTCAGCCTCCCCTGGCACAACCTGAGGCCTCGGCTGTTGTTTTTTTTTTTGCTGTGTATTTCCCACCAATCCATTAGGCAGCAGCAGCATTCCCATGCCTTTGGAGCTATCCATGTCTGAGTGCAGTATCTAATTCCCTATTGATTCCCAGCTCTGCTCCGAAGGGCACTGACTCATCCTGCAGAGGAGCTGCTGAGAAAAAAAACAACATTTAACATTTGGAGCCAGAGGACGGGGATGAGAAATGCTGCTCCAGCACAGACACCCAGGGATCGTGAGCTGGATGCACAACGGGAATTTTCCCCCTGCCTGGGATCATTTTTTGGGGGGGATGTGATGCCTTTTTGAGGCTTACCTAAAATTCCTGATCCTACAGCCAGGGATCCCTGTATTCCTGATCCTAAAATCAGAGGCCAGGCAGAATTAAGGGAATAAAAAGCAGTTTATTTCTGTTTATTGAAGGGCCTCCAGGTGCATTCAGGGCAGACAAAACCTCCAAAAATGGACCCCGGGTCACACTCGGATCAGTTTGGGCCATTTGCAGATTGGGGGTTCATCTCCCAATCCCAGCTCCAGGTGATGAAGTCATTGAGCCCAAGTTTGCTGCCCCCAAGTCACTTTTGTTCCCATCCCTGGGGCCCTGAGGCAGTGAGGGCTCCTTGGCTGCCAGGGCTGGAGAGGAATTGTTGTGTCTGCCCAAAGTGGGGGAGCAGCAGCTGACACTGTGTGTGGGGTTTGGAGTCCTGCACTGAAGAGCTGCAGGGTTACAAAGGGATGGAAAAACATAAACCCTAAAATCCTAAGCTAAATCAGATGGATTTTCTGAGATAACAGGGAATGGCTTCCCACTGCCAGAGGGCTGGGATAGGTGGGATTTTGGGCAGGAATTGTTCCCTGGGAGGGTGGGCACAGTTCCCTGGAATTGTCTCTCCCAACCCAACCCAACCATCCGTGATTCCCTGGGTGCACAGCCCTCGGGACTGGCATGGCTCCAGAGGATTCACCACCCTTGGGAAAGTTCCAGTGGGAAATTCCTTTCTGTGTGTAAACAGTGGAGAGGACAGAGAGGGTTTCTAGAGAGGGAAGTTTTCTGCTGCCCACTTAAGGACTTCGTTTTTATTCCCTCCAAGTGTTCCAGCTGGGATCTGAATTGGACTGAGGGAAGGAATCACCGAATCCTGGAAGGGTTTGGGTTGAAAGGATCTTAGAGCTCATCCAGTGCCACCACTACCGTGGGCTGGGACACCTCCCACTGTCCCCAGGGTGCTCCAGCCTGGCCTTGGGCACTTCCAGGGATCCAGGGGCAGCCACAGCTCCTCTGGGAATTCCATCCCAGCCCCTCCCCACCCTCAAGCCTCTCACCACCCCGAGCTTCACAAAACAGATCCAGACTCTTAAACTTCCAGCCCCAATTTTTATTAAAGCTGAAAAGGATGAAAAACCGAGTGGAGAGAGGAAACTGCAGGGAAAGCCATCCCTCAGCGCCGGATCAATAACTCCTGAGGAGCTCCTCTCCCACAGATCCCATCGATTTCCGTCAGAACCTGATTCCAGGGGAGCCAGTGCCACCTTCTGAGGTGATTTCTCAGCCTCGTAGCGTTTTTCTTGATAATTGTGAAAACGTTTTAAGGTGTTTTTTTTTCTTTTTTTTTTTTTTCCCCCTCAAAGCAGGAGCTGTGAGATTAAGGAGCATCCCAGCTTTTGATGCCCGTGGAGGTAAAAAAAAAACCTCCAAGAACTCAGAATAAACCTGTGAGGGCCCCACCCAAAAGGCAAAACACACAAGGAAGAACCGTAAAATTTGGTTTGATTTGATAAGCACTTTTTCTTTTTTTTCTTTATTTTCTCCTCCCTCCCATGACCTCATGAGCTCTCCTGCCCAACCTCACCCTGTCAGGACACATCTGATGTGAACCCGGAGGGATTAAAGGAGTGGGTGTGGTGGCTCTGGGAATTCAGCATTCCTTCTCCCTGACACAAACAGCCTCAACAAGGATTTGACTCAGTTGAATGAATTAATTCCCCGATATTTATAACAAGTATGAAGAAGTGAGAGCAGGGTAAGAGAGTGAGTAAGAGCAAGAGAGATTAAGGTAAGGGGGAGAAAGGTGAGAGCAAGAGGCAAGAGAGTAAAGTGAGGGTAAGAGAGAAAAACTAAGGGCAAAGAGATAAGAGAGAAAAACTAAAAGGGGAAGAGGTAAGAGCTGAGGTAAGAGAGGTGTTATAAATATTGGGGAATTAATTCATTATTTTTGGATAGATATCCTGTATAAAAATATATACTGTAAAAAATGCCTCCGTGAAATAAAAATGTTGTACGACTCCAAGTAATTTCCAGGAATAGGAGAACAAAACAAAAAACGGGTGTCCCCACCAGGAGGTGGGTCCTCTCCAGAGGTGGGATTGTCAATGACCTGGTGATAACACCTGATTGGATCTTACCTACATCGGACCGGTGGGCGTGTCAATGCCAAATTCCCGAAAATCCAATCAGGAGCCCCAGAACTGCCCAGAAAACCATTCACCAGAGCAGCAAAGGGAAGGAAAGGAAATATGAATTTGTAACACCAGCAGAGTGGGCAGTGGGGTGAGGCAAGTTTTGAAAAACTGTATAAAAGTGGACCTTGCAAGGGCAGAATTAGTGAATGGGGAGGACACGGCACGCTGCGGGATCTGAGGTTCACCCAAAGTTGATCCCGGGATTGATGCTGTCCCATTGATTTTGGCTTTTTCCATAAGTTCTATTTCACAAAATTTATCAATAAATTGGCATTTTATGACATTGGAGCTGTTATTTATAACAGAGGTAAGAGCATGAGGTCTTTGTTACAATATCCTTTTATATATATATATATAAATATCTCCTTTTGTGTTGAATATTCTGATTTGCACAGACCAACCAGCGCGAGATACAAAACCTACAGATTTACACACAGCCAATAAGAACTGCTCTATTACCATATCATTCTGTGTTCTAAACTCTAAAGACTACTTTTCTAATCCACTTTTTCCCTGGTATTTTTTTGGGGTTACTCCCTTGGGCCCCTTTGTTTGCTACCACCCAGCCCATCACCAGTGAATCGCTTTCTCCTACATCTCAAAACTGGCTTTAATTTCTGTTTCACTCACAGGTTTTATGTTTTTAGTATCTCTTGCCACAGAAATCCTCAGCCCAACACTTCCAAAAAAAAAAAAAAAAATCTCAGGGGCAGAAAATCACTGAGAAAAGACAAACAATTCCCACCTCGGAAGAAACCAGTGGATCACCATCGGGGTACTTTAAAACCAGCCCATTAAAACCAGTAGGAATGAATTTAATGGAGCAAGAAGGATTTTCCTGGTCACGTTCCTGCAGATGCAGCAAAGAGATTTTTTTGTGCTCCAGGCGTGACTCAGCAAAGTCTCTCCCTGTCATTCCTTCCCCTCTCTCCAGGAAATTTGACCAAGCATCAACTTTGGCAGGGGAGAGGCTGTGGAGGATTATTCAAGTGAATTATATTTTGCTGTATAAAAATTAAGAGGGCAATCAGTTAGAAATCATTTTAATCAGGAAAACAAATGGAGAAAGGAAGGGAACGTTCCCCCGTAGACCGCTTTTGACATTTGTGGATTTGTTTTGTATTCCCTCTCACTCAATAAACTGAAGGATGACTGAGTTCATTTCGCAGGAGATGGATTGGATTTTCTCTGAGCAGCTCTGCCGTGTCCATGGAATGCAACCAGGAAAAAAACCCAACAAAAAACCCCCCAAAAACTTCTGTGTTTAAAAAATCCTGGATTCTGCATTATCAGAACCCAACTGCACCCCTGGGGCAGGGGAGCAGCACAGTCACTGTCTGGGAGGGAGGTGATTTTCTGACACTGCTGGGGAATATTTGGGGGAAATTTAAAGCAAATCTGCTTTAAACTGCTGAGACAAGGCTGTGAACCCCAAACTGAAGAGTTTAATTTATGTATTAACTGTCACCCAAACCAAATTGTGGGTTGTTTTTTGTGAGGAGTCAGTTTGGGAGTGGGAGGGAGAACAAGGAGGAAACCAAAAGTGGACAAGGGGAAAAATCGATGTGGATGTGGGGGAATGAATTCCCACTGCCAAAGGGAGGGGTTAGATGGGATTTTGGGAAGGAATTCCTGGATGAGAAGGTGGGGAGGGGCTGGGATGGAATTCCCAGAGGAGCTGTGGCTGCCCCTGGATCCGTGGAAGTGCCCAAGGCCAGGCTGGAGCACCCTGGGACATTGGGAGGTGTCCCCATGGCAGGGGGAGGAATGAGAAGATTTTATGGTCCTTTCTCACCCAAACCATCCCAGGATTCCGTGATCCTATGAGAGCACAGAGCAGTGGATGAAAAGGAGACAAGAAAAGACCCTGAGGCTCAGTTCTGTCCACCTGGATGAGGTGTTTTCCCTCCCAGCCTGCAAACCGGATGAATCCTAAAGAGTCACTTGCTCTCTCTCATCCTGGTCAGCCTCAGCTCCGACCACCACAGACCAAATCTTGTGAAAAAGTGGGGAATAAGGACATCAGCAGAGCAAAAAATGCCCCTCGCCCCTCTTGGCCACTCTCAGACTCTGACACCGAGCAGATTCCGAGAGGATTTTGCAGCACAGGAACCTGTTAAGAAAGGCCATTTTTACTCTCTCAAAACTGCATTTTTTTCCCCCCCTGGAAATAAATGCAGAGTAGTGAGTTACAAAGAGTTACTTGAAGGATTAATCATTCCAGGAGCACCCCAGGCCATTGTAGCCACAGCTGGGATTATGTATTCCAGGCAGTCTGCACTTCTCACTGGAATATTAAACATTTTCAGAAATACTCAAGGGCCAACACGCTGAGTTAGGCAGAACCTGATGTTATTTGGGTACAAAAATCACATTATCATAAAATCACTGGAAAAGCCCTCCAAGATCATGGAGTCCAACTGTTCTCCCAGCCAAGCCCAATCCTAACCCACATCCCCAAGAGCCACACCCACACGTTTTTTAAAACACTTCCAGAGTGTTCAAACCAGGCTGAAAACCTTGACTCAGACATCTTCATGGAGAGAGATGCAAGACCAGTGGTCTAACAGGTGCAGGAATTATTTAAAATTGTTAAATAAATAAATAAAATTTATTATTTTAAATACTCACCTCATTGGTGAGGTTGAAAAGCACCTGTGGAACATCTGGCAGGACAAAAGAACCTCTTTTATATATTTTTTTTTAAAAAAATCTACCGTATCTCCTCTCTTCATCTGCCTCGTCTCACCAAGGAAAACTCGTGTAAAGCCAATTAAAGCCCATTTGTCACAGGGCAGAACTAAACAGTGAAACAGCTCCTGGTCTGCTCAGAGCTCACCCGCTGCTCCTCCAAGCCACAAATCACAATAACCATCCCGTGGAAATCGTATGAGAGAAGCTTGAAATCCTGCTGAACTCAATGAGCCATTAAATGGTTGACAATATTCTTTTATAGGAACCACGAATAGTTAATTAATCCCTAAATATGAGTGGTGAGCATGAATAATTACCAGCGTAGATCCCGATCAAGAGATCTGCAGGAAGCGTAAATTGAAGCTGCTGCGTGTACAGCAGCTCACACCAGCTGGGAGACTGTAGCTCTGGTCCCGTGCCTGAGGTGTTTTGGTTTTCTGAAATTGCTTTTTTGGAAGAATTTTCTGGAAACAGGAGAAATTTTTTTGTAATTTTGTTATTCATTCCTTTCCCCAGGAGGGACATCTTCTTGATGTCCCTCTGCTGTGACCAATGGCAGTGAAGAGGTTTTGCCTTTGTGTCACCAATCCCATTGGTCTGTGTGAAATAGTATAAAAGGGAGACACATCCCAAAAATAAATAAGTCATTTTCAGTCTTCTGAAGTTGGAGTCTGTGTCGTTGTGACCAGTCAGAGACTGGTCCTAAAAGGTTGCGTTTGGCTTTAAAATATGGGAATCCCAGATGGGAACACCTCAGTTCTGTTCCCAGTGTGCCACTAAACTGATTTTCCATGAAATCCTCACTAATTTTTTAAAAATGACTATTTGTGTTACTTTTGTCAGTCTCAACATGTGCAAAGGGTCTGTCTATTCCTTAATCTTCATCGCTGTAAGAACCTTTTATCTTTGTTCCTATTCCTCCATACCTCCTGGATTAACAATTCCAGGGGCTCCCTTCCCTTCCCTTCCCTTCCCTTCCCTTCCCTTCCCTTCCCTTCCCTTCCCTTCCCTTCCCTTCCCTTCCCTTCCCTTCCCTTCCCTTCCCTTCCCTTCCCTTCCCTTCCCTTCCCTTCCCTTCCCTTCCCTTCCCTTCCCTTCCCTTCCCTTCCCTTCCCTTCCCTTCCCTTCCCTTCCCTTCCCTTCCCTTCCCTTCCCTTCCCTTCCCTTCCCTTCCCTTCCCTTCCCTTCCCTTCCCTTCCCTTCCCTTCCCTTCCCTTCCCTTCCCTTCCCTTCCCTTCCCTTCCCTTCCTGTGTTTTTCTCTTCCAACTGCCCAAATTCTGCCCTTTGATGAGCAGAACGTTCCCTCAAGTCTTGAGCAGTTGGGATGTGACCTTCAGAAGTTCTTGCACGGCACAAAAACAAACACGGAGCCGCGGCGGCGAGTGTGGGGAATTTCTCAATCAGTGAATATTTGCATATCCTCGGATAAGAGATATCAGTGGTACCAGGAGTCGTTATTAATCAAAGCCCACTGAGAGTCTCCAAACACCGCTCGTGATGTGTCCTGGCTCTGTCTTGGTGTCCCACAAGTGGGGCTTTATCAAATCCCAGCTTTATCAAACCCTGGCTTTATCAAACCCCAGCTTTATCAAACCCCAGCTTTATCAAACCCCAGCTTCCCGCTCAGCACACGGAGCCTGGCAGAGTTTGGAGGGGTTCGGATGATCCAGGTGGGAGGCAAACTCCAGACAGGAGGAGAGGCCCTCCCACGTCACCGAAAGGTGTCACATCCTGACAGTGCCTCTCGAGGTGGCAGCAGAGTTGGCCCTTTGGGATCTTCACTCCCTTTGCGCAATCTTGGAGGTGACTTTTCCAAATCCAGTTGCTCAGCTACCCGAAGATAAAATCAGTTTGAATATTTCCTGGATCAGGATCATGGGGCTCATTGCTCTTTGAAACTCATCGCTCATGGAAACTCCTGCATCCTTTTGAATCCAGATGTCCTTTCCAACTCAATCATTTTTTCCAAACCAACCACCCTTTCTAACCTAACCATCCTTTCCAACCCATCTGTCCCCTTCAACCCATCCACCATTTCTAACCCACCCGCCCTTTCCAACACATTCACCTTTTCCAACTTAACTGCCCTTTCCAACCCACCCATCCTTTCCAATCCAACCATCATCTTCAACCCATCCACCTTCTAACTTCTAAACATCCACATTTTTAACTCATCTACCCTTTCCACCCATTCGCCTTTTCCAACTCCACTGCTCCTTCCAACCCAACCATCCTTTCCAACCCATTCGCCTTTTCCAACCCACCCACCCTTTGCAATCCAAGTCCTTTCCAGCTCAACCATCTCCAACCCAGCCACCCTTTCCAAATCAGCTGCTCTTCTCAACCCAAACACCATTACCAACCCATCCATTCTTTCCAACATAACCACCCTCTTCAACCATTTCCAACCCAAACACCTTTTCCAACCCCATTCACCTTTTCCAACCCAAACACCTTTTCCAACCCCATTCACCTTTTCCAAACCATCCATCCTTTCCACCATAACCACCACTCTTCAACCCAGGCACCCTTTCCAACCCAACCATCCTTTCCAACCCCATCACTTTTCCAACCCATCCATTCTTTCCAGCCCAACCAATCTTTTAACCCAACACAACCAACAGCAAAACGGCGCCCCTGATCCTGCAAATATTCCCAAAGCATTACTGCTCTTCACATCTAGCTCCTGACTGCTCCACCCTGTCTAAACTGGTGCCTCTTTGAAGGTGGAGGTTTGAAACCTCGCCTCGATCAACTGACAAAACATCTTCAATTGAGCCGCAGCAGCTCCGTGACCTCTCGTGCACCTTTTGTCTTTCCAAACACAGACAGGTGCTGCGGGAGGGAATATCTGAGGCCTTGGAAATGGTTTCTTCTCCTTTTTGTGCCGCGGTGTCCGCGGGGAGCCGAGCGCCAGGATGTGCTGTACAAATCCATTTGTTGCAGTAAACAGCCCCGGGCAAGCGCCTGCACTCCCAGACCTCGGGGGGATTCCTTGGAGGGTTTGCTTCTCCTTGCAAATTTAAAGATATGGACTCAGGAGGGACCAGAAGCTTCATCCTGGCCCGAGGCCAAGCATGCAAAGTGTACAAACAGGCGCTGACAGTTTTATACACAGCGCCGAGAAAAAGAACAATAAAAACCAGCTGAAACAAATGATATTTGAACTAAACTGGACAGAGGGTCAGACATTGTTTCAAAGGATGGAATTACGGAATGATTTGGGTTGGAAGGGACCTTAAAGTTCACCCAGTTCCACCCTCTGCCAGGGGCAGGGACACCTTCCACTAGGCCAGGTTGCTTCAAATGCATCCAACCTTGAACACTTCCAAGGATCTTAAAAGTCTTTTCCAACCTTAATGATTCTCATGATTCTTTAAGTTCAGTCAGCTCTCACCCGTGGGTGAATCCACCTGGAAAACTCTGACCTGCTGCCAGCAGCAAAGCCAGTCTCTGTGTTTCACCACTCACCAAATTCCCACCTTTCTGCAGAGGCTGGGACAAGCAGGGAACTGTGACAGGAGTTTCATTGTAGGAACCTGACTTTAATTTCCCTTCCCAAGGCCCCATCCCCTTCGCCACAGAGGTCCCGCCAGATAAGCTCTATTTAAGGCTTTAGTGGACGTGAAAATAAAAATAAATAAACTAAACCTCACTGGCAATTCTGGGACAGGCTGAGCCTGACCCCATTATTGCTGTGACACGAATTCCATTAAAATCCAGAGTCTCACAGAGATAAGCTGCTATTGAAGACCAGGGTTGGCAGTGAAATTCTGGCAGTCTAAAGTCACTGGCCAGTTCAGCCCCCCCATTTCTTCGAAATAATGATTCGGCCATGGTGGCTGCAAGTTTGGAGCGTCACACAGAGCAGCACAAAGTGATTTTTCTGAAAGGTGCCCCTGGAGAAGGGCTGAGGCAGAGGGAGGAAATGAGGTTGACATCGCGCTTGACGCAGAGAGCAACAAGCACAGTTGGATTTACTCTGCTTCTACAGCGTGGGACGGGTTTCAATAGGGTTCAGCTGCTTTTTAGAGCATCAGAAGAGAACAGAGATCTTCAAGAGGTGCATAAAAATTTAAAAAAACCCCCAAGATCTGGTAATAATCCCACTTTTCCTGGTGTTTATAACAGCGGCAGCAGGAAACGCTCACGTCATGGCCCAACTTCTTTTCCATCGACTTGACCTCAACTTTCACAGAGCAATAAAGTGCACAGAGCAATAAAGTGCTGTCTCAGGCACTGCCTAATTAGCCCTGAAAAATCAGATTCATCCAAAAGAACAGCGCGGGGAAGATCCAGCTCCCGTCCCAGAAGCCCCGTCGCTCCAAACATCCAGCATCAGTTTGGGATAATTAACGTGACGAGGCTGGGTCTGGTCTGCTCCCCCTCGTGCGGCCAGCATCAGCCACCACCAATTTAACTCGGTGAGAGAGAATCTGTCAAGTTATTTTCCAGGGTTAACAACTCTGGACTGTTTAAAAATATAAATTCCGTGTCTGGCCTGAACTTGGCTGCTTTCAGGTTCCCACTCTTGGGTCTTGTGATGCTTTTGTCAGACACATTAAACAGCCTCGATGATCAGAACCATCCTCCCCACGTGGATGGGGATGAACCACATCGAGTTGCCTTTGGAAGGATTTTTCTCCTCAAATTAAGGTAACGAGGACTAAACCACACCAGGGCTGGTTCCACCACGGGGAGAACCTGAGCGGAGAAGGCTTTCAAAGGCACAAAGGAGCAGTTAAATGCTCGTTTCCCGCTGAAAATCAGGGGCCCCTGGGTGTTCTGGTTCCATCTGTGAAACTTTGAAAGCCTCCTCCCCTGTCTCGGACAGATTAATGGGAAATAATAAAAATATCGTTTAAACGTGGAGTCTCAGGGAGGTGATTCAACTCCCAGCCCCGGCTGCCACAGCTGTCAGTAAATTAGGGAGAAAAGAAACACAAAATGATCCTTTTCCAGTCCCTCCAATTATGCAGGGTGTCTCTTCCTCTGATGAGAGATTTGGAGAGCCTTTCCCCACATCCAGGTGGAAAAGTGCTAGGTGAGGAGCGGAGAGCTGGGGGAAAAGGGGGTCAAAAGAGGACACCCCAGCAATTCAGAGTGTGACAGGACACGGGGCGCTGTCACGGGTGACAAACGTCATCCCGCATGGAATACAGGATGCCAGGGAAAGCCTGGGAAGGAGAGAACACAACCTCTGTCTCCTGTTTTGAAATCAATCCTGATTTTGGAGTCTGGGACACACACACACACACAAACCTGAGCTGCCCGACCTGCTCAGGTGCAGTTTAACTCCTCCTGGGCCTGCCTCACTCCTCCTGTTTCCTCCCACCAGGATGTTCATTAACTGCAGAGAATTCCAGCTCAACGTATCCTTAAGTAAAACAGTTTTGGTATTTTCATGTTGTAAATGTTTAAGTTTGAACTTGAAGAGGGGATTTTGGGTTGTGGAGTTCAGACCTGGGATAGGACAAGGGGGAATGGATTCCCACTGCCGGGGGATGGGGTTAGACGGGATATTGAGAAGGAATTCTTCCCTGGGAGAAGGGTGGGAAGGGGCTAGGATGGAATTCCCAGATGAGCTGTGGCTGCCCCTGGATCCCTGGAAATGTCTAAGGCCAGGCTGGATGGGGCTTGGAGCAGCCTGGGATAGTGAAAGGCGTCCCTGCGCATGGCAGGGGTGGCTCTGGATGGGATTTAAGTTCCTTCCAACCCAAACCATTCCATAATTCCCTCCCTCATCTGTGCCCATGGTCTTCCCCCTTTCCAGCCCATTTTTATACCTCTCTGGTTCTCGTTAATTGACCTCCAGTAAGTTAAGAGGGAATTCTCAAAACCAGCTTTGGTTTGCCCCAAGGAAAAGGCCAGGACCTTAAACATCAACCATTTAATTGGGAAAAGGAATTTCATCTCCATTGAGAAAGGGAATTCTTTCTTCGTCGAGAAAAGAAATTGTTTGTAGCTGTTTTTCTACATGGGAAGTCTGAGGTCCAGGCTCAGCAGAGCAAATCCCTCCCAGTCCACACAAAAATTGCATTTAATGAGGCTGCCCAGGTCTAACGGCCCCAGCACTCATTGGTTTGAGGGTCACAGCTGTCCAGTTTTGGAGGAAAGGCCACAGCTGTCCGGTTTTGATGGAAAATTTGTGCTGATTTCATGGTGGCTGCTTGGAGAAAAGTCACTACACGTCACTGTTGTTTCATGGCTGGGGGGCAAGTGGAGAAAATGATTTCATTAGGTTTCTGTAATAACATCTCCATTTCCAAATGGCTGCCCATGTGTATTAGCAGAGAAGGATTTCAATTACTCTGCTTCCTTTAATTCTGTGACTTTAATGCCGGTGGAGGTGGAGAAAGGCTGAGATCAAAAACCAGAGAGGGAACTCTTTGTCCACAGAATGTATTGAATATGTTAAATTATTGTATCTGTGGATGCGTGGAGCGTTTCACGCTTCATCTCCCTGCAGCCGCATCCATGTGCAAAACCCAAGCCCGCACCAGAATGAGGGAATCGGGTTGGAAAACCCCCTGAACATCATCAAGTCCAACCATTAACCCACAACTAATTAGCGCAAACATCTGTATTGGTGATGAAGCCGCCTAATTGAGGCCACCATGACAAAAACACAACCCTGAGGAGAGGAGTGTCCTGGTGATGGACACAGCTCTGGTTGCGTTCACACAACTCAAAGGGAAGATCAGCTGGGAATTTGTGGCATCCCCTCATTCTTTCTCAGCTTTAACCCTTCATCTCATCTTCAAAAATCACAAAATATCCATCTTCTACCAGCACAAATCCACAAAATAATCCAGGTGTCTTGTCTGGGAATTTCAGGAGCCGGCATAAACACAATTTGCCAAGTCTTGATGATCCATCTTGGCCGGGTATGGCTGGACCAGCAAGGTTTGGGATGAGTTGGGGTCAGTCTGGTTAGGGATGTGTTGGGATCAGTCTGGTTAGGGCTGTGTTGAGGTCACCCTGGTTTGGGATCTGCTGCTGTTGGCACAAGTATCAGGGCCAATAAAACATAAATAGGCCCCAAAGAAGAACCCGACCAGCAGCTTCAGCCTCTTAATTCCTCATTAGGATGTCAAAGCCTCGGCTCAGCTCGTCCTGCTGTACCCTCGCTCCATCTGTTCCATCTCTAATTTCAACATCAATCAAAATAAACAGAATTCCTGAAAATGTGAGAGAAATCTGATGTTTCCAAGCTCCTTTGTCTTCTCGACGACTTTGCCTCCTCCTGTTGGGCACAGGCAGCTTTCCAAGCTGTTTTTATTTTTCCAGGGAATACTACGAAACGGAGAGCTCTGAGCCCTCCTAGAGAGCTCTGGTAAAACTCCATGGTTGGATGGAAGCTGGAACAGATGGGAGAGCTCCTCCAGGCTCCACATTAACCCTGCTCTTCCCTGACTGGGGGCCAACAACACTTTCAAATTCCGAAAAGTACGGAGCTAAAAATACCTCTCCAAGCAGGAGATGATCCAAACTTTCAACAAACATCAACAGAAAGGGTGAGATCCTTTTGAGAGGACGGCGAGCAGCTCCTTCTGGGAAAATGCAGGAATTTCAGCCTCTCGGTGGCAGGAAGAGGGGAGGTATTTAAGGGAAAGATGTTTCGGGGGAATTTCCAGCTCCATTACAGCTGGAATCCTCCAACCATCCCCTCATTACATGGAGAGCAGAGCCAGGGGAGCAGTGAGAGCGGGAATTGGGGCGGAGAAGCAGAGCAGAATTCCTGGGGGAAGATTTGGGAGATTTGCCACGCTCCACTTGGTGCTGCTCGATACAAAAATCTCCTTTTTTTCTTCCCTGCCGAGGACACCAATTCCGGTTAGATCCCAAAGAAGATGTGGGTGCCCAGAGTCTTTTAAATCCCAGCCTTGATTTGAGGTTTTCCATACCCACCTTCCTTCCCTGCCACACGGGATTTGGATCCACAGCTGGCCTGGGAGCTCTTGGACACCTCGGGGTGAGGATTTCAGTGGCCTCAAAGGGATCCAGGATGTTCTGAAGGGTCTGATGGAGAAAATGCTCCGTGTCCACAGTGAGGACTCTCCTTTTCATGGAATCGTGAAGTGCTTTGAGTTGAGAGGGAACTTAAAGATTATCCAGTGCCACGGGGCAGAGACATTTTCCACTATCCCAGGGTGATCCAGCCTGGCCTTGGACACTTCCAGGGATCCAGGGGCAGCCACAGCTCCTCTGGGAATTCCATTCTCTCCCCACTCTCACAGGGAGGAATTCCTTCCCAGTATCCCATCTCACACCTCTTCCAGTTTTTTAAAAAATCCATCATTAAAAAAAACCCATCAAAATCTCTCTCATTCCCATTCCTGTGATATTATTCCAAATCCTCAGGTGGGCAGACACCCCAGGAGCTCCACACAAGCCATGCAGCACCATGTCCCCAAAAGCCACCCCTAAGGTGGCTAATCCCACCCAAAACAGCTGAAAAATCCATTAAAACCCTCCTTTTTTATTTTTTTTCCCCTGAGCAGGAATCCAAAAGCCTCCTCCAGAGCAGAGGCCTGCCCTGGTTTGTGGGATGATTTTTTTCCCCCAAACAAACCCACCCAGCTCAATTGTTCATCCATTCTGCTGACAGGCACGAAGGTTAATTGGTCACAATTGCATTCCCAACATCCCAGCTGAGAGAAGTGCCAGGAGCCAGAGGTAAATCACACAACTACCCACTCGCTGCCTCCCGAGTTTAAATAAATAGAAATCCCAGGCTAATTAATATTTAGCAAATGCAGAAGTTGTCATCTTAAATCAGGCTGAAACACAATAATCACATTAAGTGCTTACTTCAGCAAAATACCCCTGAAATGCAAAGTGTTGGTGAGTTATGGGAGTATTTATCCCCTTAATTGACTCCTGGCTCTGGCAGAACTCCATTACCCAGGAGTTATGAGGAGATTTAATTCCGATCCTCGTGTCTGCACTCAAGGACTCCTCTTTGAGTTGGGTTTATTTTCAGCTGCATTTTTCCAGTTGCAATCCTGCTCAGTTGAGCAACAAATGTGACATTTCGCCTTTCGTCTGCTGACCTCCCGTTTTGTATCTGGGAAATTTTTCATCCTGCTCTCCTTCTGCTTCCCTTCCAGATGTCCTTTGAGGCAAGGAGGAACTCAGTGTTTCAGTTTTTGGCAGGAATTATTTAGACAAAGAGGGGATTTCCTTTGTGTCACCAATCCCATTGGTCTGTGTGAAATGGTATAAAAGGGAGACACATCCCAGAAATAAAGGAGTCATTTTCAGCCTTCTGAAACTCTGTGTCTTTGTGGTGTAAAACAGCATCAGAGGACCATCACAGCTCCTTGGGCATTCACATCTTTTCCCGAAGGTTTTCCGGGGTTTCACAGCAATTTGGGAAGGCCCAGGGGATCCCTCCTCTACCTTCCTGTAAACCATCCCCAAACATGTTTGCTCCTTTCCTGAGGGCACAGTGCTGGAGCTGCTCCTCAGGGTTTCCCCTGTGCGTGACACATTTTGGTGTTTTAGCAGGTCCAGGAGGTGTTTGTCACATTTGCTGGGATTCCTGCACTGATAAACCACCCTGGAAAGCTGCACAATTCCCACCTGGCACGGAACTGAAGGAGCTAATTGTGCCTCAGATCGACAGTGATTCCGACAGGCAGCGCTCTGGGATTTACAGGAGTTGGGGCTGAGCAGGGGAAGGGAAATAAATTCACAGGAGTGGTGGCACAGGGGGTTTCACAGATTAAAGAGCAGGATTTCGCAGATCAGGTCAAGGAATTCACACGTGAAATCCAGCAGTTCATAGATTAAAGGCCAGGATTTCACAGAATAAACTCAGGATTTCACAGAATAAACTCAGGACTTCACAGATCAAATGAAGGACTTCACAGAATAAATCTAAGGCTTCTCAGATTAAAGGCCAGGATTTCACAGAATGAATCCAGAAATTCACAGATCAAATCAAGGACTTCATAGAATATATCCAGGGTTTCTCAGATTAAAGGCTAGAATTTCACAGAATGAATCCAGAAATTCACAGATCAAATCAAGGATTTCATAGAATAAATCAAGGACTTCACAGAATAAATCCAGGGTTTCTCAGATTAAAGGCCAGGATTTCACAGAATAAACCCAGGACTTCACAGATCAAATCCAGCATCCTGAACTGCAGCAGGAAGGAGAATAGGAACTCGTGGAGAAGCATTATTGTGGGGAAGAAATGCCATGGAAAGAAATCTCATGTAGAATTCCCATTTCTTCATAAAATGGACAATCGGTCACAAAGTCTTACATTTTTATAAATTTTGGTCCATTTGCACACTGGGGTTGAATTGTCCCATTCCAGCCCCAGGCTGTGAGGTCCCATCCTTCTTGTCCCTCCCTCCAGCCCACCCTTGTTTGTGCTTTGGGGCTGAAAGTTGTCCTTGGTGTGCAGCAGGAGAAGGGTTTGTTTTGTGTCCCTGCTGTGTGCAGAGCTGAGTGACACTGACTGTGAGCTCAGAGTTGAGCCCTGGGCACCACAGAACCTGAAATACATAAAATTAAAACTTAAAACATCACCCAATCCCTCTGGAAGGGGCTCTCAGTTGTCTCCAGAGCCTTCTGAACACCCTCATCTGTGCCACCCTTTATCTCTGATTTTCACATCATTTTAGGAACAGAAAAGCCCCTCTCAGGGTAGCAAACAGGGCCTTGGAAAGCTCATTAAAGGCAGAACACGCCACAGTCATTATTATGGAGATTTCTGGTTTAATTCTGCAGGGAAACCGACCCTCCCTGTGCTCTCTGGAGGATCAATACCCACCTGGTATCTGCCTGCAGCAAACACCCAACTCCCACCGACACTTGAGCAGTCCCTGCACTCCCTGAATTCCATGCTGGAGTCATTAGGAGAGGTCCTGAGCTGTCCCCAGCCAGGGGGACTCGCCCCAGGCCAGGATTAATTAATGACTCTGACTTGAATTAACACACCCAGAGCTGAGCTGCAGCCCTGGAAGTGGCACAAAGGAAAGCTCCAGCCCCAAACTGATGCAGGAGCTCCATCATGACCTCCCTGGTCACCTGCACACCCCATGTGCTTATCCCAAAAAGGAATTGAATTCCCTTCATCTACTCCGCCCCGAAGCTGGGGAGAAAACTCTATGTTTAATTATAAACTTTCCACTCGGAGCAGCTGTAATTAATGAGCCAAGGAATCTGCAACGTGCCTGGAGCAACCCAAATTCCTCCCGGGGACCCTGGCGCTGCTCGTGGTGCACTTGGAGTCACTTCCCATTAGTTTTAGGAGCTGGAGCACCCACCTGAAGCATTAATCACAGAGTTTTAATTACCCACGCTCTGTGCTGCACACGGATTGTCCCACCTTGGTAATAAATGGCATTCCTGGGGCTACCCAGGGCCTTGCTGGGGTTTGGTTCTTGTCGTTCAGTTTTTTTTCACGGAATTTCGCAGAGTTCACAGAATCACCAGTGTTTTGGTTCACGGTGAATTTGGGGGAAGAAAATTCTGAACGGTTTTTTTTTTTTTTTCTGGAAATAAACTTAAACTGTTCTTTCTTTAACCAGCTCGGGGAAGAATTTGTAAAGTGACATTGTTTGAATGGGGGCCAAATGGGGAAAATCAGGGTGAAAACTTTAAAAAAAATTTATTGCTGGTCCAGAGGAGAAGCAGCACCTCTGGTAGTATTTGGGTTGATCTTTGTGAAAAGAAAACATGATTTAATTAAAAAAAACAAACAAACAAACAAACAAAAAACGATCTGCAAGAAAAATCGCTTCAATATTTTCCCTTTGGACAATAAAATAAACAAAAAAAAAATATATATCTGAGGTGCCCTTTTCCCAAGAGCCTCAGCTGCTTTCCGTGGAATTCCGTGGAATTTAAGTGGGATCGCAGAATTCCAGAATGGTGGAGTGGGAAGGGACCTTGAGGATCACCCTTTACCATGGGCAGGGACACCTCCCACGAGAAGAGGAATGGAATTTCCATTAATGCCCAGTACAGGCACTGGGAATCACTGGGAATCATTGGGAATCATTGGGAATCGCTGGGAATCACTGGGAATCACTGGGAACCACTTTTAACCGCATTTTAATTGCATCAGCACCTGTATTTTTAATTTCTAAATTGCATATTCTGATATTTTCAGCTCAGAATCTTAGCAAAGAAATTGATCAGTAAAGGAAGTTGATCAGTGAAGGGAATTGATCAGTGAAGGGAATTGATCAGTAAAGGGAATTGATCAGTAAGGGGAATTGATCACTAAAGGAAGTTGATCAGTAAAGGGAATTGATCAGTGAAGGGAATTGATCAGTAAAGGAAGTTGATCAGTAAAGGGAATTGATCAGTAAAGGGAATTGATCACTAAAGGAAGTTGATCAGTAAAGGGAATTGATCAGTAAAGGAAATGTGACTGACTTGATCCCAACACAGGATCCTGCCAAGAAGATAAAGCTGCCAATTCAGGAGAAATTCCTTGCTGAAACTCCCCAGGAGCGACTCCAGCTCCTGTGCCTCAGTTTCCCGGGTCCCTCTTTGCATCCAGGAGCAGAGCACTGACAAACAGGGCACAGGAGCCGGTAAAACATTCCAACCTGAGGCTCAGAATTTCCCTTTCAAACGTGGTACCGAGGTGTGACTGTTGGAATATTCATCCCCTGCTCGTCTGCCTGGCTCAGGGCTGCTGAAATTTTCATCCAAGGACGAGGCAGCAAAAGCAGGGAAGTTTTGTGAGGTGGGAAAACGGGAATGGAGAGGGGGGAAAAAAGGGGATGTAATTCACCTTTCCTCTGTTGTGAGCCCAGGTGTACAAACTGCCACAGCCACAGCTCCTCTGGGAATTCCATCCCAGCACCTCCCCACCCTCTCAGCCAGGAATTCCTTCCCAAAATCCCATTTAAATTTCCCCTTTCCCAGTGGGAAGCCATTCCCTGTGTCCTGTCCCTCCATCCCCAGTCCCTCTGCAGCTCTCCTGGAGCCCCTTTAACCCCGGGAAGGAGCTCTGAGCTCTCCCTGGAGCCTTTCCCTGCTCCAGGTGAACATTCCCAGCTCTCCTGACCTGTTTTCCACTTCTCAGGAATTCTTGACAAATCCCTGGGGATCGTCTCAGTCGGGACAAACTTGTGCCACTCCTGAGACAGGTGACATCACCTTCATCAGCTCTTCCTCCTCAGACTCTTCTTCCCCTCCTCACAGACCTACCCAATGACTATCAATTAGCACTTAAGCACTAATTAGGGCTATATTTGAGCACCGAAAAGCAGCCACAGATCTATTTGTGCTTCTTGATGTAAAGGAAAAGAAAAAAAAAAAAACAACAACAAAAAAAACCCTCATCATTTTCGGCAGCTCTTCCCTGCTAAATTTATCAAAGCCTTTAAATAAGATAGGTCTCAGAGAGAATATTGGGAGTGGGAGAAACTTGGTATTCCTTAGATAACTGAGGGTTTTTTTTTTGGTCTTGATTAACTATTTCTATTTTTGATATTTATCAGAGTGTGGCGGTGATTCTCTAATGTATTAAATGTGTCCTCTGCCTTCAAAAAAACAAAAAAAAATCTGCTTCAGGATGATGCTTAAAAATCATCTCCACAGAGTGTAAAATAAGCAAAGATTTACCCCCAGCCCTGAATTCACTCAGTGACCAAGAAATGAAACTGCTGAGCCAAACCCAACCCAAATAATTCCATGATTTTGGAGCCTTCTCCATCCTCTCTGTGATCACATGATTTTTTTGGGGGGGATTGGATTATTGGGATCTTAATTCCTGCCCAAATTCTGCACGTCCTCCCATCTCTGAGCCCAAAATGATATGGACAGCGTTTATTGACCAGAAAACCTCTTTTTAAACCCATTTATTAATGACCACCTTTATCCAGGCTTTTCATTCCTGAATAATCCATTTATCCCTGGCCAGAGATGGATTCCCTGGGCTCTGCCACCACCGTGAGGACCCGCTGGAAATGTGGAATTATGGCCCCAACTTATCACGGGGCTCTGCTGCTGTTCATCACACCTGGCAATAATTCTCAGCTCTACTGTCTTTTAACATTTAATGGGTGTCACTGGGGGGCAGTAAATAATTCCTGCTGGAAAAAATCCTACAGCTCCCCCCATTTTGTTATTCTTTGAGCCCTGGTGAAGCCCAAACCAACCCAACCCGTGGATTAAACAGATTTTTTTTCCTGAGTCAGGGTTATTCCAATTAACATCTCCCTCTCCCTGTTATTTCTTTTAAAAGCAGAGGATAAATGTTGGCTGTGCTGAACACTCACAAACTCTAATTTTCAGCCAAATTCCATCTCAGCCTTGTCACCACCCCATGTCTGAGGATGCTTTTCCCTCATTAGCACTTCCACTCTCATGGGAGAGGGATGGAATGGGATTCCTGTGGATATTGCAGGTGGCTGCCAGTGGGATTGGGAATACTGACACCCTGGAGGGAGAAATTGCTGCTTTCCTTGGATCTCGGGGCTCTTTTTGGGATGGATTGGAATAATTCTGTGTTTCCTGACCAGCACCCAGGCACAGACTGACCCAATCAGCAAAACTGGGAATAATAATTTGTTTGGGAGAATGTGTTGAGGCTGATTGATGGGGAATTCTCATGGGACATCTTCTCCTGGCTCAGGTTTCTCCAAGCCCAGTCCAACTTGCGTCCATGGATTATCCATCCCCATTCCCTCCCTGTCCCCTCCCACCCGGGGTCTGGATGCCTTTGGGAACAGGACACAGCCCAGGGTGAGTGGGGACAGAATCTTTAGGGCGGCATCACCCCGAGCTCTCTGCTCCTCACAGCCAGGAATTCCATTTCCCAACTCCCCAGCAGCAGCCACTAATTAATACGGGTTATTAATTACCAGAAACATGGTAAACAAACCCCCCTCCCTCGTTTCCCACCTCGATCTCCCTCTTCACATTACAAAAACACAACCGGTTAAACCCAACCTGATTATTTCCGGAGCAGGTATTTTCCCCTGCCTCCTCTTAATCACCACCATCATTAATTTTAAACAGCGCTAATTGCCCGTCGTCATTTGGCCTCTCCAGGCTCATCTCCCGGCAGGACCTGAGCACATTCCAAACGGAGCCTTGTCAGAGGATGGGGAATGTGCAAAGCTGAGCCCAGGCTGGCGAGGAGGAGCTGTGGAAGGCACCATCTGGATATCCCACATCCCTCCTGGAGCCTCTGGGGATGAGGGGAGGCACTGTTGGAGCGCTGAAATTCCTGCAGGGAGCTGGTGGAAAGGCGGCAGGGAATCCTGGAATGGTTTGGGTGGGAAAAGGACCTTAAAGTTGGGTTTTGAGACAGGCAGGGACAGCTCCTACTGTCCCCAGGGTGCTCCAGCCTCGCCTTGGGCACTGCCAGGGATCCAGGGGCAGCCACAGCTCCTCTGGGAATTCCAGCCCAGCCCCTCACTCAGTATTTCATCCCAAAATTCCATCTAAACCTGCATATGGAATTCTGGATGGGTTTGAGGGACCTCAAAGCCCATCCAGTCCCACCAGGGGTCCCACACTTTCCATAGACCAGGGGGCTCCAGCCTGGCCTTGGGCAATTCCAGGGATCCCAGCTCCTCTGGGAATTCCATCCCAGCCCCTCCCCACCCTCACAGCCAGGAATTCCTTCCCAAAATCCCATCCATCCCTGCCCTCTGGCAGTGGGAAGCTATTCCCTGTGTCCTGTCCCTCCATCCCTTGTCACCCCCAGCCAGTGCTCTCAAATATCCCACAGAAGAAGTGATCACTTTGAAGCTCTCGCAAAGACCCCCACGCCTGAAATCCCATTTACTTTCACTATTTCAATTTAATTTTTGGGAAATCTGCCTATTTCCAGGAGGCACAATCCCAGAGAAGTCCACCAGCCGCTTCTCCATGGAGACAGACCTGCTAAAATGAAGTCTCCCGGCAAAACTTTGAGCCAGTGTGGGGTAAGAGGCTGGCAATGTCCCACTCCTGTCATCCTCAGGCGAGGAGGGCAGAGCTGAGCATATTTCATGAGAAAAGCCCCTGCCCAACGTCAGCTGGGCTCTGGCTGGTGCCAAATTAATGGAATTTGGGATAAAATGGATTAACTCGCTCCCCTGGTGTGTGACTCTGTGGAGCTGCTCAGTGCCGAAGCCAAGCTGAATAAATCCAATCTCAGAATTCTTAGAAATCCAACCCAAACCTCACTGGACTTTTCATGGTGGCTTTGTGTTGATGCCAAGTGTCTCCTTCCCACCCTTGGTCATTTCTTTGTTCCAATTAAAATCACAACCCATGGAATATCCTGGGTGGGAAGGGAACCACAGGGATCAGGGATCCAACTCCTGGAACCCCCAAATTCCCAATTTTTTTTTTCCCCTGAGAGAGTTGTCCAAACACTCTTGGGGCAGGTTTGGTTCTGAATGAGGGGAGAGGCAAAAACTGCAGCATCTCCTGACCAAAAAAATCTGTTCGATTTACAGCTCAGTTTTATGCACCTTAAACATTCTCACACTCCCAGCAAGCCAGGGAGAAGCTGGAATATCTGGAATGAACCTCCAGCCCTCCCGAATTTCCCCAGCATATGCAGGGAAGCAGCTGCCAATCTCAGTGTACGTCTGATGAGGCAGCTCTGGAAAAATAGAGAGGAACTATTTTCCAACAGAGCCTCCCATGAGTCAATCTGAGCTCCAGTTTCCACATTCTGTGACTAAATATTGGTTACACAAGGGGAATTTGGGCCCGATTTCTCCAGTGCTGATTGTGATCTGCTCAGTTAAATAATGGGAGGCTGATTTGGCTTTAGTTTGTGTGTTTTGAAGTCCAGCACTGGGCTGGACTCGATGATCCTGGCGGGTCCCTCAGGATAATCTCTGGTTCTGTGAGTTCTTTGAAGTGATAATGTTAATTTTTCATACTTGTTGCAGTAGCTGGAGGGTGTTTGGAGCCCAGCCCGCCCTGATTTCAACTCACTGCAGTGGAATTGGAATCGGAATCGGAATCAGAATCAGAATCAGAATCAGAATTGGAATCGGAATCAGAATCACAATCAGAATCAGAATCGGAATCATTATGTTGGAAGAGACCTCCAGGATCAAGTCCAACCCAACCCCAACCCCTTCAACTAAACCCTGGCCCCAGTGCCACATCCAGTTTTTCCTTAAACACATCCAGGGATGGTGACTCCATCACCTCCCTGGGCAGACTATTCCAATACTTTATTACCTTTTCTGTAAAAAAAATTTTCCTGAAATCCAGCCCGAATTCCTCTTGGCACAGCTCGAGGCCGTGTCCTCTGTTCTGTCAGTGCTGCCTGGAGAAAGGGACCAGCCCGACCTGAGCACAGCCACAAACCCCTGAGACCCCTGGACCCTGAATCTCCTCCTTCAGGGGCTGTGGGGAGTGACAGGGTCACCTCTGAGAGTGACAGGGTCACCTTCGAGAGTGATGAGGTCACCCCCGAGTCTCCTTTTCTCCAGGATGAGCAATTAAGGAGCTTTTGCCATGGAAAATGCAATGGATGGTGACATTCTTTGGGATGAGGGATAAACTCCACAATCCTATCTTTTGGCCACAGCTCCTCTGGGAATTCCATGCCAGCACCTCCCCACTCTCCCAGCCAGGAATTCCTTCCCAAAATCCCATTTAAATCTCCTCTTTCCCAGTGAGAAGCTATTCCCTGTGTCCTGTCCCTCCATCCCTTGTCCCCAGTCCCTCTCCAGCTCTCCTGGAGCCCCTTCAGGCCCTGGAAGGGCTTTAAGATCTCACTAGAACCTTCTTTTCTTCAGGCTGGACTCTCCCAAATAATTCCAATTTATTTACCCCCCATACACTTGGATTTAAACAGCTCCTACACTTTATCCACAATAAACCCGAGGGCTTTATGCAGAACTTCGTTGGAGCTGCTCCTTTGGGATGTTTTGGGGGATTTTTGTGGCATTTGTTAGGATGCAGATTCTCCAAATAATTGTGGTTTTTGTGGACGTCACGTTCTCAGCCCTGTGATGCTGCTAAACCCAAACCCCAGACTCCTCACACGGAGTGCTCTGATCTCCAGGGAGAAAAAGCAGCTCATTTTTATTTCTCTTTCAAGCCTCAGTTCAAGTTTGGGGATTCTGTCTCTCACCTCACTCCCGAATTTCAACAGCTCTCTGGATAAGAGGGCTTGAGGCTCGCAGTCCAAACGGAACCAAAATTCAGATAATTCGGGGCCTGTAACAAATCTGCCCATCAAATGTCAATTTTTTGTCCCGAAAATATTGCCCTTTTTTCCCCCCTGTAGTGTCAATATAAAAAAGTTCCCATGGAAGGGGTGGAGGGATTAATTTTCCACGTGCAGGATGTGCTGGTGGAATGGGTCTGCCCAAACTTATTGATCCCACCATCCTCTAATGAGATCCATAATTCCAGCAGTGCCTTTTTGACACCATCTCCACAACGTAATTAACCCGGGAGATGTCAGGGCAGCGAAACCAGGATGAGAACCTGCCTAATTATCGGCGATAAAAATCTAAAAAAATTGCTTTGGAATAATAAAAATCATCATCTTTTGCCTCCTTAGTTCATCGTTGTAATTGCACCTTTGAAACCGTTGCTCCTAATCCTGTTGCTGCCACAAATTTAAGACCTTTTTTAGAAGAAATTCTAAATCCAGAATCCTGAATCCTGAAATTCTGGATCTTGCTTTTCATATCCAGAATTCCAGGCAGCCTCATCCCTGGATTTTTACCAGGAGAATCAAGGAATTCCGATTATTAAGGAAAAAGTGAATTCAGTAAGCACTTCCCAGTGAACTTTAATAGAAATATGTCCCTAAAGTTGGGGTAAGACCGGACTCCCCATTTTTGGTAGCTGAAATGTGCAGCTTTTAATTTAAAGCAGAGAATGATTCCTGAATTTTATAATTTTTTATTATTGCTCTTTGTCTCCTCTCAGCATGGTTATTTTTATAGAAGGTCTTCCTCAGCCAGGCTTGGGGCTGAATAAACACTAATTAATGCTCCCCAAATTGGTGGGTTCTGGGGGTTTATGCTGGATTTGTGAGAGTGGATTCCATAACAATTTATTCCATAAATAACAGAATTAAATCAACGTTCCTCTGCTGATTTGCCGTTTGCTCAAAGGAGGAGCTGAATGAGCAGCGAGAATGTGGATGGGAAAATTTCCTTCTCCAAGCACCAAACAACGGGAAATTCCCCCAGCTAAAGAGAGGATGAGGCAGGAAAAACTCATCCCGGGCTGTGCCGGCTCCATTCTAGTCAGAGCACCTGAGTTTTCAGTTAATAAAGGGCAGGAGATAACTGCTCCTATTACAAATAATTGCCAGGAAAAAGAATGGATCAGGCTAAGAAAATACGGGGCCCATAAAAGCTCTCGTTAACATTCTTTCTCCGTGCTTATCATCAATTTTATACAGGGTTAAATATATTTTCTGGTGACTACCACGGCAAGGCTGAGGATTAAAGAGGATAATGTACAATGTGATTTATGAAGTTTTAATGGAAAATCCCCATGGGTTGTGTATAAATCTTATTTATAGCTTTAAAAGTATGTAATATACTTATTGTATATTTTAAAAACTGTGGGAGTGCAGTCCCTGTCATAGTTAATCCATTAAAAAAAGCAACTCCTGAGGGGCTCCTGGGGATAAAGCGTTGGATATTTCAGAGACTCTCCGCGTGTTCAGCGGGAAATGTCCAACACGATTTGGTTACTGGAGGGGGAAAAGGGGAATCAGAGAGCCCAAAACGGGCTGGGAGGAAGGGCCAGGCTGGCTGGAGCAGGAGGGAGCTGGGAGAAATCCAGGGGTTGTGTGAGGGAATTAAACAACTCCTGGAGGGGAATTAACTCCTGGGTAATGCTGTTTTACACCACAACGACACAAAGTCTGAGATTCAGAAGGCTGAAAATGGCTCCTTTATTTCTGGGATGTGTCTCCCTTTTATACCATTTCACACAGACCAATGGGATTGGTGACACAAAGGCAAAACCTCTTCACTGCCATTGGTCAGAGCAGAGGGACATCAAGGAGAAGTCCCTCCTGGGGAAAGAAATGAATAACAAAGTTACAGCTACAAAAACATTTCTCCTGTTTACAGAAAATTCCCTGGGAAAGGAATTTCAGAAAACCAAAACACCTCAAGCACAAACCAGGGCTACACCTTTCTTCAAAATTTATGCTGTTTTTTTTCATCAGACAAAATCCCTCCTGCCTGTGCTGGAGGCTCATCTTTCCCTGAGGAACTGGTGACCAGAGGGGCACTGAGAGCTGCTCCTCCAGCCCTGGCTCCCCCTTCCCAGTGCTCCTGGGATGGGACAGGCTCCGTGTGCCCTGGGAGGGGACCAGGTGACGCTGTTTTTTACACCACAGTGACACAGACTCCGACTTCAGAAGGCTGAAAATGACTCCTTTATTTCTGGGATGCGTCTCCCTTTTATACCATTTCACACAGACCAAATATCCATGGATCTTCTGGATGGCCCTAAACCAGAGGGAAGGGCCTCTCCTTCCCAGGAAAATGGGGAAACTGAGTCAGGGCAGGCAGGAGGTCACTCAGAACAACACCAGGATCTTCTGGTTCCTCCTGCTCCAGGTCAAATTATTTGCCAAATAACGGAGTAAATTTACTCCAGCCTCAGAGTGGGGTTTTTTTGTTGCGTCTTCCCAATGATGGAGGAACCATAGCTGTAGGAATTTCTCCAAATTCTCACTTCACAGGCTCATGGGGTGGTTAAGGTTGGAAAAATCTTCCCAGACCAAGTCCAACCATAACTCAGCAACACCCCAGAGTCTCGTTAACCCATGTCCCCAAATGCCACATCCACACTTCTTTTTTTAACTCCCATGGAAGATGATTTTAGAGTCACTTTTAAGAGTTCACACCCAATTTTGATTTTTTTTTTCCCTAGATAACTCCCAGCTATCAGGAACTGCTCTTTCATTATCACTGAGGATAAAAAGCCCTTTATAATCACGTCACTCCTCCTGTGGGCACAGGCTGTGATCAGGTTCCCTTCGGCTCCATTTGATTAACTTAATAAATTGAACTCCTTAATTCTTTTGTTGCAGGGGGCATTGTCACCCCTTTTTTCTCCCCACCTGATCTGCAGGAATAGTGAACCCCTGAGGAATAAAAGCCCATTTTGCTTCCAATCCTGGAAACCCTTTGACAAAGGCAAAGATTTACTGTTGGTGTCACACCTTTTATCTAGGGTAAGACCCAAATACAAAACCCGCAGCTGAAGTAGGAAAAAAGACAATTTTTATTTTTTTTTTTATTTTATTGGAAAGCAACCAAACAAACCTCTTTTAACAGAGGAATTTCCTTCTAAAAACCTGTCTCCTCTCTGCATGATGAAAACGTCATAAATCCAGTTTCTCTGCCTTATCAGACAATTCCCAAATGGCCCCCAGGGCGCCAGGAGCATCTCAGCAAACAGCTCCGTGTCTGCAGCCCCTGCCAAAGCACCTGAGCTACGAGAGACACTTCATTCCTTCAGAAGGCAAAGAATTAAACCCAAAAATCAACGTGTGTGTGCCTTGGCAGGGAGGTGAGAGAGTCAAACACCCTCCTGGAGCTGTCACAGAACACAAAATCAGGGAATATCCAGAGCTGGAAGGGACCCACAGGATCCCTGAGCCCAACTCCAAGTGCTGACACCAAAGGTTTTTCCTCACAGAGCTAAAAAGTAAAATTTTTCACAGGTATTTTTTGCCTTTGTGTCCTTTTTATTTTTTTTTTTCTTCTTTCATCAGAAGTGCATCTCTGACTTTCAGCCTCATCCTGGATCCTAAATTATTTTAAAAAGGGATGAAGCCCACAGGTCGCTGAATTTATCTGGGATTTTTGATTAAAAAAAAACCCAAACCAAACCAAACAGAGAAACTCAAGCAATTTAAACGTTTTTAAATGTTTGTTTTCTGAGTCTGGGAGCATCCCTGGAGGTGCTGGAAGTGCTCTGAAGACTTTGGTGAGGCAGAGGGTTGAGTTCCTCCCTCCGTGTCCAGGTTGCAGCACATTTTATTGGAATTTTGTTGCTAAATCCCAACAACATCCCAATCTACAGCGGCTTGAGAGCTGCAAAAACAACATCTAAATGCTGCCAGTGCTCCTTGAAAGGGAGCAGAGTAATTTTCAGCCATCTGAATCATGACTTTTGTCTCTGTGTGTTCTTAAACAAGTGCATTTTTATTTTATTTTTAGGGAACTAGGTTTAAACATGAATTTCTTACAACAGTGTTGGACTTAAGCTAAAATTGGGGTGCAGCTCTGAGCTCACAGTCAGTGTCACTCAGCTCTGCACACAGCAGGGACACAAAACAAATCCTTCTCCTGCTGCACACCAAGGACAACTTTCAGCCCCAAAGCACAAACAAGGGTGGGCTGGAGGGAGGGACAAGAAGGATGGGACCTCACAGCCTGGAGCTGGAATGGGACAATTCAACCCCAATGTGCAAATGGACCAAAACTTATAAAAGTGTGAGACCTTGTGACCAGGCAGCCATTTTGTGACTGT
Source organism: Sylvia atricapilla (assembly GCF_009819655.1). Taxonomy (NCBI): domain Eukaryota; kingdom Metazoa; phylum Chordata; class Aves; order Passeriformes; family Sylviidae; genus Sylvia; species Sylvia atricapilla. Next base: position 1,303,902 of record NC_089167.1, read on the forward strand.
TTTGTGACCATGTTGTGTCCATTTTGTGCACATTTTTGTGCCCCTTTTGTGCCCATTTTATGCCCATTTTGTGCCCATTTTATGCCCATTTTGTGCCCATTTTGTGCCCATTTTGTGTCCATTTTGTGCCCATTCTGTGCCAATTCTTATAAATTTTCACACAAATTCTACACATATGACCCTGTCTCTTCCACTTCCGAATTTTTAGCCAGGCTGCATTATTTCTCCTATGAAATAATTTTAGAATTTAATCAAGACTTTAACTAACTTAGCAAAAGGCAAAATTACTGAACTATAAAGCTTTAAATGGCTTTAAACCAGCACCCAAGGGATGGACTCCTCTCCCTGGAATGTCACTGTTGGATTTTGGGGGAAGCAGCTGAGCTTGGCCAAGGCTGGAGATCTGTCTCTATTAGAGCTCAGCTCAGGGTGCCTTTGGCTCCTGCAGCAGCCGTATTTTTTATCACTTTAAAATGCTGGGTAATGCTGCATCAATAAATCCTGAATTAAGGGAAATCTGCAAAGGAGAAACAGCCTTATCTTAATTAAGCAAAATCTATGGCTCCTGCCACAGCCTGGACCAGGAGCCAGTCAACCTTGGAACAGATGCTCTTTTTTTGCTCTTTGATGCTCCTTTTGGTTTTTTTTTTTAGTGTAGGGTTTGGGTTTGGGGACAGAAAAGCACATGGCCTAGAAGTACAAGTGGCTGTGACAGAAGGGGAGAGAGATAAAGGTACCTGATAAAGAGTTTTTCATGTGGTTTCTCTGCTTTTAGCCTCTTTGGAATAGAAATTGTCCCTCAAGATCCAACCCTGTGGTTTATATCCTCCTCCCAGAGCTACCTGAAGCTAAAACTGATCAGCTCCTGGGCTGGGCTGTCAAGTTTCCCAAAGAACTTCAAGTGATTTGGGTGAAGTGGATCTGTTTTCCTACAGATTCTTTTAATATTATTATTATTATTATTATTATTATTATTATTATTATTATTACTATTATTATTACTATTATTATTACTACTATTATTATTACTATCATCATCATCACTGGGGAGAAGGTTCTTAAACAAAGCTGGTGTGAATGGAAGGGGAGTCAGGGAATGCAGAACATGAGGCCTGAGGACTTTCAAGGTCAAGCTGGCGGAAGGAAATGGAAGAGAGACAAAAAATATTTTGCTTCCATATTTTAGCTGAATTAAAAAAAAAATATACCAGCAAACTTATTTTAGTGATGTGTGCAATAATGAATTTTAGAGCTCCCCAAGAGCAGATCAGGATCTCCTGACCCAGGGCAGGGAGAAGAATCTGTTCCCAGGGAAAAGTGGGATAACTCCTGCCTGATCAGGCTCCTTCTCCTCCCCATCCCTCACACCCACAGCAGCCCAGTTCCCAGTACAGCCCAGACTGGGAGCTGGTTGATGCTGGTGCAGCAGGATCAGGATGAGGCTCCCTGATTTTTCCCAAACCATCATTTTTGGTGGTGGAGCAGCGTTCCCACCTCCTCCCCATCCCCTGGACCATCAGCCCGGATTTCTCATCGCTGCCTCCTGCAATAAGGAGTGCAGAGGGTGTCTCATTGTTTGGATAAACTGGGATGAAAATTATCCGTTACCGGTGTTTTCCAACTCGGTTCTTTTGCTTTTTTTTAAAATGTTTATTCAGTCAAGAAGAAAGGAACCGTGGGGCTTTTTCATTTTAATTTACAAACCTCACTGGCTCTCCGCTGTTGCCATTTAAAAGGGAGTTATGGCCAGAAAAATGATGCGATGAAAAATAAATGACCTGGAGAGCTCCATAAATTTTGCCTGCTGCCTCCCAAGACTCCCCGGTCGAATTTGCTCTGCTCTCAGACCCAGAAGATGCTCGTGTGGATTGCCAGGACTGTGAAATCCATTGGAAACCCTTCTTCCAGGCTTTCTCTGGAGCTGTGCTGTGCCTGGGCTCCTGTGGCAGTGAGACCTGCAGCCCTGGTTCTGTGCCTGAGAGGTTTTAGTTTTCTGAAATTCTTTTCCCAGGGAATTTTCCGGAAACAGGAGAAATGTTTTTGTAGCTGTAACTTTGTTATTCATTCCTTTCCCCAGGAGGGACTTCTCCTTGCTGTCCCTCTGCTCTGACCAATGGCAGTGAAGAGGTTTTGCCTTTGTGTCACAAATCCCATTGGTCTGTGTGAAATGGTATAAAAGGGAGACACATCCCAGAAATAAAGGAGTCATTTTCAGCCTCCCGAATCTCAGAGTCTGTGTCATTGTGGTGTAAAACAGCGTCACCTGGTCCCCTCCCAGGGCACACGGAGCCTGTCCCATCCCAGGAGCACTGGGAAGGGGGAGCCAGGGCTGGAGGAGCAGCTCTCAGTGCCCCTCTGGTCACCAATTCCTCAGGGACAGACGAGCCCCCAGCACAGGCAGGAGGGATTTTGTCTGATGAAAAAAGCCATAAAATTTGAAGAAAGGTGTAGCCCTGGTTTGTGCTTGAGGTGTTTTGGTTTTCTGAAATTCCTTTCCCAGGGAATTTTCTGGAAACAGGAGAAATGTTTTTGTAGCTGTAACTTTGTTATTCATTCCTTTCCCCAGGAGGGACTTCTCCTTGATGTCCCTCTGCTCTGACCAATGGGAGTATTGACAACGAGGTCAGAGCACCTCAAATGTTTTTGGAGAAGATTTTTTTTTGTCTTTTTCCTGAGCCTGTCTGCTCGCATCACACCCAGGAACGGGGACACTCAGGCGTTAAGGATGGATCACTCCATTTTCTCCCCAAATAACAGAGGGAAAGGGAAGCAGCTGTGACAACTTAAGCATTGAAGAATCATAAATCATCCTCCCTTTCCTTGTCCCCCCATCTTTGTGAAAAATAAACGTGGTGCCCTAAAGAGATATTTCTTTACGCTTTTCATTTTAAACTGAGGGGTTTAGGGGCCTGGCTTTAGGAATTGGGGGGTTTTAATAAATAATCAACGCAATTAAAATGACAAGGGCGCAGCACTGGAGAAGCCTCAAAAGTCAAATAGTGTCACAGTCCTGGTGTCCCACAGAAATATCCACCAGAATCCCCTCAGTTTCTGAAGGAAGTGGTGATAATATGATTTATGCTGGTCAATATCTCACGTTTTACAAGAGATGTTATTTAATAGTTGGTTAGTGTTTCATGATTTGTTAGCTGGGGGCAAAAATAACTTTTTTTTTTTTTGTTTAACTGGTTCTTCTTTTAAATTGTGGATGTTCTGGGTGAATTAATATCGAAGCCACGTCACCTGAAAGCTCCTACATCCCGTATTTCTCCCGATTTCTGCCTATTTATTAGGAGAATAATTAGGAGAAATACGGAATGTAGGATCCAGGTGATGTGGCTTCGATATTAATTCACCCAGAACATCCACAATAAATGTAGTAAATGTAATAAATGTAATAAATGTAATAAATGTAATAAATGTAATAAATGTCAATTCTTTTCTTTTGGCCTCTTTAGGGACCATCTAAAGCACAAAAATTCCTCCCTGGATCCATCCTTCTTCCCCAAATCCTGGAATTTAACCCTCTCATCATTTCCCTCATCACCGCAGAGCACGAGGAAAACACCTTTTGTACTTTTGCTTTGAGGAGGTTTTTAACCTTCCCTCCTTAAGGTTAATCAGGCCCATTAGCAGAAGTTAATTAAAGTAAATTAGGTCGGCTAGCAGGTTCTCCTTGGCCTTTGCTGAGGCCCACAGTAAATACCTGAGATTAATGTCGGTGTCTTGCCATTGTTTATCCCTCGTTTTTTCGGGACAGGCGACGGGAGATTGATGCTCCCTGGGATGATTTTATCATAAATATTGTAAATCGCCCCAGCCTGTCCTTTGCTGCCTGACTTGCTGCATTAAACTTTTATCCTTTTATCCCTCTTGGAAAAAAAACCCCCAAAAAATAAAAAAAACCCGCTGCCCTGAAGGATCCAGTGGTGAAAACATCAGGATTTGTTTCTCCCCCGGGGGAATTCCATCGTGCCACGGCCAGGGAAGATGTTTTAAAGATCTTCTGTGCCATTGCTTCTGTTTAGCAGCTCGGCTGGTCCTGAGCTGTTCCGACATCCCCCTTTCTCCAGAGCTGTGATGTTTTGGCTACCAGCAATTTTCTCATTCCTCAGCCCCCCTGACATCACTGACAGCCACGCTGGAGATGCTTCAGCTCCAATCTCGTCTCGCATCACAGGGGGGAAAAAAAAAAGAAAAAAAAAAAAAAACCAAAAAGAAAGAAAAAAGTAGATTTTTTTTTTCCGCCTTTTTTTTTTCTTTTTGACAGTACAGCTGTGATTTTCCACCTGCTGTTCCCATCTCTGGCCGAGCAGGAGGACAGGGAGTCTTCCCTCTCTGCCACTTCCCTCTAATGGCTTTTTAAAAAAAATTTTAATTTTAATTTTTTATTTTCTGGAAGTTTCTCCCACCTGTGGGATTTTTTTTTTGGTTGATAGAGAGTGGATTTCGAGGGGTATTGGGATGAAATCCCTCCCTGAGAGGGGCTGGGATGGAATTCCCAGAGGAGCTGTGGATGCTCCTGGATCCTTGGGAGTGTCGGAGGCCAGGTTGGATCACCTGGAATGGGATAAACTTTAATATCCCTTCACAAATTATTCCATGATTCCCTCTCCCTTCCTCATTAACTCCTGAACTCTGCCTGGCACCGACAATGGGATTATTCCAGAGTTTGTTTTCTGCTGAGGGGAAAAATTCTCTCCTCAGCTCGCTCCCAGTGCTCCCAGTTTGGGTTTACTGGGCTGGGTCAGGACACCAGCACAGCACTGGGGAACCTCTTTGCCACCTGCATTTATTTGACATATAAATATAAATGTCCTGATGTATAAATTTAACTCTCCTTCTTTATAAATTCATCTTTATCTTCTATGTAAGTATATACCTCCTTCTATATAAATATTTCTCTCATATATATAAATGTATATCTCATATATATCTATCTTTTTTATATTTAAATAGGTATCTCCTTATATATAAATATATATCACATATTAATATATCTCTCCTTTTATATAGATGTATTTATATTTAAATAGGTGTCTCCTTATATATAAATATATATCACATATAAATACATATTTCCTTATATATAAACATAAATATCAATAACCTTATTTATAAAGAGATATTCTTATATATAAGTATAAAAATCCTTATTTATGTAAGTGCTGCTTTAACACCACAGTGTTTAAGAGTGCAGCTTGTGGCCCCCTGGATATATTTATTTTGATTTTTTCCCCCTGTTTTTCTATCGTTTTCCTTTAATCCTCAATAAATACTGGAGGGTTGTGGGATTTTCATCTCACTTCCAGCAGAGTCTGTCCTGAATATTCACGTTGGTGTTTTCAGACGATGATTCCCTAAAAAATTCCGCTTTTTTAGTGCCTGAACAGAGAATTTCTCCCCATTTCCTTGTCCCGTCCACAAGAGTGTCACTTTGGGGTGAAAGGAGGTTTCAAAACTGCTGAAAATTTGGTGGAAGATGTGGAAAACACCCGGGGTTAAAGCTCTGGAGGTTCCTGGTGTGGGAGTCACTGGAAGTGAAGTGGAAAAAGATGCCAAGGAGCAAAAAAATGGCAACAGACTGGGAATAATCTCTTCCTAAAGGAGAACTTTGGGAGGGGCATAAGGAAATGCACAAAGACTAAAAAATTATTAAAAATATCTTCAAAGATAACAAATAACCTACAAAAAATCCAGTAGAAAAATAACCTACAAATATCCTAGAAATATCCAGTAAAAAATACCCTAAAAATGTGCAACAGGGTTAAAAAATATCTGACAAATATCCTACAAAGATAACAGATATCCTAGAAATATCCAGTAAAAAAAAATCCTACAAATGTAATACAAGGTTAACAAATAACCTACAAAAATCCTACAAAGTTAACAAATATCCTGCAAAAAATCCAGTAACAAATATCCTACAAATATACTACGGGGTTAACAAATATCCTAAAAATATCCAGTAAAAACATATCCCACAAATACTAGAAGGATAACAAATGCCCTACAAGGTAAAAAAAAAAATCCTATAAATATACCATACCAAATATCCAACAAACATCCTACAAGGTTAATAAATATCCTACAAAAATCCAATTAAAAAAATCCTAAAAATATCCCACAAGGATAACAAATATCCTGTAAATATCCAGTAACAATTATCCTACAGGGTTAACAAATACCCTACAAGATTAACAAGTGTCCTACAAGTTTAACAAGGATAACAAATATCCTGCAAATATCCAGTAACCCTCGTAGGATAAATGTTCTTGTTAAGTAAATTATTAAAATTATCTTCCGTATAAATCATTAATTTCTTCTGTGCAGCTGCTGTGAGATCTTTAATTTATATTTAAAGTCTTACCCAAGTCAAGCCTAAGCTGGTTTTTTCCTGCTTTTTCTCTATTTTTTTTTTTTTTTGGACAACGCTTTTTAAACGTGGAAATTTCCAAAATTCTCCAAACTCCTGGAAGTTTTCAGTGCTGACCAAATTTTCCAAATGATTTGCTCCTGCTCTGAGGAAATTATGGAATTTTGGGGTTACAGCGGTTGCGAAAACCAGGGATGCAGGGATTTTTTTTTACTGGATATTTGTAGCATGAAAGGGAGAGAAAAGTCACGATTAAAGTCAGCGACAGTTATCCTACAAGGATATCCCACAAGGATATTTGGGGATTAAAATTAATTGGGACTAATTGGGAATTAATTGGGATTTTTTTTCCCCATCCTGGTCTGGATGAATCCTGCCAGTGGAAAACCCTCAGGGCGTTGGAACCCTGGAGGATGAAAATTTTGGGTTTTCAGAGCTGGGGGCTGCTGACCCTCGGGAAAGCACCACATTTGTTCCTGAGGTTTTGGAATAGGCTCCCAAAATTGGGTGACAGCAGTGGGGTTGTGGGGTTTAAGTGGTGGTGTGTGATCTCACAGGATGACAAACTTGGATTTGAGGTTTTGGTAAATAGTGATGTGTGTGGGTCAAGAGGGAGGATTCAGGGCGTTGTCTGAGTTCTTCTTCTTCACCTTCTTCTTCACAGATCTGGGTGGTTTTCTGTAGTTTTGGGTGTTTTGGTTTTCCAAAATTCTTTTCCCAGGGAATTTTCTGGAAACAGGAGAAATGTTTTTGTAGCTGTAACTTTGTTATTCATTCCTTTCCCCAGGAGGGACTTCTCCTTGATGTCCCTCTGCTCTGACCAATGGCAGTGAAGAGGTTTTGCCTTTGTGAGAGGATTTTGCTCCCTGATTTTGGAATTTCGGCGCTTCCTGCAGGTTTTCCTTTTGCTGCAGCTCGAGTCGATAAAAGCCCAGAGTGAACAAGGAATTCTGTGGTTTATTTGTTTATATAAAACAACACAGAGCTCACAGTGCCCCAGAATGCAAAGCCAGAGGTGCCATTCCCACTTTTGATATCAGGAAAACCGAAAATAAACCGTGAGGGGAGAAGACCTCGCTCAAGGTCATGTGGAAAAGAGAGAGCTGAATCCAAGACTTTGAGTCATCTCAGAATCCTGGAACGGCTTGGGTGGGAAGGGGCTTAAATCCCATCCCATTCCACCCCTTCCATGGGCAGGGACACCTCCCACTGTCCCCACGGTGCTCCAGGGACACTTCCAGAGATCCAGGGGCAGCCACAGCTTCTCTGGGAATTCCATCCCAGCCCCTCACCATCCCACCAAACAGGAATTTCTTCCCAAAATCCAATTTAAATCTCCCCTTTCCCAGTGGGAAGCCATTGCCTGTGGCCTGTCCCTCCATCCCTTGTCCCTCTCCAGCTCTCCTGGAGCCCCTTTAGACCCTTCCAGGAGCTCTGAGCTCTCCCTGGAGCCTTTCCCTTTTTCCTTGGACACTTCCAGGGATCCAGGGGCAGCCACAGCTCCTCTGGGAATTCCATCCCAGCCCCTCCCCACCCTCCCAGGGGAGAATTTCATCCCAATATCCCACTTAAACTCTTCCATTTTAATCCATTCCCTGTTTTCCTATCACTCCATTCCCGTGTAAAAATCCAGGCTGGACCCTTGCAGTGAATCCTGCTTTATCTCCGGAGGAAACTCAACTTGATAAAAGATGTGGAGCCGAGATGGTCCCACCAGAACCTCCTCAGCCATAAAGGAGGTGAAACTTCCCCCAAAACTCACGGAGCGTTCAGTGGAAGTACCAGGAGCCAAATCCAGGAGGAATAATAACGGAGTCAAGGACAAAGGGACAAAGTGAGTCAATCCAATCATTATGCAGGGATAATATTTCTTACTGTCCAAAGAGAATATTAAGCTGCTGCCTAGTAAGAAAAAAAAAAAAAAAAAAAAAAGAGGAAAAAAGAAAAAAGGAATAAGCAGAAAAAGTTATTAAGGAATGATAATGGAGGGAAGGGAATATTATGTTGATTCTCGCAACAGTTATGAATGAATAAAGATACAGTGGCTGTGATAAAAAAATCACATTTCCCCGGAGAGAATGGGAAAAAAAAACCCCAGCCGCTGCCAAATCCTGATCACTCTTTCAAACTCTGTCAAACGCTGAGCACCGAAATAACCCCACCTTTTCAAGTTTGCTGCTGATAAGTCCTAATCGGACCCTTTGAGTCATAAAAACATTCCCAGATTTCGATCTGCTTGGAGAGGAGCAGTAAATCACCGGGATGGGACAGGCGGCTGCTCCGGCAGCAGCCCTGGAATCACTCGTTTGGCACTTAAAAAATAAAAGTGAGGATGATGAACCTGCCGTGTTTTGGGCGGTTATAATACCTCAAATATTTGTAATTTATCAAATGTCGTGTTACAGCAGTCACGGGATGGTGGGAGCAGATCCCTGGCAAAGGGGCTTTGGAATTGGAATTGGAAAATCAAACGGGCTCTCAGAGCTGGGGGAGTTGATTGGCAGCATCAAAGGGTGAATTTTTTTATAAATAAACAACAAAAAATAAAACATCGGGGATTATTTCAAGTGGCCCCGCCCCTCGAGGCGCATTTTGTGTCTTCCTGGGATGGGGCACGGGAACCTGGAACCAGGAGAGGTTTTATGGTGGAAATTAGTGAGAGTGAGCTGCCATGGAATTCTGGGCACTGGGAGCCATGGAATTCTGGGCTCTAGGAAGTGGAGCCATGGAATTTTGGGCACTGGGAGCCATGGAATTCTAGGCAGTAGGAGTGGGATGCATGGAATTCTGGGTGGTAGGAATGGAAGCCATGGAATTCTGGGTGGTAGGAAAGGGACCCATGGAATTCTGGGTGGTAGGAACGGGACCCATGGAATTCTGGGTGGTGGGAGCCATGGAATTCTGGGTGGTAGGAACGGGACCCATGGAATTCTGGGTGGTGGGAGCCATGGAATTCTGGGCTCCCTGCATTTGCCTGCTCCGGTGAGTCCCTGCAGGGATCAGCAGCCTACAAAGACCAGCCAATGGGCTGGATGGATGTTGGGAAAGTCCTCATGGATGATTTTCATTCCTCCAACATCATTTTGAGTGTGTCTGATAAATTACATGATCCCTCTGATCCTCCAGAATTCCAGAGTAGTTCATTTTCTGGCTCCTGAGCTCATTTTTCCCTCAGTTTTTTTTTTTTTAATTTTTATTCTATTTTCCTGTTGGTTGCGGATCAGGCTTGAAGTGTCCTGATGGAAAAGAGGGAATAGAGAACTGGGAAAGGTTTTGGTCACAGGATCAAAGGAAGGATCAGGATGATTTTCAGGGAATGGGCATTTTTAGCTCTCTGCCTGTTGTGTCAGCTCCTCTTCCACCCATCCTCCAGCCCAGTTACACCAGTAAAACCAACCTGCATTTCCCAGTTAACACCGGGAAATGGTTACCTGCACAATTTCCACCTAGGCTAATTTTGTCTGCTTTTCTTTTTTTTTTTTTAAAATATAAAAATTTAGACTGTAATTTCCATAAAAATATGTATAAAGCTGATTTCCATAAAAAAAAAGGAAATTCAGTATTCAAGGAAAGAAGCAGATGTTCCCTGCAGGAAGAATGAGGCAGTTTGGTGGCTTTGGCTGAGTTTGAATTGCTTTAATTTATTTTTTTCTTAATTGAGCACATCCTGTGGATGGACATGCAGGGGAAAAATTAGGTGATTAAAAGGGAACAGCTTTAAAAAATGGTTTTTAAAAGGGAATATCTTAAAATTTTCTGTTTGTGTTTTGATTTCCTCAAGGCTCAGAGGCAAAGTTTGATGGGGTTGGTCTTGTGTTTGTGTCCGAGTTTCCTGGGAATCCAAGGACCCTTCCTGCATGGATCAGGGCTGTTGGGGTGGGTGTTTAATTAGGGTGGGGTGTCTAATTAGAGGTTGGATGTTTAATTAGGGTTCTGTGGGCAAAAAGACGCCTCGGAGCACTGAGGGTTTGCACAGGGCAGGAATTAGGCTGGGATGATCTTTCCCCTCCACCTGGAGTGAGATTAAACCACAGCAGATGTTCAGGGGAGGAAATGGGATCTCACCCAGCCTCAGCTGAACATCTGGAGCGTTTCCTCCCTGCAACCTGTTGGGAAGTGAATTTAGGGAGGGATTCCTGCTGCTCCCTCCTGCTCTTTGCCGTGGGCTTTTCCAGCCCTTCTCTTGGCTGGGTGGGTCTGACAGGGAGAGGCAGGACAGGGATCTTGGCTCTGAGTGATCCAGGACTCTCAGCTTTGGTTTTCTGCTCTCCCAAGATTCAGGTGGTGGTTCCAGAGAGTCTTTTGCCCTCTGCAGACCCTGAGCCAGACACGAGAATGAAACAGAGTCTTCAAGGTCTTGTTTTTCTTCATTTCTTGCATTGTTTATTAATTCTTCTCTCACAATGTGCCTGGCCGAGGTGTCCTCTGCTGGGACACAGGTGACTGCCCTCGATGGGAGGTCACTGTCCTCTTGTACAGATAATTCTGTGTCTTATTGACAGTGATGTGCCAACACCTGTCACCTGCTCTGACAGGGTCACCTCTGCTCTGACCCAGTCCCCTTAAACCACTTTGTGCCACTGTCATCAGGAGATGGAGGCCAGGGGAGAAGAAGAAGAACCCAGGGCATGGCCCTAAATCCCACATCCTGTTCCTCATTCACCTCCATAGTAAGAATCCTAAAAATTTTCCACCCTGTGACACACTACACCGCTGTCTGTCACACCTTTGTGGTCTGTAATTCCTCTCTCAGTGTTGGAAGCTTTTTTCCATGGACTGAGATCAAAGGCTGTGTCCTCCTGGGCTCTGTGACAGGGTCTACAACCCCCTGGACAGACCCCAGACCCCCAGGACAGATTCCAAACCCTTTTAATCAGGTCCCAAACCTCTCTGCTGAGGTCTGTGACCTTCCAGGGTGTCCAGAGGAATGTTCTGGACTCCAAAACCCCATCCTGCTCTGCCCCACATCCCCAGGCATGATCCCTGTCCTTGGAAGGAATTTCACCTCTTTGGGCTCCGCTCTCCTCCAGCCCTGTGGGGTTACATCCATGATCCAGCAATAACTCCTGATTCCAGGCCCTATTTTAACCCTCTGGAACTGGGCTAAACTGGGGGAAAAAAAAACCATCTTTGGCTCATGCCAAAACTGCTCTGGGAACTGATCCGAAAACGTTGTAAATGGAAAAAAACCCAAAAACAAACCCAGGATTCTTCCAGAAATCTACCCCAAACAAACAAAATTGGTGGGATCAAAGGTGTTTTCCAGCTTCAGGACATCCAAGCTGGGATGGGGACAAACTGTGGGACCTCCAGGACATCAATTTCCCTTCCCTCCACCCGAGAGTGGGGCAGCCACATCCAGAAGCTCCAGGAAATCTTGGACATTGATGCTGGAGTCTCCTGCCTGGTGTCAGGGAACGAGCAGAGGCGATTTTCAGGCTAAAACACCCAGAATAAATTAATTAACTGATTAAAATAACGCTAACGAGCTGTGCAAGCACTTCGACAAACTCAGCTCTGCTCCAGCACCGAAGGAAAATTCAGGTTTTGCTGAGGGTGGTGACACTTCAAATGACACTTCAAAGACAGAGATGAGGACCAAGCACTTGGAAATGAGGGATGTGTTTATCTGCAGCAGCTGCCGAACTGGGGGAACGGGAAAAATTCAATTTGTCCCATCATTATCTTTTGTACAAACAGGCAGTGGCCCTCCAGCCAGGCAGCTCCTAAAAAAGCCTCTAATTATTGCACGTAATAACTCCCAACATTAATCTTGGCTGTTGCTTGTACAAAAATTATAAATTACTGCACCAAATCCTATTACTGCGAATATTAAAAGTTGCTCAGCATTTATTGGAACTTTGATTTTTTTTTCTTTGTTTTGGGTTTTTTTTTTTTTGTCTTGCAACTTTGCATTAGTTTTCTTCATATTTCACAACTCCAGCCACAGCTGTAAGAGAGGTCTGAGAGTTTCAAAAATCCATTGCTGTGAGATTGGACTCACGTGGAAAAAGGAAAGGCCTTGAAGTCAAGGAATACTGGGAATATTTCCTGGATTGGGCCAACTCCAGGAATTCCTTCTTGCCCAAGGGGTGCTCCACGAGAGTTGCTTAGTTTAAAAATCAGCTGAATACTTGAAGTTGTGTTTTTGAGCCCCCAAGCCACCCAAATCTTCCCTTCCTGTGGGGATTCTGGTTGGGGAATTTGATTCTGAAGAATTTAAATCTGAAAATGCTTTTGGGAGCTCTGCAGGACTGGGAAGGAGGAAGAATTATCACAGGAGTGAAAAGGATCCACAAATAATCATCGAAATCCAACTCAAATTTTCAGTTATCATTGGTCTGACATCCAGAGATGGAATTTCCAAGGCTTCTGTCCCAAACTTGATGGATTAAAGCCTAAATGAGTTTTTATCTCCATTTATTGCTGTCAGATCTCGAGGTGCTTTGAACACTGAAACATTCTGGGATTCTGATGTGCAGGAGGACTCGGGAGCTTACAGGACCATCTTTACATGCCTGAAAATTCATGGAATGATGGAAAACTGGAATGATTCGGGTGGGAAAGGACCTGAAATCCCACCCAGTACCACCCCTGCCATGGGCAGGGACACCTCCCACTGTCCCAGGGTGCTCCAGTGTGGCCTTGGGCACTTCCAGGGATCCAGGGCCAGCCTCAGCTCCTTTGGGAATTCCATCCCAGCCCCTCTCCACCCTCCCAGCCAGGAATTCCTTCCCAATATCCCACCTATTTTGAAGCAGGGACAGAGAAACGCCAGGTATCAGCTGAACCAAAAAAATAACGAAACAAAAAAAAACCAAACCAAAAGTTTTCAGAGCTTCTCCCAGTAACCAAGCAATCTTTTTTTTTTAAATTTTATTTTTTTCTTTTTTGCTGCTGTGCTGAAAAGCAAGGGAAAAGTTTGGGAATGCAGGCACTTAAGTCATGAAGAATTTAAAGTGTAAGACAATGTTCTTTTTTGGGCTGTGCTGCTACAGAAACAGAGTTGGGAAATTTTTCTCCGAGGTATTTATAGAATTCTCTCTGTTCTCCCCTAAATAATCTGAGACTTTTCTTTTTTTTCCCCCTGCCTAATTCTCAAGTTTTGAAGGTTTCTTTGGGTGATTTTTATTTTTTTTTACATTTGATATTTTGGGGGGGAATATCAAGGATTCTTTGGAATATTTTTCCACTTAATTTGGAGGATGAAGCCAAGACATGAAGCACCAGAGTTGGGGTTGAACTTGGGGACACAACTGAAGAACCCCAATTCTTTTGGAACTGGGATTTGGATTTCCCATAATAATCATTCTCTTCTGCATTCTCCCTGCTGTGGTTGTTTTTCCAGCAGGTATTTGCAGTGTTTGATCCCTTTTTTTTCCAGCTGGGAATGTGGAGGGAGCTTTGGCGTGTTGTCCAGAGGCTTTTCCGGGCATGGAACATGTCCTGTCCAGCCAGGACAGGGATTGCCCAAAATGAAACTATTTTGTTTGTGAGCAAATTTGGATTTTTTTTTGAGGGGAGGGAAATAAAAACCAACCCCAAAAAAACCCAGGAAAAAAACCGCAAAAAACCAAAAAATCGAACACCAAAACAAAACCAAAAACCAAAAAACCAAAACAAAACCAACCCCTCCAACAAATCCCCCCAAAAGAAAAAAACCACCTAAATACCCCACAAAAAAAACACCAACCCCCCAAAAAACCTCAAAAAAGAAAACAAAACACCCAAAAAAAAAAAAAAAAAAAGGGAAAAAAAAAGAAAAATGGGAAAAAAATGGGGAAAAAAATAAAGGATACAAAAGCAAAGGATTCACGAATCTCCCAGGTTCGTGGAATTTTGAAAGAATTTTGAAGCAGGAATTGGCCTTATCCCACTGCTGTGGAGCTCAGCGAGGGCTGATTTCCATTCTGTGCAGCCTCCTCACAGTCCAGCCTGGCTTTGATTTTAAATAACCTGATGATGGTTCCATTTAAAGGTTTTTTTTTTTTTTTACCCCTCTGGATTGTCAATCATTAATTTATCACTCTGTCAATCATTAATTTAGCACTCTGTCAATGTGTAAAGGATTCCTGTCAGAGCTGAACTGACAATGTCTGATTTTTCTCAGCTTTCAGGACTCATCCTGATCTCCAAGTGGAATCATTCAGCTGCCTCAAAGCACCACATTTCCTCCTCTGTTTAAGAATAATCCTCTGCTTTAGGCAGGGTTTTTTTTTTTTTTTTTTTTTTCTCTTGGGTTGGTTTTTGAGGTAAATATGGTTTGTTCCTCCCAATGCCAGGTTTTGGTCCTACGGTGGATGGAACTGCTGAATTCAGGTTATCTGAAATAACATCCGCTGCCTGCAGATTCCTGCAGTCTGGAACTGGGTGGGAGGCCACGAATCCCACAGAAATCATTAATTAAACAGTCCCTGAAATCATTAATGAAGTTATCTCTGAACCTGTTAATGTGGGAATCCTTACCATCCCTGAAAATCAGAGACTCCTTGGTTTTCCAGCCTCTGGAATGGGATTAACCTTGGTTAGATACAGCCTTTTCCTCCTGCCCCTCTCCAGGGGCTGCCCAGCCCTTGGAGCTGTGTCCTGGTTAATTGAGTTCCCCCACTCCATTAATGGCTGGTGTGGAATTTCCACCTTTGGCTGTTGAATAAAAGCGTCTGCTGGACCTTTGCCCAATTAGTGAAATTGAGGTCAGAATTCTCTCCCCCTCCAATGTTACTTCAAGCCTCACTTCAGGACTGTTTAGGTGCAGTGGCATCTTTTAAAATGTCCTTTAAGGCAGGATTTGCTTCAGTCCTTTAATTATCCGATGAGATTGTGGGGTCGCCTCCAAGGCCAAAGATTTCATTGTGGAGGTTCCCATGTAATTTATCCAAATACTTTCCCCAGTGAGACTGAGCCTGTTCTCCACTGAACTCCGGTGATCTTGGGCTAATTGTGATCTTTATTCCTGGTTTATGGCAGTGGGAATGGGCTCCTTGTTCTCCTCCTCTTTCCTGGAGGGGTGTAATTCCAGTTCCTGGATCCAAAAATTAACCTGATTCCTGCCTTGTGGGCCTGATATTTCTGGGTCTGAGAGATTTTATCCTGCTGGCAGCTGATCACTTTTTCCCAAGGAAAAATTTCCCAAGGAAGTTCCTTCTCAAAACACTCCTGGCCAACAACTCTCCTTCCTCAGAACAATCTTTCCCCAGGTGGTGTTTTGCTGTTTCTCTGGTTTAACCAATGGCATTAGAGAGGTGTCGTTCCTATTCCCCAGCCATGGTCAGTCTGTGTGGGAACACCTGATAAAAGGCACTGAGAATTGGACAATAAAAGCCTTTTTTCTGTGCTCTTTGCCCTCTGGAATATTTGGAGTGTCTCATCTTTATTTCCTGTCCTACAATGACACTGCCTCCTGTCCTTGGGCCATGCACACACAGCCCGAGGCAAAGCCTTTTCCTCCCCTGGATCTTGGCAGAACTGGGACACGTGGCAGGAGAACTCAGTGATGGATCTGGAGACTTTCCAGGAGATTGGACGGGGCTGGGAAAGGTTTTGGTTCCTTTGGGGAGATCACGTCCTGGTTTTATTTAATGTCAGCTTGTTCTACACCGCACAAATGGCTCGGGGATGAACAGGTATGGAGATACCTCATTATCCTCGGGGCTTGTTAATTTGCTAATCCAATTAATACTTGATGGAGGGAAGGCAAGCGGCTCATTGTGTGCTTAAGAAGGAGCACAAAACCTCTCGGTGCGTTTTTGGGGTGTCTTATCAGGTGTTAGGATGTCACAACGGGACAGGAGATAAATGTGCCTGATTCCAGTCAGGAGGCAGCAGGAATCAGCAGGTTTATTTACAATTCATTCAGCCCTTTTATAACACGCTGGGCTGAGAAGGCACGTTATTGGTCCATGGGGCTGACACCTCTCCCCTTGGCTCAGGGACAGAAATAGCAAACAGCTCCTGGTGTCCTGGGAAAGGAATATTGTTTACATGAGATGGTTTTGGGAAAAAGAAAAACTGTTGAAAAGTTTTCCTTTGGGAAGAGCTAGTTTAGAAAATATCAGATCTACACTAGGGGTTTTGCTCTTTGTTTTGTACCTTTTGTTATTTTCTCTTTAATTAAAACCTTTTTTGCCTTTTCAAAACACATCCAATCCTGCTGTCTGGCTGATTATTTTAATCCATTCCTGGGAGGTTGCTGGACACCCTCAGAGTGTGTTGGACACTCGTTGTGGCTCAAAACATGCAGATTTTCAACATTCAGGTACTGATTTTGTCAGGAATTCTCCCATTTTAGGGACAGAGGAGGGTCCAGAGAGGATTTTCAGGCCCTCTCCTTATTCCCAGAGTTGCACCTTCAAGGCCCTTTGAGTGCAGGGATCCATCCCTGGGAAGGAGCTGGAGCTGTTTTGGAATGATTTGGGAATTCTCAGCAACCTCATCCTGTTTGATGCCAGGTTTTACACGGCTCTCCTTTCTAATCAACCTCATTAACCGAGCGAAAATTCTTCCCTCTGCTGCTCCAGCAGCTCCAGACTCTCCGCAGGCTCTGGTTTGTGCAGCAGCAAATTTCAGCGCAGTTCCTGGCCATTGAAGCCAACCCAACAATGGTTTCTTTGATACTGATATTCCTGGAGGGAAAAGGAAAGAAAAGGAGCCCTTCAAGAAACGCACTGGCCTCTTTCTCCCCCCAGTCCCCTGCCCTCTCATCTCCAAAGGAATTTCTTGATTGTTCTCTCCAACACCTTTTACAAACTTAGTTTCAAGGAGAGGGAAAAGAGCTTTTTTTTTTTTCTTTTTTTTTCTTTCCTTTTTTTTTGGCTTTTTCTCTCTCTTTGCTCCCCTGAGTGCTCCTGTTTTGAGTCCTTCAGCCTGATCTCTGTTCAGCAGGACTTTCTGCTGACCACAAAGGCAGCAGAGAAAAAGCTTTGAGCAGAAGTTACTCGACAACTTTATTTTTTTTTCCCGTCTCCTCAGAAAAATTTCCTAATGGTGTGGGAACATCGGGACTTCAAGGTCGATTTCCTGCGGCTCCCAGTGTTTTTTTGAAGGCCTTGAAATCATCTTTGAAATCCCACACATCCCTGGGAGTAATTCTGAGCCATTTACTTCCAAAGGTGAGTCCTCTCAGAGAAGGCAGCGCAAGGAAGTGGGGTGAGTGTAACAGGTCTCTAAGTGCTTCTTTCATAAATTGAGGAGCCTCAGAGGTCACCTGGAGAGTTGTTTTCCACAAAATAAAATTGCCTGTTTTATCACCACACCAGGTTTCTGTGTGGGGCAGCTCAGGCAGAGGGAGTTCACCAGCTGTAATCTGGAATTTCTGAAGGGACAAATTGATTGATTTCACTAGAGAATGAACATTTTTGTTGTCTTCTTTTCCTGTCCCATCTCCACTTTCTTTCAGTTCTCACTCTCATAGTTTCTTCCTCACCTTCTTTTTTTTGCCACTTGCAAATAACCAGAAGCCAAAATGTCAGACACAGCTCTTTGGTTTGCCCAAAAATCAAACAAAAATCAAACAAATCTGACACCTGGGTCCTCCCCACAGCCCCAGATTAGGTGTCAGTGCCCCAAGAATGTAAATCAATAAACCTGCATTGCCTAGGTCAGTTTATTCCAGCTGGGATTCTCACCCTGAGTTTGCGAATTCCCAAATTTGGGGGTCAGGACAGATTCAGGGTTTGACATTCTGGGGTTGAGCAGAGGCAGGGGTCAGCCCCGTGTTCTCACCTGGGCTTTTGTGGGATTTCTGCTTTCACAGGAGGAAGGATGGTGTGCATCAGGGAATAACAAAACAGCAGGAAAAAAAAACTCCAGGAAGGCTCTGTGACATAAAAACACCAAATAAACACGAGTGGCACTGAAAATACTGTGCTCTGCTGTGCTGAGAGGGCACAGTTTGTCTCCTGTACGAGTTCATCAGCCAGTCAGAGAGTAAATGCCAGGCTTCTTCCTGTATTTCCCAGCAGACTGACCCTATAAAGAAGATTATCCTCAATTTCCCTCCTCTTGCCTCA
The DNA here is from genome assembly GCF_009819655.1 of Sylvia atricapilla. Lineage (NCBI taxonomy): Eukaryota > Metazoa > Chordata > Aves > Passeriformes > Sylviidae > Sylvia > Sylvia atricapilla. Next base: position 1,322,286 of record NC_089167.1, read on the forward strand.
GTTTGTTCCATCCCTGGAAGTGTCAAAGGCCGGGATGGAGCTGCCTGAGGTGGTGGTGATGCTTTAAGTTTTATTTTTCAGATTTTGTGGTGCCCAGGGGCACAGCTCTGAGCTCACAGTCAGTGTCACTCAGCTCTGCACACAGCAGGGACACTAAACAAATCCTTCTCCTGCTGCACACCAAGGACAACTTTCAGCCCCAAGGCACAAACAAGGGTGGGCTGGAGGGAGGGACAAGAAGGATGGGACCTCACAGCCTGGAGCTGGAATGGGACAATTCAACCCCAAGGTGCAAATGGACCAAAACTTATAAAAGTGTGAGACCTTGTGACTGGACAGCCATTTGGTGTCCATTTTGTGCCCATTTTGTGTCCATTTTGTGCCCATTTTGTGACCATTTTGTGCCCATTTTGGATGTAGCCCTGGCCAGGCTCTTGTCCTGCCCAAGGTTTACCCTAAAGGCCTTTTAATAAATCTCTACTTTATTCTCCAGCTCTGCCCAGGCTCTGTTCCAGCTCAGCCTTCCCCAGAATATCAGCAGAAGCTGTTCCTACCCATGGAACTGGGTGGGCTTTAAGGTCTCCCCCAGGTCTGACCTTGCTGGGACTCTGATTTTTAGACCTTTCCCTGCACGCATCCACAACTTTGGCTTTTCCCCTGGCTCCTGGGAGGTGCTGAGGAGTGAGGAAAGGGCAGTGGCTCTGTGTTGGGACCCGTGTGTAGGGTTTGAACCATAATTTTGCTGCCTCCTCAGACCACCTCAAAGTCAGGTTGGTTTGTCAGAGGTCCCTTGCTGGATTTAAAACTCTCCTCAAAGGAGGTAGATGGACCAAGGTCAGTGCAGAGGCTGTTCTAAAGCTCTGCTCGAAATGGTAAAAAAATCTTTGTCGCTTGGGCTGTGTGTCCTGAAGGTTTGTAGAATCCTGGAATGATTTGGGTGGGAAAAGTCTCAAATCCCACCCAGTGTCACCCCAGCCATGGGCAGGGACACCTCTCCAGGGTGCTCCAATCTGGCCTTGGGCACATTTCCTCACTTTAACACAATTACTCCTTGACTTCCAGCAATAAAATGGGATATTTTCCTCTTTCCTTTGGCTTTGCAAAAGTGTCTCTGTGACAACAACCCGTCCTGGCTATTACAGAATATCAGATGATGGAAAACCTTCTTTCCCTTCCCCTCTCTCTTCTTTATTTGCTTGCCCCTGTGCTTTCTGTCCTGCTCAGGGATGTTCCTGCTGCTGGATGGGGTCAGGAGGTGTCCCCAGGAGAGATTGACTGCAAAGGTGCAGCAGCAGATAAACCCTCCTCCAAACCACCCGTGAGAACGAAGCCAAGGATTTATATTTAGAAATCCATTTAGGTCTCCCCATCTCTCTCCAAACGGAATTGATGATAATAATAATAATAATAATAATACCTGGCTGGGCCGTGCACTTAATGAAAAGCAGCGAATGGGAAAGTTAACAAATGTAAAAGTTGAATTTTTTTTTTTTATGGGAGCTTTGCTTTTCCAGTAAGCTTTTAAAGCCCTATTCTCATTGGAAGCAATCTACTGATACATTTAACAAATGTCAAGATGAAATGCTTCAGCAGAGATCAAAAGGAGCGAGGTTTTATTGTGCTGCTCTCGCAGCGCTGATAGTCCGGATTGAACTTTCATTCCAAGGATCAATAGCTTTATTTGATCAAATATGGGGAGCTATCAAAGCCACCGGGCCCTACCTAAAGGACACTTCAGATTGAGCTGCCTCCCTCGAGAGCACTCGGGCTCTTCACCGTGGGCTTTGATATTTGCTGGTGCCCCTGCTCGTGTGGAAATTGGGTTTTAATGAATTTAAAAAAAAAAAAACAACAACACGTGGTTGGGTTGTTGTCTGCTCCTGAGACGCTCCGCAGGGGATCAAAGCCACCAGGTGCCACCAAGGGGCCAGTGAGGCTCCTGGGTTTGAAATTTGGTGACTTCAGAGGACTTTGAATCCCAAGGAATTCCCTAAAAGTGATGCAGTGAGGATGGGAAGTTCAAAGGGCCTCAGAGGGGAGGACAGAACAACCCTTTGTGCCACTGAGGAGGAGGAGAAGGGGCAGAGACGCCCCTCCTGAGCTGGAAACTCCACAGTTTGCCCCCAAAACTCAACAATTTGCCCCCAAAACTCCACAATTTGGCCCCAAAACTCCACAATTTGCTCCCAAAACTCCACAATTTGGCCCCAAAACTCCACAATTTGCTCCTAAAACTCCCCCAGTCCCCCTCTCCCTCCATCTCACTTCCCTCCCTCCCTCCCTCCCACCTCCACCATCAATGATTAAGAGCTTTTGGCTGGTGAGCTTGGAACAAACATTTGTGTTTATCGCCTTCAAAAGACTTAAATCCCAAGGAATTTCCTAGAAGTGCTGCAGAGAGGCTGGGAAATTCAAAGGGCCCCAGAGGGGAGGACACAACATCCCTCGTGCTGATGGAGGAGAAGAAGGGGCAGAGATGCCTCTACCAAGCTGGAAACGCCACAGTTTGCCCCCAAAATTCAACAATTTGCCCCCCAAAATCCAAAATTTTCCCCCCAAACTCAACTATTTCCCCCCAAAACTCCCCCGAGTGTTTCCCTCCCTCCGTGCCTCCCCCGCCATCAATGATTAAGAGCTTTTGGCTGGTGATCTTGGAACAAACATTTGTGTTTATCAGCAGAGTTGCCGAAAGAGGAAAGAGGTGGGAGCAGGTGGAGGTGGCGGGGTGGGGGAGAGAGAGAGGGAAAGAATTGGAAGGACACGGGGAGGAGAAGCAAAAAACCACCCGGAACTCTGGGTTTAGAGTTCTAAAGGAACATTTCAGCTCCAATAAAAGGCATGGAAGAGGCTGCAGGAAGTGGAGAGGGCTGGGATGTGGTGGCAGGTCCTTGGTGGGTGGAGAGAGGGGGGCTCAGTGAAGCCCCCAGAGCATCTGTTCTCCTCTGACAGCAGCCCCTGAGCCTCCAGGCTGATTCTTGTGACAAAAAAACAAACGTGCCTTAGCTTCTCCTGAGCCTCATGAGCCCCTCTCTTGTCCCCCCAAATCTTCAGCCTCGAGCACAACAATCCACTGGTAAGACAGAAATGCAAAGGATTGTTCTGGGCCAGCCACCCTGAGAGCAGGAATCCTTATTTCCTTAACCAGATTGATTAATTAGGGGGGTAATTAAAGGCACTGAGCAATGGCTGCTGCCTTTCTCTAGCCCCTAGATTTGAGGAGTGAGGGGAGATCCTGCTGCTGATCCATTTTAGTGTTTTCCCTCCTTTCAGCTGCACTGGAATCTGTGTCCCTGCCTTTGCAGGCACATCCCTGTCCTCCCTAATTAAACCCCTAATTAAATTAAACCCTAATTAAATTAAATTGTTTGCTGGGGGAGCAAACAATTCCACAGGTGATTGTTAAAACATCCCCTAAAATTATCAACTGTTGAAGAGAATCCTATTTTATTTTTGTTTCTGGGATGACACCGAATGGAAAACGGCACAAACAGAGCACACGGGGTGGGATTCACTGCCTGAAGTGTCAGCACGTGCTCCAGGTCCCGTTTGGAGCCTCCAAACAGGAGCTAAATTGCTCAGAGGAGTCGTCCTGGATCTCTTTATGGGGATAAATTTCATCTCCCAGCAATGCCCCTCCTGGCTGAAATAAATTACTGGAGGGAGTTGCTGTGCCTGGAAGGAAATATTCTGCAAGGAGGACGCAGAGATTTGTCTCCTGGTGGATTCAGCTCCATTCATACCCTCTAAAGCACTGCAGGAAAAAAAAAACAACCCAAAACACTCTTGGTTTGCATATTCCAGCCCAGAAGAGCTGAGCAGTCAGAGCTGTGCTGGGAAGTGATGGAAAACCCGGATCTGGGCATTTGTTACTGCCTGCATCGCATTCCAGGACAGTGGAAATTAAACACCTCAGCTTAGTGGTCTCCCCTGACCATTAAAAGTCTCCTTCTCGCCGTTTGCTCTTTGTCATCAGGACGTTTCGTCTTTTATCTCTTGGAGATGCCGTGAAAAAAAAAAATAAATTGTTTGTGAAAAATCTCCAAAACAGAGAACTGAGAGCCATAAAAAAAACCAAACCAAAAACAAAAAAACAAACATGGAGGAGCTTTAATTGGATCTGTGGGGAAAGTTTGGGGGGAATGTGCTGGAAATAAGGGGCAGGAGCTCTCAGAGAACAGCCAAGGACCTGGCAAATTGGTGGGTGGGTGTTGGGAAAGTGAGGACAACCTGCCCCAGGCATCGTGGATCCGACCCTGGAGAGGGGAAGGAAGGGAGGAAAGAGGGGAATAATCAGGAAAAAAGAATTGCTCTGTTTTGAAGCTCAAGGTGTCCTGAAACTGCATCTGCCCCATCCCTGGAAGTGCCCAAGGCCAGGCTAGATGGGGCTTGGAACACTCTGGGATAGGAGAAGGTGTTCAAGGGTTGGAATCAAAAGATCTTTAAGGTCCTTTCCCACCCAATTCCATGATTCCATGAGAAAGCCAGGCTCTATTTCTCAGCTTTCAGTTCTTTGTCTCCAAAATTGACTTTTCATCAGCAAAATCACCCCTTTGAGGGTGTGCTTTGCCACAACAACACTTGTGATGGTGGGACCTGTCCTTTCCTCCTTTCCAGCCTCGCTGGTGGCTCCTGGGAGGGTTTTTATGGGGTTGGAGTTATTTGGATTCATCAGGCAAACCTGAAAGGAATTAGGGATGGAAATTGTGCTGATTCCAAAACAAATCCCTGAGTCGGGGTCTGAAATCCCAGACTGCTGAGCTGAAATCCCAGATCCCACGTGCACATCTCTGTTGGTAGGTTCTTAGTGGATTTTCAAAATCCTATTTTTTTTTTTATTTTTTTTTTTTTTTAAATTCCAGTATTTATGCCTTTGTGGGTATTTTGTCTGTTGAATTGCGAACGCAAAAATGCCGTTTCCAAAAATTTCCTTCCTTTAGGAGGAATTGAAAACCCTAAATCTTCCTTCAGGCCCTGAAACCTTGGCAATGTTTTTTTTTTCTCCCACTCAGCTGAGCGGGAGGGCTGATCCCACAACGTTTAACAAAAATAAAAGGAAAATGGCATTTCAGGCTTTGCTGATGCAACACTGCATGGAGCTGTCACTTCCCTGCTCCCTGCACACAACCTGGGATAAAACACCCCGAATCCGGGTGTTTCAGCAAATGGAAAATTCTCCTGGCTCCAACCCACTTCCCTTTGTTGCATCAGCAGGAGGAATGTTTCTGGAGGAGGCAGAGTGACAGGTTGGCATCCCTGCCCGGGCACGTGACTCCCTGATTTGCCTTCCGATGGATCCCACGGAGTCTGAGGGTGTCAAAATAAAGGAAAATAATCCCGAGCAGCTCGGCTGTGAGGCAGCTGGTTGGTGCTGTCAGTTGTTGTTGTTGTTGGGGCAGTGATGACACACAAAGGGAAGCAGTAAAAGTTTAGATGGATTTTGTTTGTGCTGGTTTTTATACATTCTTTAACACAGTTTACACTTATAATAAATAATAAATTATATTAAATAATGTACTATATATAATACATATTATTATATATTATATATATACAATAATATGTACTTACATTTTTATATATTATATAAATAATAAAATCTATAATGAAATATGATTAAATTATAATAAATTAACACAGTGTTTATTCGTATACAATAGTTTTTGCTACTGTTTTTAGCTACTATTTACAAAACTTTTTTTAAAAATGCTTATTTTAGTCCTAGGTTTCTTCTTATTTTGTCCTTCTTGCTTTCTATACTGACAGCTTTGGCAAAATTCTTTTCAGGACTTCACAGGGATCTTATCAGCTTCTTCTTTAGTGAACTTATTGTGTTTGATTAGGATGACAGGCAAAGATTTGGGAATAGGAATAACAGTTCTTTACTAGGAATATTAAGAATAAAAATATAGTCGTACAAAAACCAAGCAAACAAAACAAACAAAGGTCCTAGAAACACAGTCAGAAATACAACCCGATTCTCTATTGGTCAGAGTGTTGGGAGCAGTCCAAATAAATCCTCCTGGAGTGGCAGATGTGGTTCCGTTGGAGTAGAAAAGGGTCCAGTGATGGCGGGATGGGTCTGGTCTTCCTCCAGGAATCCAGTGGAAAACCAGAACACCTCGTGTTCCTACATCTCAGTTTTCATCTAGCTAGGAATGGTTTGGCTCCTCCCCACTGGGTGGAGCATCTCACATGGGGATGACGTAATGTGTCGTGTGATTGGTGAGTCTTAATGACCCATTAACAGGAGATATCACCCTGGAGGAGATAAGGGACACTGGGATGACGTAATGTGTCGTGTGATTGGTGAGCCTTAATGACCCATTAACAGGAGATATCAGCACTGCTGGGAATCAATGGCTCAAACGTCAGAGCACAGTGCAAAGCTTTCTTTTATAAAAAATATAAAATAAAAAATATAAAAAGATACAATGTAAGAATATAAAAAAAAACCTTTAAAAATATATAATACAAAAATATAAAAGATGTACAAGAAAAATCTCATTATCCCAAGCCCCTACCCAACCTGGCCTTGGATATTTCCAGGGATCCAGGAACTTCTCTGAGCTCCCAGTAATGAAGAGTCTGAGCAATCCCAACAATAAAAAACATCAGCCAGGAGGAAAAAGAGAGGATTTTATTTTTTCCTGAGAGTTCATTAAATCCAAGGAAATCCAGAGCCTTTCTGCTCCTTCCAGGGCATCCTAATAAGTGTTATAATTATCACAGAAACAGCTAAAGAAAAACCTTGTGACCCTAATGAGTTCTTTAAGGGTTTAAAATATACAAAACTCCGAGCGAGTTGCACTGGGATTATTTTTCTCATCCTTGTGAATGTTTTGAGTGTAAAAAAAATGGAGTTTAAAAAGTCCTGATTAGGAGAAGAAATTGGGAATTTCAGCGCTTTCAGCTCCCAACAATGGCGGCAAATGGTGTTTCCCTGCTCCACCTCCCACGGAATGAACTGTGCACAAAGAGCCCCCAGGTATGATCACTGTCACTAATTACACTTTGTGTTTAATGAAAGGCTCCTGGCTCCTGTCAGAGCCTTTCATGAGATGTTAATTTTTTTGCTCCTAATCAACTTGAAATATAAAAGCGGCGGTTCCTGCACAAATCAGTGAACTTTGTGTTTGCCCCGTGCTGCTTTGGAAGTTTTCCAAGCTCTTCCTAGGATGAGCCATCTTTTTTTTTTTTTTTTCCCCATCTCTTTTTTTCTTTTTCTTTTCTCCCTTTTCTTTTTTTTTTTTTCTCTTTTAATTTTTTCTTTTTTTTCTTTTTATTTTTTCCTTTTTATTTCTTTTTTCTCTTTTTCCCTCTTTTCTTGTTTCTTTTTTCTTTTTTTTTTTTTTCATTTTTCTTTCTCTTTTTCTTTTTTCCCCTCCTTTTTCTTTTTTCTTTTTTCCTTTCTCTTTTTTCTTTTCTTTTTTTTCTATTTGTTTTTCTCTTTTTGTCCAGCTGTGAGGGGCTGGAATCCAGGACAAGAGGCCAGGAAATTTCCAAACCTTTGGAAAACAAAGTGGCTGTGGCACAGCCAGGTGAGGAGCACTGAGGGACACAGCAGGGGCCGAGGATTCAGAGGGAAAAGCAAAACTTTTGGACTCGAGGGGGATAAAACTCCAAGAATTCTTTTTTGAGGAACTTCAGAGTCACCAGCTCAGGCTGCACCAGGAATAAATTGATTTTTGGAGCTGGACATCCAAGACTCTGCCATGGGGGACTTGGGGTGGAACCGGGGAAATCTGAATGAATTTCTGCAGTCTGGGAGTAGGAGTGTGACAGCCAGAGAATCCCAGGAATGTCAGACCGGGAAGGGCCCTAAACAGAGAGATTGAGACCAGATCATGGATTTATGGAATGTTTTAGAAGGTTCCTTAACAGAGGGACTGGTACCAGATCATGGAATCCTGGAATCCTGGAATGGTTTAGAAGATTCTTTAATAGAGAGACTGGTACCAGATCATGGGTTCATGGAATCATGGAATGGTCTGGAAGGTTCCTTAACATGCTGGTACCAGGTTACAGAATCCTGGAATGGTTTGGGTTGGAAGGACCATAAAGCCCATCCATTTCCCACCCCTGCCACGGGCAGACACACCTTTCCCTACCCCAGGTCTTACATGAGCTGTTTTGAGGGAACACCCTGTGCTAAAAAATCATCATTGGAGCTTTTTGTTTGGGGCCTATTTTAAGCCTATTTCTGCCTATTTTAAACCTATTTTAAGGCTGAGTGTGCAGGGAGATCTTGGTGTAAATGAAACCCAGCCTCATTATCCATTATCAGCCTCATTATCCATTATCAGCCTCATCCTTTGCTCTCCCTGTCCCCACCTCTTTTCCCTGGGATCAAATAATTGAACAAACCAGACTTTGGGGTGGGCTTTGAGCTCCTGCCTCGTCCTCTCTGGCTGTTTCAATCACTCCAACGTTAATAAATTCGGAGTATTGATAGTACATTTTCAGGGGAAGATTGAGGTTTGACTTTTAATTCCCACTTTTCTGGAGTTCACATGGATTCAGGAATGTCTCTGGGCATGGCACAGACCCTGTTTTCAATAATGTTCCTGCGACCAGAAAAAACCAGAGCAGCCCTTCTGCCCCAGAAAGCAATTTAAGATTTAATTAATACTTGAGGGCCAGGCTGCTCCAGTGAAACGAGCAGGAAGGTCTCCTCATTTCAGGCCCTAAGTGTCCTACATTTGCTGCTACTTAAAGCAGGAATTTGATATGAAAAAAAAAATAATAATTTGAAAAAGAAACTAAAAAAAAAAAAATTAATCCAGACTTAAACAGATGTCTAAACATTTTATTCTTTGGGTGTCTTTTGTAGTTGGAGTTAAATGTAAATTGGTGGAGCCTTGGAAATGGAAATAGGGAATGAGGACTCAGGTGTATTTTCTTCCCTCCTAAAAATACCTCTGTGTATGGTTTGTTCTGGGATGATTAAGTGGTTCATCAGTGCAATAATAGGTACAGAAATTCAAGGAGAATGGTGCTGGAATGAAAGGAGTCTCTGGGTATTTGTGTGGTTTCTGTGTGGAAGCTGCACCTGATACCAATTTTCTTTTTTTTTTTTTTTTTCCTTCGGGTTTTTTTTTTGCCTTTTGATTTGGTTTTTAGAACTCATTTTAAAACCCAAACGTGGCTGTTTTCCCCTTTTGTTCAGGGGTTTCTCTGCTCCCACTGGGTGAATTTCACAGGGTCTGATTTGCCCCTAGGAAAGGGGCTTTAGCTTTTTTTGGAATTCCCATCCTCCATCCCTCAGGCAGGATGGATACCATGATTCCAGAAGGGTCAAGTGCCCCAAAGTCTTCAGCTCTAATGTTTTAAAAAGTTTAGTCTCCAAATTTCCAACGGATTTTGTAAAATCACTCCTCAAAATTTCTCCCTGTGCCACGTATGGCCCCATTTCCATCTTGTTCCATTTCCCTTGGTCCTCCATTTTTTATTTCTGGTTTTTATTTTGGTGCCTCGCAGGGAACGGACTTTTTTTATCGATGCTTTGCTCAAAATGTACAGGACCTGCTCTGTCCCTAATTGTGTCTCCCTCCTCACTGAGCTGCTCCTCTTGTCCTGACCCAGTTTCCCATTCCCAATCCAGGGCTGAAAATTTGGGAAATCCATCATCCCCCTCTTCTTCCTCCTCCTCTTCCTCCTCCTCCTTCTCCTCCTCCTCCTCCTCCTTCTCTTCCTCCTCCTCTTCCTCCTCTTCCTCTTCCTCTTCCTCTTCCTCTTCCTCTTCTTCCTCCTCCTCCTCCTCCTCCAGAAAATAGCTCAGAAACAGCTCAGAAAGAGCCTAAAATTAAAATGTTTCAGTGCCCCTAAAACGCAAACAAGGAGCAGCAGCAAAGACCGAGCCGCTGTTTTCAGGGAGCTCAAAGCGGGGTCTGGAATTTGGGGGAGATCTCGGGGTGATTCAGGCAAACTTGCCATAAATACGTTTTAAGCACCGTGACAGGGAAGAATATTTAAGAGAGGAGCTTCTTTTCTCCCTCTTCCTTCACACTTAAACCGTCCCCTTAATTAATTCGACCACAAGCAGAGCAGATTCCTCGAGCTGGGAAGAGTTAAAAGGGCCCGGAGCTGGGGAGAGGAGTCTGAATTTGCCTCTTTCTCTTCCAGCATGACCCTTTGCACTTCTTAAACCTCGAAATTGGGCCATGGACCACTGCAGAGTGGTGAATATAGTCCTGACTTCCTGCAGCAAGGAATCAGAGACTTAATTTTTTTTTTTTTTTAATTTTTTTGGGGCTTTTTTTTATGCTCATCCTGCTGCTAAGAAAGGGCAGGGAGAGGAGCACAGGGAACTGAGACTCTTCTGAGGCCTCGTGGGCATTGTTTTTTGCTGTTTTTTGCCTCTGGGGCTCCACGGAGTGCCCACAGCAAAGACACAGAACCACCAAGGAGTAAAAACTCATTCTGGCATGGCCACGTGAAAAAACAGGGTCAGCTTCTGTTAAAATTTTAAAAGTTTAATAAAAAATAAGACAATAAGAGACATATAAAGAAAAAAAAAAATTAGGTACATCTCTTTTATGCATCACAATATATCTAACGCAGAGCAAATTGATAAATCAAGCTAAAAATAAGATGCCAAGCTCCACCACACACGTCAGATGAAAATACACCATAAATATATTTATAGTTACCACAGTGCAGGAATAGAATTTGACAAATCCCACTGGCAGCTCTAAACCCCATTCCTGACATGATTAAATAACCCAGGACATGCTTCAAGGACCCAGGAATTGTTCCCACAGTGTCCTGGAAGCAAGAGGCCAATCTAAAAATCCCACATTCCGTGCACAAAATGTAAAATCAGCATCGCTTAGGAGCAATTTTATCACTTCAAGGAGATTTCTCCCCAAAATCACCTTTGTCAGACTCTTAACAGGGCCACCCACAACCCTCAGTTTTAATCTTGGTTTTGATCAAATCCTGAAATCCATCCGACCCAGAAGCTTTTCCTCATGACTGGGCCTCTCCTGCGCGCCCAGATTTAAATGGAAATAAAATCAATCCTCTCTGCCCAGAGCCAACAGCAGCCATCAGGAACAGAAGTCAAGCAGCAGAACCAAGGTTTTCTTTTTTCCCTGAGGCTTTGGGAGCAGAGGAAACAGAGGAAAATGCACATGGAAAAAGGGGGAATGGTTTAAAAATAAAAGAGGGCAGGGTGGGATGGGATTTGGGAGGGAATTCTTCCCTGGGAGGGTGGGGAGGGGCTGGGACCGAATTCCCAGAGGAGCTTTGGCTGCCCCTGGATCCATGGGATTGTCCAAGGCCAGGCTGGGAGAGGGTTTGGAGCTGGGAAGGTGTCCAAGATCCTACAAATCTGACACCAAGAGCTACGAGGCAAATGAGCTGTGGCCAAACCCCCCAATTTGTGATTAAAAACTGTCTGAAAGTGATTCTGGGTGTGAGACAGACAAGCCCAAAGCCGGGGTTTCTCCTCAGCTGAGCCCGTGCCCTTCCCAGGGGATTCCCAGAAAGGGGACAAGGATTCCCAGGGTCCCACAGCACCAAAAATTTGGAACATTGTGGAGACTCCCACGAGCTCCTGGCTCTGCTGAATTGGGAGAATCCCAGCTCCTTTTGCTTGTGGGGCTCTCCCTGAGCCTGTGGTCACAGCACATCTCTCCAGGACATTCTGCACTCCCAGGAATACCAAAAATCTTAATTTGATTGGAATATGAGGTATACAATTAATGAGTTTACTGTTTTGGTCTGGTCATGATGTGGGAAATGGATTTGTAGAGGATTCCCAAAGCCTGACAGAAAGCTCACACAGTCTTGTCCATCTCTGTTCAAATTTTGAGATAAAATATCCTGAATTAGAAATGCCATGGGATGGGACAGATGTTGCTGAGAGAGAAACTGAACTGGAAACGAGTTTCAAACCATGGCCTTGCAAATAGACCAGGTATTTTTGAGAAATGAAACTGTGAAGGATGTATTTTAACAAGACCACGTGGGATAAAATAACCAGTTGATTGGTGTTAGAAGCATTAACAGCATTGTGTGGCAAAAGCTGATGGGCCAAAAAACTCTTATGATGTTTTGTAATTAGGAAATAGCTTGAGTTCTGATTGTGATGGTGTGAATTATAACATCTGCACCACCTCATCCTTCTCATGAGACTGAAAATAGAATAGAAGTTTTTAAAACTCCTCTCAGTTGCCCCGTCTCTGGGTCAGATAAAAGCATAATCCAACAAAATAAGCAACTCATGGGTGGAAAAATAAGAGGACACAGGGCAAGCAGACTCAGAAATCAGATTTGTAGAACAATCTTAGCCTTAGAATCGCTTCTCAATGCACTCAGAAAACTAAAAACTCATAAACAGATGTGAACCACAACTGGAACGTCACAATTTACACCCACTGCTGACATTTCCAGGGCACTGCCCACCTCACAGGCACCCAGCTGAGCCCAGATCTTCAAAACCCCACAACTCCATGTTTCCAGCAGCTGAGGGACTGCTCTGCCTGACATGCTGGAGGTCCCAAGATGTTCTTTTTTTCTTTCAGCACACACAAGAATACATCTGGTGAGCTCTCCAGCTGCTCCTCTGAGGGTGATGGCAGCCAGACTGCAGAACCTCTGCTGCTGCTCCATCAAAAGCCAAGGAACAAGAGGCTCTGGGTGATTTCAGGCTCGACACTCTCGAGGGAGAGCTGACTGAAACGCCAACGCTCCAGCTCCCAGATCCCTGAATTACCAGGACTCTATTATGTGAATCCATTTCCAGGCAATTAAGGATATTTAATGGCCTCGACAACTGGTGGGAACCAGCACGAAAATAAATCAGCTTCATTTCGGAGCAAAGAGAGCCCTCCCTACAAAAGCTGGTGGTATTAACAATTCATGTTTAACTACCCTCGTGCAACTATCAAGGTGTCACTTAAAGAGTGAGTAATGGGGAGGGAAGGATTTTAAACGATTCCCAACTAGACCCTGACCCTCTTCTTTCCAGCCATTAGCGAGTTCCTGAAGCCTTCACAGCAGTTTCGTTTGTTCTCAATCACCAGGAGTTTTAACGGTGGAATTTAAATGATTCTCTCCCAGACAGACCTAATTTTAAGAGCCATTTGAGTGACATTGCTCAGAGCTACAGCACTTGGAGGAGACACTCCTGGAGCATCCTCTGAGCTGTTTGCTCCACTGGAGCAAGGGGAAAACACGAGTTATCAGGAGCAGTCCAGGATCCAGGGGATGGAGCCAAGGTGCCACAAGCAAAGGACAGGTTATTCACAAAAAAAAAATCAAAAAAATAAAATAAAAAAATCCCTTGTAGATTTGGCACCTGAATTTGCAGGTGGAAATCCCGGTGGTGGCAGCAGCAGCAGCTCTGGTTTGCAGAGATACCGAGCCCCTCCCTGGCACAGGATCATCTCCAGCCCTTTTGGGAAAACTGGGGAGGTTTGGGTCTGCTCACTGACCTGTGGCCACATCTTTGGGCCCAGCATTCCAATCCACGCCAGGATTTCCTGCACAGAAACCAAGATAACCTTTCCTAAAGCCTCGTGCGGCGAAACCCTCCAACAAAACCCCCAAATAAATGAAGTTTGCAGAGCAAAGCTCACGCTGAGCCTTCGAGCTGCTCCTTTAGCGAGGCGCACAACCCGATACAAACTTTTAGCAAAAAAAAGAACAGAAAGGCTCTTTAAAGCCAGCGCTTTCCACCCTGCTTTATGCAGATATCTTCTGTTTAAGAGCCCTTTCTCTAAACCGTTTGATCTGAGCCGAGGAAGCCAATTACTGCAGATGCCGAGGCTTGTCAAGAAACAACCCCAAAATTCAATAAGCAGAAGAAAAAGCACAGACGTGTTCAGGTAAAGCCTGAGGGCTTGTACCTTCCCTGTCTCCCCGCCAGTGTTGTTCCAAATCACCAAACCTAACAGGAGCTTTCCACTTCAGGAGCTTTCAGGCGCGGTGGAGCTGCTTTGACATCACGGTTTGAAGCAGATGTCACAGCAGCTCACGCTCGCCGTGAGCCTCCAGCTCGTCCTGCGCCGTGTTTTACACAGGGAACATCTTTTCAACGTCCGCGGCGAAGACATCAAGGCAGCTCCACGTCCCCACCACCACTCTCATTTACTCCCTAACCCAGTTCTGCTCCTGTTCCTCTCCCCAGCACAAAGGGAACAGTGGGAGCGGGCCGGGCCTTTCAAGTGGCCAAGAAAATTCGCTCTGAAATTCAGGCCTTGCTCCCAAGGCTTGAAGCTGCGGGAAAAACGCCTCCAGCTTCCTTGTGGATTTTACTCACTGCACATGCTGAGAGAAAGAGGCTTGTGTGAAACTTTGCAGTTAGAGATGTTTTCTAGTCCTGACAATGCCCTCACATCCCGATCTGCACCCTCAGATAAAAGTTACTTTTGCTACAACAAGAGTTTCGAGTGCAGCTCGTGCAGAATCCCCTGATAAGGACTGAAGCAGCTGCGCTGAGCAGAGCCTGGCGTGTCAGCTCCAGATGTTCCCACAAGAATTTGCAGCCAGAGTGGCACAGGAGGCCAATAAATCCCTCGGAGCTGCTGAAGGCCTGGGGGTGTTTATCAAACCCCAATTTCTGTAGGAGTGACACACGAGGGGGACAGGCCACCTCTCCAGGGGAGGTGCCAGAAGAATTCTTTTCCCTCTGCAGTTTTTCTGCTCCCCTGTGACGGCCCCCTTATCCCAACCCCAAGTTCCAAGTCTCCTTGGGGAATCCGAGCCTGACCAGGGTGTTTTCCACATGAAAATTCAACAGCAGGGCCTCAAGCTGCTTTGCATGAACGAGACATCATCTTTTACAGGCGCTGTGCTTTGGCTCCAGACGTGAACTCCATGTTCAACAGCTCTTCCCTGCTGCAGCCTTTCATCTTATCAGCCCTGACTGCAGGGGTGGATTTGGCCCTTGTCGTCGCGCATGATATTATGTATGGCTTTCTCATTAAAGAGGGAGGAAAAAACCCGTCCTGTTCCCAAAGCAAACTGGCTGCCAGGGCTTGGCGTGTCCTGCTGGCAGTGTGTCACAACAGGACAGGAAATAAAGGTGCCTGACTGCAGTCAGAAATCAGCAGGTTTATTTACAATTCATTCAGCCCTTTTATAACACGCTGGGCTGAGGAGGCACGTTATTGGTCCATGGGGCTGACACCTCTCCCCTTGGCTCAGGGACAGAAATAGCAAACAGCTCCTGGTGTCCTGGGAAAGGAATATTGTTTACACGAAGTGGCTTTGGGAAAAAGATAAACTGTTGGAAAGTTTTGTTTGGAAAGAGCTCAGGGTCAGGAAATATTGGGTCCATGGCAGCACCCCTGGAGCTGCTCATCCTGATTCTGTGCCTGAGGTGTTTTGGGTTTCTGAAATTCTTTTCCCAGGGAATTTTCTGGAAACAGGAGAAATGTTTTTGTAGCTGTAACTTTGTTATTCATTCCTTTCCCCAGGAGGGACTTCTCCTTGATGTCCCTCTGCTCTGACCAATGGCAGTGAAGAGGTTTTGCCTTTGTGTCACCAATCCCATTGGTCTGTGTGAAATGGTATAAAAGGGAGACACATCCCAGAAATAAAGGAGTCATTTTCAGCCTTCTGAATCTCAGAGTCTGTCTCAGAGCATCACAAACCTTCTCCTCTGCTGAGCCCTGCTCATCCCCAGCCCTCCCTGCCAGCCACCAGTCCCCAGGCAAACCCCAGGGAGCTTCACAGAGCGCCAAAAAGGAGAGATTTTATTAAATATCAGCATGCTCTGACATCCCCAGCACATCTTTTCTCACCACCACTGTGTCTGTTTATGAAGTGGACTGACTTCCACATCGCTGAGCTGGAATCAGTGGATCTTTTACAGGGATCCTGGGCTGCCAAATTTCTATCCTATTAATCCACACCCTTCCTAATTTTCAGGCTTTCCTAGATTGCAGTGGATCTTCGTCAGCTATTACCAACTGCATTAAATCACATTAGCAGGGAAGAGATGTTTGCAGAGCAACCTCCCTGTACAATTTCCCCTCCTTATCATCATTCTCGGAGCTGTGTTTCAGAGCAAGAAGATCTGCAGCATAAAATCCCCCTGAATATGAAATTTTCTGAGCAATTCTGTCACAATCCTCCCAGGACGTCCTAGTCAAGGCTGAACAATCCAGTAAAAGCCCTACAGAACAGCAGAGAAATTAATCATGCATTTTTAAGTGTTTTGAACCTCCTCGTAGGATTTAATGAAGAATTCTGGGGAGCTTTTAAAGGCATAGGGCAAAAAAAAAAAGTAAAAAAATAGTGCCTCACCTAGTCTATAAATTGAGTTCTTGATGTAAATTAGGCTGATGAATATGAGGGAAGATTTTTCACCAGCTAAAGGCAATCCTGAGGCAATCCTTGATGCCTTCTTGCTGGTCGTTGTGATATTTTTTTTATGGCATCCATCCCCGCAGAAGCCAACAGCGGAGGTGTCATTAACTCCCCGCCAAATCACCTCCAAAGTCCCCTCCTTCCGATTTTTAATGTCCCACAAGTAGGACAGCCTGAGCTGGAAACGTTGAGCTCCATTAAAAAATAAATGCTTTTTTTTTTTTCCTGCATAAAGCAGGGAGTAGCTGGATGCTGAAATAACCCGAGGAAAATGAAGGGGCGAAATTGAAAGCAGGTATCCAGCGTGTCGTATCTTCCCGGGAAGTGCAGCAGGGGCCAGGCTGTTAAGAACTTTATGGAGTGGCTGAGAAATGGCCTTTAGCACTGAGATGAATGGAATTGGCTTTAAAACGCCCCTGGGCACCTGCAGGTGACAGTCAGTAAACCCCAGGATATTCTTTAAAGGATTGTGAAAGACTTGGAGAGGATGGAAAGTGTCCAGAGATGGGAACAAAAACTGGGGAAGGGTTTGGGGCACCAGGAGGGGCTGAGGGAGCTGGAAAGGGGCTCAGCCTGGAGAAAAGGAGGCTGAGGGGGGGACCTTGTGGCTCTGCACAAGTCTCTGCCAGGAGGGGACAGCCGGGGGGGATTTGGGGTCTTCTCCCAGGGAACAGGGACAGGAGGAGAGGGAACGGCCTCAGGCTGGGCCAGGGGAGCCTCAGGGTGGACAGCAGCAGGAATTTCCCCATGGAAAGCATTCGAAGGGGCTTCCCAGGGATGAGACGGAGTCCCCATCCCTGAAAGTGTTCAGACATGGATGTGGCACTTGAGGAGAGGGTTCATTGGTGAGTGTGGTGGTGACACTGTTTTACACCACAGTGACACAGACTCCGAGATTCAGGAGGCTGAAAATGACTCCTTTATTTCTGGGATGTGTCTCCCTTTTATACCATTTCACACAGACCAATGGGATTGGTGACACAAAGGCAAAACCTCTTCACTGCCATTGGTCAGAGCAGAGGGACATCAAGGAGAAGCCCCTCCTGGGGAAAGGAATGAATAACAAAGTTACAGCTACAAAAACATTTCTCCTGTTTCCAGAAAATTCCCTGGGAAGAGAATTTCAGAAACCCAAAACACTTCAGGCACGGAAGCAGGGCTACACGGTGGTGCTGGTTTGACCTGATGATCTTTTCCAACCTCAACAATTCCATGATTTATGACACAGCTTGAGCCAAAAGTCACAGAAAGAATGGGCACCCGAAGGGCTTAACACCCACACAGAATTGTATCATAAACTCCCCCCTGCACCCAAACAACCCAGCAAAACTTGCAAAACAAACCTTCTTACTTCAAAGACCTCCAGGAATTGATGCCAGGAGGAATCTTGGTTATTCAGCTGCTGAGACAAAGCTGTGAATAAAGAGCTCAGGGTATTTCTGCTGGCGAGAAGGGGACGCTGTGAGCAGTGGCGGAGTCAAGGCAGCTCCACACGTTTTTGGGAGGATCCACAGAACAAAAGAGCTCTACCCACAGCACAGGTGAAACTCTGCCTGTTGAATAATTATACCTTAATTTTTTTTTTTTTTTAATGGCATGCAAAGACTGTGTCAGTGGCACTTTCCATTATCCACTTCAGCAGCTCAGAACTCCTCGGTAATTATGCCCATCCACTCTGAGTTGACAGCGCTAACGAAGAGAACAAGGGCTGCTGATAGTACACAGCTCCTTGTGAAGGGTTCACGGCAGAAGGCAATAATCTAAATAGCAGAGGTGATGAGTTTGCACAGTGCCATGCTGCAGGGAGCGTGCATTTTTTCTGGGACGCAGCAAATACCTCAGACTTGGGGAGCAGCCTGTGATACAGTGACTTTAAAAGCCATTAAATGCAGCTCTGACAGTCCCTGCTTTTGTCAAATGGGCAAATAATCACTCCCTCTGCTTAAATCTCACTGAAAAGTGCTAAAAATCTCCTTTATTCACCTTTCCCCCACCTCATTCACTCCTCTTTTTCCCATCTCCTTCTCTCACCTGTTCCCATCTCCCTCACTCCTCTTTCCCAATCTCATTCCCTCACCTTTCCCTCATTTCCTTCCCTCATCTTTCCCCATCTCCTTCCTTCACCTTTTCCCCACCCACCATTACTGAAAAACATTTTACAAAATTACCTCAGAATCATGTGACAAAATTGCCTCAAGAGCAAATCCATAAACTCCCAGACGCGACGCTCCCCGCTGTGATAAGAATTTAAAAAATGGAACAGGTTCTTAGAGCCCTCGTTTGTTTTGTTACAATCCAGGGCGTTCCTCTGAGATTAACTCGGAATCTGAAGGAGTTTAGAGCCGTTTTCTGTTGAGTTCCTGGAACGCAGCTTCAATGAGTTCATTGAACCTGGGGATCAGCACCGCAGTGGCAGAGCAGCCAAAGTTAAGGCAAGACAAACCGAGGCATCAATCTGTCTCTGCTCTTGAGAAATATCTGAAGATTAAGATCCTTGGCCAGATCAAACACCTCAGATTAGCACTAACGACATATTTAAGGCTTTTTTCAACCTCCATTCACAGACAAATCTCCTCATTGCTGCAGATAAAGCTGCCTCATTAGACACTTCTCCATACAAAGGCTTCTAATATTTCCATTTTTCATCTGCCTCATACTTTTAAGCCAAAAAAAGACGCCTTACTACAAAAATAAAGGAAGTTTTTCATCTATTCACTGGGGCACCTGACAGGATTTCGCACATCCGACTTCGAGACCATAAAGAATTTTGAAGAAGCAGCAGTTGGTTAAAAGTCAGCCTCTTGAAAAGGTTCTTTTTTTTTTTTTTAGGGGCAAAATATCAAGTTCTAATTTTGATACTGAAAATTCCTTGCAAGACTCAGCTCCTAATCCATTCCTAAAGAAACACAAATCTCTTTTGCCCAAAGAACAGTTTTGGGGAGTTATCTATGTTTTGCCACCAGCTCTAAAAACGATATTTGGGTCTCCAGCTATTTCACACACATCGATAAATCCCAAAGGCCTTTCAGACTCTTTGTCATGGCAAAGACGAATTTAGAATCAAAATCAAGACTAACTCAGAGAATCAAAATCAAAGACTTAACTCAGAGAATCAAAGACTAGCTCAGAGATTTAAAATCAAGACTAACTCAGAGAATCAAAGATTAACTCAGAGAATCAAAATCAAGACTAACTCAGAGAAAATCAAGACTAACTCAGAGAATCAAATACTAACTCAGAGAATCAAAATCAAAGACTAACTCAGAGAATCAAATACTAACTCAGAGAATCAAAGACTAACTCAGAGGTTTAAAATCAAGACTAACTCAGAGGCTGAGCCCCCCTTTAGATTCCCCTCAGTGCAGCCCTGGAGAGCCCCTTCCACCGGGTGAGAACATCCTTTTAATCTGCTTGATTTCACTTGTCATTTCCATGCAGCCTCCACTTCAAACCACATCCCATCCCCTCGGTGTCCGTCATCTGAGCATTTCCATCCCTCCCGTTCTTTTTATCCCATTAGGGGAGATGGAGAGAAATAAATTGGAATCACAACACACCTACAGCTTGTTCTGAAAGAGACTTAGCGCTCGACTCACCTGCTTAGATGTCAATTTAACACTCTTAGCTGGATTTAAATTGAGTCAGGACCCATCAGTTTAAAGCAGAATCTCAATCTGCTCCTCCTGCACTTGTAAGGATTAGGATGGGGAAGGAAAACAAAATAAAAATCAGATAGTGCTACAATCTGGGAATGCTCAACAATTCATCTGCTGCCTCATTAATCAGATTTGGGATGAGCCCAAGCATGGAGTGAGTTTGGGAGTCCTGGCTGTTGATGGATCCTCCTGAACGTGCTCCTACAGGAAAGGGAGCTCCAGGGATTCCCAGGATTTCTCTCCCTGTCCCACAGAAGCACCAGTTCCTTGCAGAACAACGAAGATTTTGTCACTCTAGGCCTTTCTTTTCAAATCTGCCTTTCTAAATACAAAACACCCCAGCCTTTCACTCAAACAGCAGCTGGGGGATGAAGGAAATGAGGGACTTTTCCCCCAGGTGTTACTCGGGTTCTTCCAGGGGAGAAAGGGGCAGGAATTTGTCCGAAGCGGCTGAAAATCCTGCAAGGGACAGAGGGAACTGCTCTGAAGTTCCTTCTCCCTACACTCTCCCAAGGCTTTCGGCCACCAAACCCCACTTTTGTCCACGTCTGACCTTTTTTGGGGCAGATAATCCTCTCATTTCCAGGGCTGAGCACAAAGGTTGCCCAGTCGCTAATGGGATTCCGGAATTACTCCTGAGAGGGGTGATTTCAGAGATGGTTCTTTTGATGCCAGCGTGAGCATTAGGATAAACTCTGTATTTAACCACCATTACCAGTAATATCAGCTGCTCTGAATTACCCGGGACCGAGGTTTCTCAGCCATGCCTGAGAAAATGGGAATCAGAATTTTTTCGAAGCAGCCAATAATTCTGCCTAGGTGCTTTTTTAAAATAAGGCCTCCTAACAAGGCTTAAAGAGGCTCATTTTCCAAACATATCCAACCATTTCTCCAATTCCGACGCAGAATTCCAGCTTCCAATCCGCTCACCCCAAAACTGCTGGTTTGGGAAGTTGGGCTGGATGTTTAATTACCTGACAAAAAAATGCAAATCCAATCCCACCTATTTGGTACAAACCAGAATCACTCCCCACAAATTACCCTCTCTGCTCCAAATTACTGAAATGTGAGAAAAACTCGAGAGGGTCTCAGATCTGTTCCCTGTCCAGGATTCCTGTGGGTAACCTGACATCCCGAGGTGAGGTTTAGTGTTGGAGTCCAGGACATCCCCTTGGATGAGCTGGGACCTGAGGAAGGGAATTTGAGCCCTGGACAGGGGGGTGTGGAGCCGGTCCAGGGGCTCAGAGACCTTGTCACAGAGCCCAGGAAAACACCGGGTTTGATTTTAGTCCATAGGAGAGGCTTCCAACACTGAGAGAGGAATTACAAACCACTGGATGTGAAAATAGTAGTTTAGCACAGTAGAAGATACGAAAGTCAGTAGTTTTAGGGTTTATAGAATAGAGGTAAATGGGGACAAGATGGTGGAATTTGGGTGGTACCTCATGTACCTCTCCTTCTTCCTCGTCCTCCATCTTCTGGGGTGGTGATGGCACAAAGTAGTTAGAGTGGATTGGAGCAAAGTAGAAATGACACTTTTAGTGTGGGCACTGGGCGTTGGTACAAAATAGTAAATAACTAGTACGTAGTTATCTGTATAAATGTCAGGGAGCATCCCCTCGAGAGGCAGTCGCCTCGTGTCCCAGCTGCTGTCCAGACCTCAGCTGGGAGCAGAGAAAATTTTGAGATATCAAATAATAAACAACACCAGAAACCTGAAAACAGACCTTGAAGATTCTGCTTTTTTATACCAACTCGACTCGGGGCTTTTAGAGAGCCAAGGACTTTAAACAATCAAAATCTCGGGTGAGGAAACCCTCCCCGAGAGTTTAGTGTCCCAAAACAACTCAGCACTGCAATGACATCACTCAAACTTTGTCCCGTGCTTTTGTCACGGCCCTGTCTTTGACCCACCAGACTCTTCCCTGGGTTTTCTCTCCCTTTTCCAGTTGTGGAAACCCCTTTGGCCTCCAGCCAGGCCAAGCCAGCTCAGGCTGGGGGATGTCGCATTTCCTAAGGACAAAGCCCTGCCACCCCAGATCCTTGGAATGCATCAATCCCATAATTAGGTGTATTAAGAGCTGCGCCTGTCGCATCTCACTCATTTCCACAAGACATAAGAAGTCACATTTAGAAGTCATTAAGCCGAAATGAAATCTTTGCTGGGCTTAATTAACTTAAATATTCATGAAACAGGATGGCAGGGGGAGAGTGTTGTTCTTAATCAAAACAGACATCGCTGTTCCATAATGCAAATTCCGATTTCTTCCGTGGACAATGCCAGCTCCTGCAGCAGCAGCAGGGTTTAATGGCCAGCACTTGAGAAGGATTCACGTTGTCCTGTAGCTCCCCACCACGGGGGAATTTGCTGATCCAAACATGTGCTTACACAATAACGTCGTGTCCAATGCAGGAGTTCCTTCCAGGGCCATTTATCGCTGTTTGCTCAGGCTGAGTGCAGCACTCTCCTCTCCTCTCCTCTCCTCTCCTCTCCTCTCCTCTCCTCTCCTCTCCTCTCCTCTCCTCTCCTCTCCTCTCCTCTCCTCTCCTCTCCTCTCCTCTCCTCTCCTCTCCTCTCCTCTCCTCTCCTCTCCTCTCCTCTCCTCTCCTCTCCTCTCCTCTCCTCTCCTCTCCTCTCCTCTCCTCTCCTCTCCTCTCCTCTCCTCTCCTCTCCTCTCCTCTCCTCTCCTCTCCTCTCCTCTCCTCTCCTCTCCTCTCCTCTCCTCTCCTCTCCTCTCCTCTCCTCTCCTCTCCTCTCCTCTCCTCCTCTCCTCTCCTCTCCTCTCCTCTCCTCTCCTCTCCTCTCCTCTCCTCTCCTCTCCTCTCCTCTCCTCTCCTCTCCTCTCCTCTCCTCTCCTCTCCTCTCCTCTCCTCTCCTCTCCTCTCCTCTCCTCTCCTCTCCTCTTTATTTGATCATTTCTCTTCACACAAACCTCTGGGATGAGGGCAGGTGCCCAAAAATGAGATATCAAGTTCCCCTTCCAGAGTGAAATCCATAAAATCCAGCCCCTCAGGCTGGAATTCCTCCCCTTCCCATGGCCAACCCGGGCTGCTCAGCAGGAGAAAAAAAAAAATAAAAATCACTCAAGATTTGTTGGGTTGAGAAGTGGAGCCAGCAGATTGCCAGGATAAGCAGAAAAAAACAAAAAACAAAAACCAAAAACCAAAAACAAACAAACCCAAAAAACTACTTCAAAAATAGGGAGGAAATACAGTTTCACATTTCTGTTAATGGCAGCTTAGGTTTCATTATCTGCCAGCTTTGGATGCAATTAAAATGAGAGAAATAAAATACTCGATGGAAGGAGCAGCGTTTGCTGGTAATGAAATGTTTATGGATCAATTTGTACCCCAGTAAAGAGTGAATGAATTTACTGCGGGAGGAGAGAAAACAAAATGGAGATAAGCACCGAAAATCACTTGGACTCCAGACATGCACAAAATGTTATTATTTCCCCTCAGAAAAGATAATATTGATTGTGGAGAAGTGTTTGGACAATGCCAACAATGTGTTTTGCTGATAAAATACAATGACCCATTTAGGAGATGTCTGTACAGGAAACAGCACGGGCTGAAATAAAACTCCACGTTTCAAATCTCCTTTGATAAATCCCCAGAAGAGAAAAACCTTGCCATGACCTCCTCTCCTCCACAGTTCTCCTCTCTCCAGGACACTGGGCTGGCATTGTGCTGGAGCAGGTGCCTCAACTTTTGCTTAAAATGTCACAAATTTCCTCTGTTTCTACTTCATTTCCCACTTTTGATACGGGGGAAAAAAAATCCTGTTTGCATATTTACAACAAAAAAAAAAGCAAAAAATTTCAATTAAGTTCCTAAGGGCAGGAACAGATTTATTCAGTGCCTGGAATAACAAAAGCCTCAGCTGGGTTGAAAGGGGAAAAAAAACCATCTCCACGATACCAAACATTTAAAGGATAGTTTTGATCTGGTGCAGTTTAATGTGTACACAGAGGGGGGAAAAAAAATTCTCAGAGAATTTTGCTGCTTTTAACTAAGATGAAATGTTTGAAATCCTTGTGGGTTCAGCCTCTATTAAGAACAGCACCGGATCACAGCCCCACAAAAGAATAACAAGGGTTTGGGGGAAGCTGCGGGATGCCCTCGCTGTTATTTTTTGTATTTTTTTTACAGAAGAAATGAGTCTTTCTCTAATGTGAAGGGAAAGAAGAGTTTTCATGCAAATCGCCAGCGGAGGCTCGGCTTTGTCTTTAAGTTTGGGGATGATCCAAATCCCGCTCCTGGCTCAGCTCCAGCCGCGACACCGGCACGGGGAAGGGGGAAAATGGGGCAGGGATGGAGAGGGAGAGAAAGGGAGAGAAAAAGGGAGAAAAAAGGGAAAGAAAGGGAGAGAAAGAAAGAGAAAGAGAGAGAAAGGGAGAGAAAAGGATAGAGGGAGAGAAAAAGGGAGAGAAAAAGAGAGAGAGGGAGAGAAAGGGAGAGAGGGAGAGAACGGGAGAGAGAGAGAGAAAGGGAAAGAAAAAGGGAGAAAAAAGGAGAGTAAAGGAGAGAAAGGGAGAGAGGGAGAGAAAGGGAGAGAAAAAGGGAGAGAAAAGGGAGTGAAAGGAAGAGAGAAAAAGGGAGAGAAAGGGAGAAAGGAAGAAAAAGAGAAAGAAAAGAAAAGAAAAGAAAAAATAAAAAAGAAAAGAAAAGAAAAGAAGAAAAGAAAAGAAAAGAAAAGAAAAGAAAAGAAAAGAAAAGAAAAGAAAAGAAAAGAAAAGAAAAGAAAAGAAAAGAAAAGAAAAAAGAAAAAAGAAAAAAAAGAAAAGAAAAGAAAAGAAAAGAAAAGAAAAGAAAAGAAAAGAAAAGAAAAGAAAAGAAAAGAAAAGAAAAGAAAAGAAAAGAAAAGAAAGGGAGAGAAATGGAGAGAGAGGGACAGAAAGGGAGAGAATAAAAGAGAAAGAGAGAGAAAGGGAGAGAAAAAGAGAGAGAGGGAGAGAGAGGGAAAGAAAAAGAGAAAAGGAGAGAAAGGGAGAAGAAAGGGAGAGAAAGGAAGAGAGAAAGGGAAAGAAAGGAAGAGGAAAGGAAGAGAAAGGGAGAGCAAAGGAGGGTGAGGGAGAAAAAGGAATAGAAAGGTTGAGAAAGGGAGAGAAAGGAGGCACGGCTTGAGGGCTGGAGCAGCTCCATTCATCCCCACAGCAAAGGGTGATGGATAACACGACCCGGACCCTGAGGACACCTCAGAGCCCTGGACAGCTCCTGATATTCCCGGGAATTGTCTGGATCCCCCCAGCCCCAGCTGCAGCTTCTGCTGGCCCCAGGATCCTGTTTGTCCCACGTGGCTGCTGAGAGCCCACAGAGATCCAGGTTAATCCAAGGAAAAACCTTTTCATCCCTCACGTTTAATCCAAATCGGTGGAATTTTTGACCCTGGATTTGGAGCGATGGCGAGGACTCCAATGAGCTGCCCCAAATCCCGGGGAACAGGGAAAGACAAAGTCCTGACAACCTCTGGGTGACCTGCAGGACACAAAATCCCCTCGTTAAAATCTGCTGCTGCCTCTGCAGGGTCGTTTGAGTTCAGTTCCCATCGCCGGGGACAGCAGGGTCACAGCTCAGAAAAGAAAATTACTCAGCTCAATTTAGAGCAGAAATTGCGCTGGGTAATAAAATCACTTTTGGAAAATCAACACCTGACCCACCGCCGGGGCTGGGCACTGACCAGCACAGCCAGCAGCACCTCTGGAAAAAGCCAAATAAATCCAATTTCTCTGCCTCCAATCTGCTCTTCCCCTGCAGCGCAAGGAAGGCGAAAAGTCATGATTCAAACTCCCCGGCGAAGGAGCCAAATTCCCTGAGAATCCTGACAGGCAACGGATGAACACGGCATGAAATATGCAAAGGAAGACTCATCTTTGCCTAAGGACTGGAGGAGAGGCTGAATCCCAGCCCACACACCAAAAAAAAAAGGGATTTTTGAAGGGGATCCAACACTCCAGGACTTTGGGAGTAACGTGGATCCAGACCCTGGATAGGTTGATGCTCCATGGCATCGAAATGGGGCATCAGCCAGAAATAACCCCTTAATTAAACCTTCGCTAAAAAGTTCATTTAACTTCCCAGGGAACTTTTGCCGAAGATCCCAGGAACCAAAGAGCCGTGCTGAAGCACCTGCAATGCTTTAATTAAACCCGTTTTTCAAAAAGTTCTCCATTTCTGCCCTCAAACCAGGGATTCTTTTTTTGAGTAAGATCCTTTTGGAAAGCTGAGCTTCCCAAAAACCCCCTTGGGATTGGACCTCCTCAAGCTGACTCAGTTCCCAACTTAATTTTAAACTGGGGTATAAGTAAGGTACAAAAGTGTTTCATAATTCATGAAATTCCCAACCTTTTGCTATTTTTGAAGGGGATTTGATCCTCAACAACTGGCAAATCATTCTTTTTTAGCGCAGGAATACTTATGGAATAACCACATGACACAAATTCAGCCATTCCTCCCTCCAGTTTGTACCAGCCTGGAATGTAATATTTCAGAAACCTTCAATATCTTGTGGACTTCCACTGATTGAGGATAAAGAACATTCCCACAGAACCGGCTCCATGGATTTCAGCAAAAGCTTTATTTTGCCGCTGTCAATTTCTCAGTTTTCAATTATTTCTGATATTTTCCTGTTGCCTGCAGTGTAACAAGTTTGATTTTGTGAAGGGCAGTGGCACCTCCGAAGAATTTATCAGCCTGTTTGTTCTCTGCCCAATTGATTTGACCTTTGCTGGCTCACCTGCTCCTGGAAATTTTCATGGAGCCTCAGGAGTCGCCACTCCAGGGAAGAGCTCTTAAACCAGGTTTTCACAAGTGCTAAACATCTTCATATCCCAGAAATTATGGGAAAAAAAAATTAAAAATTGGGAGTGCCCAAGAGCTTCCAAACCATCCAGCTCAGGTCATGCTGCAATTCCCAAATCCATCTGCAAAATTCACTGGTGGAGCAGTTAAAAATGAAAAAAAAAAGGCAACACAGAAATAGGCAGCAAAGGCATCTGCTCGGGAAAAAAAACACAGCTCCAAATCGCAGCAAATTCTAAAATTCTTGGTTTGCTATTCATAGCTTCTTCCATCAGCTTGTCAGAGGAGATTTCTGACTCTCAGCACAAAAGGTTTCCATTCTGTATCGGTGGAATTCGCAATTGGATGCAAATTGAGCTGTTTTCCCCTCCTTTTATATTTGTATTTCCAGCCTGATGTTATTTAATGGAGTGGGAACAGCTGCCAAATGTGCTTTGACTGGACGCCCCTTCCATGGCAACTGGGATGGGAGTTGGTTTTGGCCACGGTGGAGATGCAGGGGAGGCAGAAAATGACATTTGTGTATTTTGGGGGGCTTTTATTTCCTCTTTAAATCGCCGCTGTTTGGTGACAGGCTGGGCCTGGGATCCCAGCCCTGCCTCCAGCCTCTCCAAGGCAGCTCCAGGATCAATTCCCTGACTCTCCATCCCTCCTGCTCAACCTGCTCCAGCTCCAGCTGATCAAAGGAAAACTGTGACCCTGGTTTCGTACCTGAGGTGTTTTGGTTTTCTGAAATTCTTTTCCCCAATGAATTTTCTGGAAACAGGAGAAATGTTTTTGTAGCTGTAACTTTGTTATTCATTCCTTTCCCCAGGAGGGACTTTTCCTTGATGTCCCTCTGCTCTGACCAATGGGAGTGAAGAGGTTTTGCCTTTGTGTCACCAATCCCATTGGTCTGTGTGAAATGGTATAAAAGGGAGACACATCCCAGAAATAAAGGAGTCATTTTCAGCCTCCTGAATCTCAGAGTCTGTGTCGTTGTGGTGTAAAACAGCGTCAGAAAATGTTCCTTTTGGGAATGATGCACCCATTCCCATCAGGTCACCCTGTTATTCCCACACATCCAGTGAAGTTCTGGAACTCACAATCCCATCCCAATCCTTCTGTTCCACGATTTTAACCCAAATCAGAACACTGAAACTCACCGAGTCCCCATCAAACCCAACAACCCCCCAAAATCATCTCCTCCATCCATTCATTTTCCATCCCCTGAAACCTCTGCCGGGTCAATCCCGACTTTCCACACACCACACATGTGAGATGTGGGATTGAGACGAAGGAAATGGCTCCTTTCCACCAGCCCAGCCCTAAAATAAACTTGTTTTGAACAGATTGCAGCGCCGAGCTGGGAAACAGAATGCTCCCGAGGATGTTCAAACCTCCCAAGCTGCTTTTATCCCAGGCAAGGAATGTTTCATCCACCTGACTCCGCTGGCAGGGATCTGCTTCCCATCTGAGCCCACCTGTTGGAAAATTCACTCGCTCTTCAACAGGCAGAAATCCTCAAATTCAGGCAGAATTCTCATTCAATTCAAGAGGGGTAATTCATTACAAGGTGCAGGGAATGGGAGAAAGGCAGCCCCAGCTCAGATTGGTCACATGGAGATGCTCTGCACATCTAAAATCAAGAATTTCACCACAGGGATGGGGTTTATCAGCCAGGGATTGGACTTTTTAAAAAAAAAAAAAAAAAAAAAAAAAAAAAAAAAAAAAAAAAAAAAAAAAGAGAGAGAGAGAGAGAGAGAATTCAAATAAGGAAAGGAGAAATGAAAAATTAAAAAAAAAATAAAAAAAGAAAAATCGAGAGTATTTAAAGAAATTCCCAATCATTCCTCCTTCCATCTCCCCACCTCAACAAAAGCTCAACAGAAAAATGGAGAAATGGAGACATGGAGACCATTTTAGCACTTTCACCTCCCTGCTGACAGGAGATTGGGCACAGAGAGGGCAAGAGATTGTCCTGATGAAATTCCTTAATTCCAGGTGTAAACCTGGTGCAGAGGAGTCCCTTGAAACCAGCACAGCACTTCCATTTCTAATTAGGAGGCCTCCAAATGACGGTGGAAGGAACCTTTCCAGACCATTCCAGATTTCCAGAACCTGTTTGGCAGCTTCAAAGCCTTTTCCATTGTGTGGCCAATGGAAGGACACCACGAGGAAAATCTAAAACCCCACAGTTTTGCTGCTTCCTGGAACTCCAAAATTTGAAATTTGGATTTGAAGCTCGTCTCATTCCATGGGCAGGGACACTTCCACTTTTCTACTTGTCCTCCAAGAATGTGGATCCTCTGTTATCATGGACATTATTATGTATAAAAATGAGGAATTTGGTTCATCAAGGGCAAGAAGATGATGGATGTTCGAGGGAGTGACATCAGGAACTTTTGGGTTCTGGGAGATCAGTTTTCCCCAGAATAAAATCTCCCTCTCAGCTCATGTTTTTCTGAGGCTGGGTGATGGTTGTGCTCACCCTCTGATCCTCCTACCCTGCCAAGGCTGAGGCAGCTCCAGGATGAAGGGTGAGGGAGGAATGTCATTTGGAAAGGTTTCTGCCACTGTGCCGAAAAAAATACAGGAAAAAAAAAAGCAAATAACAAAAAAAACCCCCCAAACCCACACAGCCTCTTCTCCCCCTCCCAGCTCATTGGAAGGAGATATCAAAAATAGGGTTTGAGGGAAAGTTTTGCCATCAGTCACCCCCGGTCCCCAAATGGGAACATTTCAGCTCCAAGACACCTCAGCCTCTCACCCAGGCAGAATTAAACCCTGAGTTAACAAACACACTGAGTTTCCTTCAGATAATGTGAAAAAAAAATCATTAAATGATTTCCTTTTCCCCTTCTCTTTGTCTGAAAAACATAGAACATTATCTAAATGTGGATCTGGCTCAGGCAGAGCAAAATTTATATTTTTCTTCTTTTTTTTTTTTTTTTTTTTTAAATTCTATTTCTCTCCTATATTTTTTTTCTTATTTTTCTCCTGTTTTTCACTAACCTTTCCCTGCCTCTTGCAGCAAAGTGGGAGGGTGGCTGAAGGTCCAGAGACCCCAAGGTCACTCCTCAGTCTGGGTGGACGTTTAGGAAAAAACAAGTGGGAAACACAACCACAGATTCCTTCTTTCCAATTTCCATAGAAACAGCAACGTGTAGCTTTTCCAAACCAGAAGATCTTACATTATCAGCTGTGTTTATTGTCCCCCGAGGCTGTTCTTTTGGAAGTGCATCTTATTTTCTCTCCGAAATAACTTCCATTTTTTGCCCCCTCAAACACCCTGTGGCAACGAGCTCCAACCACTGGATAACACAGGGAAAAATAACCCCAAAACTTCCTTTTTTATTTTTTTTTCTGTTTTTATAACCTGCTGATGAGTTTAAAAAGAAAGATGCTTTTAAGTTTGAAAGGGGAATAAGTGCCAAATCATCATTCCTACCTGTGGGCCGAGTTTGAGTCAGTTCAGATTTAATTTCCATAAAACTGCACCGGTGTTGTTTTTCCCTAAGTGCCACTTCCATAGGGAAGAGCTGATGATGGATCAGTTTGTGAATTCACGGCAATTCCATCAATTTGTTAAACCATTAATTTCACCAGGCATTAGCTGGACTAAAAGCTGGGGTTTTGCAACTCACTGGGCTTTTCCTTCCAAATCTTCTCCATGTTTTCCATAACGTTGTACCAAGAGCATCTCCTGTTTTATAGCCAGATTATTTATCTACAGCTGCACAGATTTCATCATGGAGTTATGGACACCTCTGAAAGTTTACAGTGTGCAGGAAATTGGAGCAAAAGCCTAAATAAACCCAAACTTGCCTTTTAAGCACCCCCTTCCAGGCAAAAACACCACCAAAAATAGAGGAATTTTAAACAATCTGAATAATGTCACTGTTTTTCATTGGTTTTTACCTTCCTTATTTCCTGAAGGTACCCAAGGAGAAAAACACCTTTTTGCATTCCTGTTCACACTCAAAATTCCATGAGATTTTGACCATCCTAAATCCCTGGTCAGGATTTTAGGATTCAGATGCTCCCAGTGGCCTGTGGTCATTCCTCTGCCATCTCCCAAAGGGCACCAGCTGGGATAAAGATGAATTTAGAACTGAGAACTCCCCACTCCTGTAAATCGAGAGATTCCAGCTGTGAATCCATGCCCTGAGCACCTTAAATCCAAGAGAAATGCAAAGCCCCCATGGGGACCATCAAGCTGACTCACTTCAGAGCCCTCTGGGTGATTTATATCCCAAAGACATCACCAGGGAGGGCTGTTGGCTCTCAGGCTGGAAAAGTCATTTCAGTGGCAATTCTGGCACAAAAAGCAGCTCCTGTTAGAAGAAGAGTGTTTTGTTTTTTGGGGTTTTTTTTTGTATAAAATATTCCTTTCTGCTGACACGATCCTGGGTCAGGTGCTGGGGCTGAACTCAGCGTTCCCTCCAAAGGCTTGCTGTGCTCCTCGGGGTCATGGCTGGGACACCACAGCCTCATAAAAAATTCCAAAGGTCAGGCCTGAGCTTCGAGGAGCCCATCAGCCAAGGAGTAAAAGCTGTGCTAAATCACAACCGGCTGCACAAATGTTGGATATAAAATTAATGCTGAGCAGCTGTGTCTCCACCAAGAGGAGGCACGCCAAGGTGACCCATTCCAGGAGAAAATCACCTCCCTTCTCCCTCCTCTTCTCCCTGGTTAAGGATCACTATGGCCTCTTTGGAATTCTGATTCAGCCTTGGATTAACACCTCTGTCCTGCAACTGAATAATTCTACTTTGGTTCATCTTTGAGGATGCTGCTGGTCTTATTTTTGATCTGCAATCCCACCCTCTGTCCTGCAACTGAATAATTCCACTTTGGTTCATCTTTGAGGATGCTGCTGGTCTTATTTTTGATCTGCAATCCCACCCCGGTGCAGCTTTAAGTGACTTCTGCATTGTGTGGGGTTGGAGATGATTTGTCCAAGTGTTTCAACCAGTGGCCTCAGATCCAAGATCCGCCCTCTGAGGTATCAAAGACCCTCTGAGCTGCCTGTGAACTGTGGATGGAGACAAAAAAGAAGCCCCACAAAGCCACAACAGCCTCCCCCAACCTTTGCTCTGGCACTACCCCGGGCTTATTCCCCAGCCCCAAGGGCTCATCCCACCCGTGGCCCATGAGAAGGATGTGACAGCAGGGTCAGCCTCATTACTCCATCCTCCTTGTGCATCTCCTGCCCTCCGAGGTCAGGCAGGCTCTCCTTGGTGTGGCTCTCCACATTTTATCGGGATGAGGCTGAGGAGGAGCACAAAGCCCACAAAAAACCTCCCCGTGGGTGTGTCGTGCCTCTGAAGACTTCTGAGTTTGTGACAACCCTCAGAACCTCGACTTTCCCTCTGTAGTGGCCTCTTCAAGGCCCCTTTTCCAGGCCTT
The DNA here is from genome assembly GCF_009819655.1 of Sylvia atricapilla. Lineage (NCBI taxonomy): Eukaryota > Metazoa > Chordata > Aves > Passeriformes > Sylviidae > Sylvia > Sylvia atricapilla. Next base: position 1,354,454 of record NC_089167.1, read on the forward strand.
TTCATCCAAGTCAGACAGTCACATCTCCTTGCCTGGGTGGCTTTGAACATTCTGCTGTAGCCTGGAGGAAAAAGATCCCTTCTTCTGGCCCACAGCTCCGTTTCATTTATTGTGCCTGGAACACCCAGTTCTTGTCAGGCAGGTCAGGGGGTTAAGGAAAAGGTCCAAGGAAAAAAAAACTTAATCTCCCTGAGATAGAAATTAGTGCCTCACAAAGATGAGTGGGGGAAAGGAATATTGGAGGATAAAAGTGGCTACTCGTATTCTCAGGGCTGCAGTGACTTCTCGTAGTACAAGACCCACTGCGACTGAATTAGGGCTCCACGGCCTGAAGAAAAGGCAAAAATTTGCCATATGAACAGTGAAATGGGGACTAAAGGTCAGCACTACCCTCCAACCAAACAGAAATAAGTAGATATTGCGAGGGAAGGCGAAGATGCTGGATTGGGATGTAGCAAAAAGCATCCCCAGTGAGCCCACAGTGACTCACCAGCTACTTCAATCTGACTGAACATCATCCTTGTCTCTAAAACAAACTTATTCACCCACTCTCCCTACCCTTACACCTGCAAATAATTCATGCAGGAGCCTAAAAGCCACTAAAAGCCAAGAGCAGGGCTCGTTTCCCTCCAGTCCCAGCTCTCCTTTCAGGCTGTGCCAGAGCCCCAGGCTTTGTCACTGGGAAAAGGTCAGGCAGGATTTACAGAGCCCCAACACGGCCCTGGAGGCACAGCCTTCCCCAGACCTCTGAGGAGCTCCAGCTGCATCACAAAACGGGCAGCAGCTCTGGAAAATCAGGTCACGGGAGCATCCGACTTGTGTGGAGCCTGAGAAATTCCCAAGCAGGTTGTGCAGTGAGAGAGAGGAGCTCTGCCGAAGGGCTGGCGCATCAAGATGAATTAATTTCCTCCTGCAAGGCACAGCTTTGCCATGTTGGGACTGGTGTTGCTGCCCTGGGAGCAATCCCTTCTTTTCAGGGTTCCGGGGGAAGGCAAGAGGTCGTTTTCTCTTTTTTGCTGTGGCAGCAGCTCCGTGGAATGTTAATGCTGGCGGACACTTGGTTCCTGGGAACTTCTGTGAGGAGGATCAAGAGCTGCTGCTCTGGAAGTGACAAGGAGCCCAGGTTGACACGCAGGGATTACAACCCCAGGCACTGATTCCTGCCGTGGAAATCTGCTCGTGTCTGCAGCACAAGCCTGAGATCAGATGCATAACAGAGACAGGGTGAAAAAAGCGAGATATCAGACTAGGAGAGGAAGAAAGAGGCAATGGGAGGAGATAAAAATTCTGTACCACTGCATAAATACAGATTTCTCCAAGAGGATCCTACTCAGAGGCTTGACTTCTGTCTTGGCCAGAGCTTGGCATTTATTTCTGTGGTCAGCCATGCTGAAAACGAGGAGGCAAGAGAAGGGTTCGTCCACAAACAGGAGCCACACTCACCCCATCTGCTGCTGCCTCTGCTGCCCAGGCTCTGACAGAAGCTGAGCACAGGAGGGGATGAAATCCTGCTCTCCCCCAGCCCTGTCCAAGAGTGAAACCATCTGCAGCAGCAGCAGCCACAGCTTGGATTGAACTTTCTGTGTGCCAAGAGCTCCGCTCAGGCGTTGTTGTCACATCAGCCACCAGCCTGAAGGGTCTGGGGAAGGGTGGGAGAGCATGAGAGGGGATAAAACTGTCCACATTAGCACATCCTTCATTATCTGCTCCTCATTAGGTGCAGTGGGGCTGTAAGGACTCCAAGCAGGGATTGAGGATTAACCTGGCTGCTGATAGGAATCAACCAGGTGCAACATTTCCAGCTGCAGGACCCCAAAATTGCTGTAAAACACGAGGGGAACCACAGCAGCCACTGAGGCAGCTGAGGAGGAGACACGAGGCTGTCAGAATTCAACTCATGGGAGGTCAAAGAGTCACAGAACTCAATTTATTTGTGTCTAACTACGGCCAGGGATGCGATGTTTGCCCATATTTACACAAGAGGATGCTGCACAGGAGAGTTCAAGGCTCAAATAATCAAAGCTGTCCGAATTCCCCTTGGATCTGAGAAAACGTGAGTGCCTCATGAACTCAGAGGTGGTTTTGAGAAGCATTACTCTGCATCCACAATGTTTATAAAGTGCATTTATAAAGTGCAGGTATGTAAAGTTCCACTTGGCCAAAGGATCTTTCCTGAAAACCCCAGCCTTTAAATCAAATTAAACCAAGAGTGGTCCCCAACCCACAAATCCCATGTACCCCTCAGTGGATAGAGATGAGTTTTGGGGGGATTTCAAAGGCATCTAAAACTTGATTCTGGACTGTGCAGCAATTCCCAAGTTTTTTCTTTGAGAGCTTGAAGTTTGGGGCTTTTTTATTTTTTTGGACACACTTGTAGAAAACCTGTAGATTATGAGACAAAGTGCTTTTAAAACCTGGATTCTGTTTTCCATAAAAGTCATGCCACCTCCTCAGGGTGAAGCTCCTCATCCTCAGGAGGAGATGAAGGCAAAGCGATTTCGGAGAGGCTGGTGGGTCAGGGAATGTCTGCAGTCCATGGGGCAGCTCCAGGGCATGTTCCTGCTCTGCCTTTTCCTTTCTCCTGCTCCTCTCTGCCTGCCCAGCAGCGAGAGAGAGGCTCCCACTGGGCACCTCCGTCACTCCCACGTCAGTCCTTCCCCTGGCTCAGCTCAAATCCTGCATCCCCACGGCTCAGAGACACTCAAACCGAGCAGTTTGAGCTACACAGAAACCCCCAAAGCGTGCCAGGAAATTGCATATTTGCATATCTGTCTCCTCCTTAGCTCTGCATGATCATAAACCAACGCTGAAATGGATTCCTGAGCCAGAGTAACTGGGATAAATCAACTGCAGTTGATTAAAACTGTTTGTCAGTTTTACCTGAAGTTGCTCAGGAACTTCCAAATTAATTCCAAAGGAATTAAGTTCCAAGGCTGCTAAACCTGCTACGACCTTTAAAGTATAATTTAAAAGGGAAAAAAAATAAAATTACATTTCAGCGGCGTCCTGTTGGCCCTGTGATGATGTGGAAGTGTGGGGAAGCAAAGACCAAAAATGATCTTGTCAAGAGAGGAAAGAGTCTTTTACTGCTGTGTCAAAACCAACCCCACAACAGCTTCCCTGAGCTCCTGGAAAGGGAGAGATGTTTTCATCCTCAGAGCTAACGGGGGTTTGAAGGCTGCTGGGATATGGAGAACATATTTTTTCTGATAGCTGTGATGCTTTTTGAGGCTACCTAAAAGCAGAATTAAGGGAATAAAAAGCGGTTTATTTCTGTTTATTGAAGGGCCTTCAGGTGCATTCAGGGCAGACAAAACCCCCAAAAATGGACCCCGGGTCACGGGTGGTCACACTTGGATCAGTTTGGGCCATTTGCAGATTGGGGGTTCATCTCCCAATCCCAGCTCCAGGTGATGAAGTCATTGAGCCCAAGTTTGCTGCCCCCAAGTCACTTTTGTCCCCATCCCTGGGGCCCTGAGGCAGTGAGGGCTCCTTGGCTGCCAGGGCTGGAGAGGAATTGTTGTGTCTGCCCAAAGTGGGGGAGCAGCAGCTCACACTGTGTGTGGGGTTTGGAGTCCTGCACTGAAGAACTCCGGATAATTCCTATAAATAGGTGGAAAAATATAAACCCCAAAATCCTAAAGCATCAGCTGCTTCAAAAGCTGCATGTGAGAGCAGACAAAGGCCAGGTTCTCAGCAGAGCTCAGCACCAAATCCTTCAGGGACAAAATGCAGAGTGCAACACACGGAGGAATTTGGCAAAACCAGCCCCAAGGACTGGGAGGAGAAGAGAGATTTAAAATCAAGCTGAGCCCAGTCCAGAACACCCAGCCAATGACGGCAGCTACTGGAAATACCCAGAGAGGAGGGACAGGAGTTGTCTGTGTTGAAATCCTGCAGGAAAAGCAAGAAAAAGTGACTGTATGGAAAGTGGAATTTATCAGCCTTTCCTCCATCCCTGAGGCAGCTCCAGGGTCTCTCCATGGACACGGGGAGGACACACCAGGGCTGCTGGAAAAGGTCACTGCTGGAACGTGTCTGAGGAGCAGGGGGCTCTGCACCAGGATCTCAGCTCTGAGGGAAGAAACGGAGCAGAAATTCATCCTCAAATCGAAGGCGTTTGCGGGCAGTCGGTAACCACAGAGCCTCCAAACACAAAGCTCATCCCAACACTTTCCAAAAATTCTCCAAACACAAAGCTCAAAATTTTCAAAATTCTCCAAACACAAAGCTCAAAATTTTCAAAATTCTCCAAACACAAAGCTCATCTCAGCACTTTTAAAAGTTCTCCAAACACAAAGCTCATCCCAGGACCCCCCATCTCCATTTCCAGCTCGCCACTATTTCCAGGAGCAGGCATAAGGCCAACAAAACCCGAGCATTTTACCCATTATTTCATTTAATCCCTTGCACAAAGGGACACCAAAAACCACTCAGGATTTTCACAACCCCTAAACACAGCAGAATCAATCCCTAATTTATAGCAGACACTGACGTCACCCTGCTCAACCCCAAAGAGGATTTGGCTCCCTCAGTTAAATTTAGCTGCTGTTAACAGGCACCAATTTCCCTGCCTGTGCATTAATAGATTTATTCCTGCTCCTGGCTGCAGCATTCCTGGATTCCAGGATTGTTGGAGCTGCAGGTGGGACCTCTGAAGAGCAGGATGGGACTTTGACTTCCAGCAGAAATCCTGGGAATTTGTAAATAGAGGCAGGATCCCAAAGGTTTGGGTGAAGAAGGGAAGAAGTCGTGCACTGCCAGCACCACGAGGCCACTCTGGAAGAAGATTCCTGAAATTCTTTTCCCAGGGAATTTTCTGGAAACAGGAGAAATGTTTTTGTAGCTGTAACTTTGTTATTCATTCCTTTCCCCAGGAGGGACTTCTCCTTGATGTCCCTCTGCTCTGACCAATGGCAGTGAAGAGGTTTGTCTTTGTTTCACCAATCGAATTAGGCCGTGTAAAATAGTATTTAAAAAAGATATATCCCAAAAATAAAATAATTTTCAGCCTTCTAAAGTCAAAGCCTGTGTACAACAGCGTCACACGCCCTCCTCCCCGGCAGGGAGGGTGTCAGCTCTGCCCCTCGGGGTGCTCAACACCCTCCCTGGGGGCTGCCTGAGGAAAAATAAGTCACATTTCCTGAGAAAACCAGGATTTGGCATCTTTGTTTTCATGGCACAGTGGAACAGACCGAGATTTTCTGGAAGGGGGGTTAAAAAAAAAACGACTCAAGCCAGAGGGTGGGTTGGAGAAGGCACCTGAGGTGATGGAGGAGGTTGAAGTTGGAATTCTTTCCTGTCTGAGAGGATGAAATGAGGCTCAGCGGGATCAGTGCTGCCCCAAGGGAATGTCCTGATCCTAAATTGATGCTGAATGTCCCAAGGGAATGTCCTGTTCCTAAACTGATGCTGAATAAATAAACACAGAGCAAAGTTTGTTCCATAAATACGGAACAAGCTCAGTCAGGGTAACTCTGCCTGGTCTGGTACCCCGAGATGGTTTTTTGGGATCTGGGAATGGGGCAGGGCAGGAACTGGGCACTGTTCTTCCCCAGGCCAGGGGAATGAGCACCAACAGCTCCAGCTTTCACCTCCTGCCTCACACTCCACCTCTTGCCAAGAGCAGTTTCCAAGCCATAAACACTCCCCTTCCCTGAGAGCTTTGTTTCTGAGAGACAAACCCTCTGCACCAGCAGGTTTTCCTGAGGAAAACACCTCCCTGGGTCTCTGAGGATGTGCACAGGAGACAGACAAATTCCCTCTCCAAGCCCTGGGAAAGACTCAGGGAACAGCTCGAGGCATCCGAGGCGAGACACCTCCAGTTCCAGGCAAATTTATCACAAGCGAGAGCACAGCAAAAGCCAAAAATTGCTTTTGCAAGGTGGCAATTTATAGCCAGGCTGAGGCCTCGGCTCCCTGCTAGTGCCGAGTTTAGCACATTCCCTCTGCCCCAGGCGCTCCTTCCCCTTCCCCACCTGAGGGTTCCCGTCTACCAAGTTCCACCCACACGGAAAAAAACAGGCAGGAGAACATCTCTGCTGCCACCCGACCCCTCAGCCTGTTGTGTAAGCAGCCAGGCCCCAGGTGAAGCACAGACACTGCTGAACCCCTTGTGCCTCCATCCCAAATCCCGGGATATTCCCGGGCTGGATCCGCAGGAGAACACCCACTGCTGGGCAGAGCCGGCCAAGCTGCTCCCAATCCAATTCCTGCCCACTCTGTGTTTGTGCCACCAGCTCTGCACAAACCCACGGCACCTCCTCGCTGCTCCCACACACATCTGGTCACCAGCACTTCCCTTTCCCAAACAAACTCCAGCTGGCAAAGCCAGCTTTCCCCGGGGTTTGGTTTATTTATTGATTTTCCTGCCGTTTCTGCGCTCCAGTTGACTCAAATCCCAATAATTGTGGCCTTTCCACAGATGGACGTGCCCTGTCAGGGGTAGGAAATGCTCCTCAAGGCTCAGCAGTGCTCAGCCCTGAAGAATTCCCACCCCGAGCCCATGGAAGCTCCGATGAACCCCCCACTCCAGCTCCAAAGGAAATTCCGGGGTGGGCAGCCCAATATTCCTGGGTGCCCCAAAGCCCCATCCCCGAGGCAGCTCCAATGCCCGTTGCCTTTGGCAGCATCAAGCCCTGGAGGGGAAAAATAAAAATAATATTTGGTCCTAACCCCAGAAATGTGCACGTGGATGTTGCCACCCTCCCCTCTGAGTGACTGAGGGGATCACGCTGGTGTCACGGGAGTGACAGAGCCCCTCAGCGCCGCACCACGAGGATCAACAGATTCTCAGATGACAATTCTTGTGACAATCTACTGCAGAGAGGTGGGTGAATGTTATCAGCCTCTCCTTCACACGCAAATGTGCTGGGGCTTGTTATTAGCTGCGTTTTTCCCTCTCTGTTTTTGCAGCGCGTGGCGCAAATGCTGCAGAGAGTTTGGATTCCAGCGAACCCCAGTTTCTGTAGGGAATCCTGCCTAAAAATCCCCTAAAAATCCTCAATAACAGTTGTGAGGCAGTGAAAAAAACCACCGTAAATTCAATTTGAGCAAGAGCTCCAAGTGCAGAGCCCGCCCTTACAGAGAGTGGGCAGCAAAACCAGAGAGGGACACGGGAAAACGAAATGGATTTCCAGTGGTCATAAAATCACTTCATGGAGCTTTAGCCTGTGGGCCTTTGGCTGCTCTCGGGCTGGTCACAGAGCTCTGCTGTTTGGGAAGGGGGATTTAATTCCACCTGCTCGTTGCAGGTGTTTTTAGGGCCGACATCAAAGCTCACAGGGATGTGGGGTCACAGCAAACACAGTGATCTCATCATCCTTAACCAACAAAACCCCACAGATTTATGGGGGGCAATCCCTCCTCTGTCCAGGTTCAGCATCAGACACGGGCACAGAGTCACACAGATTTTAATCAGTGCCATTTTAATCAGCCCTGAGGGGCGAGAGGGGATGGAAGGCACAGTTTCATCCACACCAATTCCTGTTTATAATTCCTGCGCCGCTCAGTGAGCACCAAGGAATGCTCAGGACAGCAGAAGGAACGAGAAAAGGCTGAGGCCCAGGTTCATTTTTCCATTTGAGAACAACCCACTGATTCCAGAGCCAAATCCGTGTGGTTCTGTCATCCACATTCCTAAAAAGCCAGGTCTGAAAACTCTGGGTACAGAGAACTGAGCTGTTTAACCTCCCTGCACACCCCAAAAGTCCCAAAGCCCTGGAATTATGGTTTATACACCCCCACGGGCTGTGGCACAGCAATTCAACCCTGAACTCCCGTTCCCAAGTGGTTCTTCTATCAGAAAAAACCTACTTTGGGTGGTTCTTTTGCATTTCTGGGGCTGACCAGGGGTTTTGGGAGGTGCAGGAGAGCTTTGTGCCAACCCCACTGATCCCAAACCTTCTGCTGCCTGCCCACAGCTCCACGTGTTTCCCGCAGCCCTGCATCACCCACAGCCACACATCTGTGGGTATTTCACACCTCCCAGACCTCCTGTCACATCTGCCCCAGCTGGTGACCAGGCTGGCAGAGCCACAGCCCCTCAAGAACATCACTGGGGGTGTTTTGTTTCCTTCACAGAGCAAAACTCACGACATTTTTATTTTTATTTTTATTTTTATTTTTATTTTTTTTTTTTTTTAATGCTCCCTCTCCATGCGTGGCTCAGGCAGCCCCTTCTCCTTCTGTCTGCCCATCTGTGTCAGGGAAGGAGCACCTCCCTTGCCCACGGTGGCAGATGCCTCCTGAATTCCAAGGTGAATTCCAGCCCAGGGGCCTGAGAGCTCTTGAACCCTGGCTGTGGTTTCAGTGAGAGGGAGGTTGGGGATGTGAAATTCCAGCTGCTGAACTCAGCTGGAGTGGGTGCATCGTTCACTGAGCCACTCCCAGCGATGTCTGGGCAGCACAGCCCCACCTTTCCTCACCTTTCACAGAGCTGCTGCCCCATTTGGGCTCATCATAATTCCCCCCAAGATCTTTTTTTCTCACTCTCCTCACAGCTAAACCCCTCCACAGCTCTAAAATTTAAAAAATTTAAGCCAAGCCTAGCACAGCTCACCCGGTGTCAGCGTCCTAAGCAGCACACCAATGACACCAAAGGCTCCTCTGAGCCCTGTGTGCACCATCCCCACTTTGTTTTCCAGGAATACAAAATTCCCAGGCAAATGCTTCCCTCCCAGGCACTCTTTGTGCTCTCCAGGGCTATGGAAACGCTTCCCTGCAGGAAGCAGGTGCCATATGGGTGTGTAGGCTCAATTAGCACATGCTGACAGATAGCAAGACACTTCAAAAAAGAAAGAAAAAAAAAGAAAAAATAAAAAAATCCCAAGCCTTGGCAAAGCTCGGAAAGTTTCTCTATTGATTATGTCATGTTGCATCTTGCCTTAACTGCGGAGGTTTGCTGGGAAAGAAAGGGAAAAAAAGAAAAATAAATCAGGGGAGAGATGGGAAGGAAAAGATGGAGAGAGCTCCTGGAGGAGGGAGAGGGATGGGAAGGAGCAGCAAAGCTGTGGAGGAGCTTGGTGCCAGGCTCCCCTGCCAACGGTGGGCAAAGAAAAACCGAGCAGAAGTTTATTACTCACACATCTCTGACTGCCCAAACTGATCCTAAAGCACTTTGGCATGTCCCGAGGGTCAGCTGGGATGGTTTCCTCCCTGCATCCGTGATGGAAGGGCTCCTAACCAAAATTAAACCTGGATGGCTTGATGGCTCCTGAAAATGGACAAATCTGAAAGGGCTGATTCCTTATCCCCCTCCTGCCCATACAGCTAGAACAGGAGAAAACAGCAAGGTTTTCTCTCTGAAGAAAAACTCCTCCAGGAGCCAGGAAATAGCAGAATCCTCTTCCTGATAAAAGATCTGACCCCAATTTCAGGGACCCCACAGTGGCAAAGCAAACCCATTCAGAGTGGCTGCTTTTCCCAGCTGGAAAATCCGGGTTAGGGTGTGGAAAAGATTCATCCTTTGCTCTGTCACAGATGGATGAATCCCTAAATTCCTCCCAGCTGGGAGGAGCACATGGCTGTGTCCCTGATCCCAGTCACTCCAGTGCACATCCCACAGCCAGGACTGGCTGGAGTTGGGATGGGACCCTTCCCCTCCTGGAATAAAAACGAGACCAGCAGATGGGAGATGCTGATAGTTGGTCTATCAACAGGAGGAGCTCCTTTACCTGTCCACTGGATTTTATCCTGACCAAAAAAGCCGTTTAAACAACTACTATATCAACTATTACCACTCTGCCTAATTTCCTTTACTAACAGCAGAAATAAAAAACTTATATCCTTACCACAAGGTTATTAATCATATAGCACACGTCTTGCAAAAACCAGTTTAATAATATGCATTTATAACATGAACCACCTGTAAATGTCTCCATCTCTGAGGGTCCAGCCCCTTGCAGATTGGCTTAAAATAATTCGAGCCAGACTCCTCTTCTGAGGTGTTTTGTAGAGTAAAAGGTTTAATAAATGTAAAATAACAAAGGTTGCAGAAAACAAAACAAAACAAAAAGCCTTGCACAGATGTCTGAGAAAACCTCTGACACCCTGCTAGAAAAAAATCCTAAAAGCCTCTTGGTTTCTTTGTGCTCCTTCCTAAATACCTGATGTTTTAGGTATTTACCAAGCTTCTTCTTTGTGCTCCTTCCTAAATACCTGATGTTTTAGGAAGGATAATTTTGCTTGCTGTCCACAGGGAGAGGTGCAGGATTTGAAGAACAGCAAAAAGGCTCAGTAGGTGTTTATCTCTTGGCACTGAGGCAATTTCTATCAGAACAGTAAAGAAGTTTCTGGGTTCTTTACCTTCCAAGAAACGCAAGGGGTGAGCGTTAAACTTCCCCCTGTACGGGAAAACACTTGCTGGGTGTGGGAAATGCAATTTCCCTGCAATTCCTGGTGCCAGAAGTTCTCCCAGCTGGCGCTGGGCTCCATCCCTGCTGCCTCCTTCCCTGGAGCTGAGAAATGCACACAGAAAAGGCTCAGGCAGGAGCAGTTGTTTATCCCCGAGCCTGGGGTCCCTGGCAGCTCCTTCCCACTGTGGCTCTGGTGCTGCACAGATGTTGCAGGGATGTCTCTTTGCCTCCTCAAGTGCACAGCTGGTCCCTGCCTGGGCTTTGTCCCCCGGCTCTCCTCCTCCAGCTCTCACTTAATGCCAAAAATTAAGGTTATTTCTCAAAATTATGGTTATTTTCCTCCCTCTCCTGTCTCTGTGGTTTTTTTTTTTTTTTTTTTTTTTTTTTTTTTTTTTTTTGTTTTGTTTTTTTTTTGTTTTGTTTTGTTTTGTTTTGTTTTGGGTTTTGTTTTGGTTTTTTTTAGCCCACATTTCTCTCACAGAGCTTTCATCCCATTCCTGCACTCCATCCATTCCACCCGCCCCAGGAAGTTGGGGGCAGAAACTTCCAGAAGATTTCTGCTGCAGTGGCCTGGAGTAAAAATCCCACCAGGGCTTAGATTGGGCAGAACACCAGAACTCCAGAGATTTCCATAAAATAACAGCAAGGAACAAGAAGTGCTGGACAATTCACCTCCCCCTGCCCCTGAAACACTTAAAAAAGTGGTGTCAAACAAGAACAAGTTTTTAAGGGATCAATTGTTTCCTTTCCCTGGGAGAATGTTAACTGAGATGTAAAGCAGAAGTGTTGATTTAAGGAGCTATGCACAAACCCTTGTGCTCTGCTGCATCAATAACTCTGGGATAAACTGAGCTCCTCTGCCACATTCAGTTACATTTTAATCATACCCCCCAAAAAAATATCAAATTCCTTCAGTTTGATCACAATCGAAAAGAAATCTATCTGAGAGTTTTTTGTTGTTTTTTTTCTGCAGTTCACGGGCTGTAGGGTTTTTTTTGGGGTGTAATTATTCCAGCTCCTCATCACAGAACCCCAAATCCAACCTCCAAAATTTATCCTAATGCAAGACCCATGGAATCCAGCTGATATTAAACATCAGCAGGGCTCCATTATCAGTTTTTGGGTCTGAACATGGTAATATCAGCTATTCCTCTTTTATATTAAAGCTGGATCTTTGGGAGAGAATTCCTTCCCTCGGCAACGCTGGTGAATGTGAACTCCCTGGAATTTTTCAGCTCCACATCCATTATGGATGAGATTATGATCTGCTCAACAATAAAGGGGGAAAAAAAACGGAGAGAGACAAAAAAGATTTGTTTTGGGAAAGAGTTCTTTGTGTTCTCAGGGAAAAAAACCCCACAATATCCGTGGAAAAAATACACTTGGAATAACACATCAAGTCATCTTCCACGGGATGCAAGGATCTGGTTTGGTGTTTAGGAGAGAACTGAATTTTGCACAGCAAAACAACACCAAAATACCTCTGGTTTGGGTTCCTGTGAGCAGCCCTCCCTTGGAAAAACGTAAATTATAAATTTCCCTGCTTTCTCAGCAAGCCAAGTTCTGTAAACCAGGTTTACCTTCGGCTTTAAATGAATGTTTACATGGATAAGTAAATTGAAAATTACATCTCCTGCATGCATTACCCACGCTAATTCCACAGCCCTGGCTGCAAATATTGACAGAGCTCTAACTCCTTCATTAGCCCAGATACTTACAAATCATTTGGATTCTCCCAGTTTATCTCAGCTCCGTTTTCCATGCTGGGTTCAGGCACGAAAAGGCGGCAAATTGCTGCAAACTTCAGCATTTCAGCCTCAAATCCCCAGGGCATGAAGGTGGTCGTGGGTGTGGAGGCTGAAGATGGAGATTTAACGAATTCTGGCAGCTAATGGAGCTGCTGTTTCCAGCCTTCCCCCAGAAGCAGATGCTCCTTCCCATTCCTGACCTTTCCCCAGTCCGTTTGCAGCTGGATTCGCCAAACAGGGAATTTGGGGCAATAAACTGGGAAGCTGCTAAAGGGAGCAGAGTGGCTGAGGCTGGAAAAAGACCTTGAGGATCATCGAGTCACTCAGCAGCACCGAACCCTGTCCCCAAGTGTGGGTCTGATATTTCTGGGTCTGAGAGATTTTATCCTGCTGGCAGCTGATAACTTTTTCCCAAGGAAAAATTTCCCAAGGAAGTTCCTTCTCAAAACACTCCTGGCCAACAACTCTCCTTCCTCAGAACAATCTTTCTCCAGGTGGTGTTTTGCTGTTTCTCTGGTTTAACCAATGGCATTAGAGAGGTGTCGTTCCTATTCCCCAGCCATGGTCAGTCTGTGTGGGAACACCTGATAAAAGGCACTGAGAATTGGACAATAAAAGCCTTTTTTCTGTGCTCTTTGCCCTCTGAAATATTTTGTGTCCTTTCTTTTGTGTCCTACAGCGACACAGGAACATCCCAATCGTGTTCCAGGAGGGGACAGATCCAGTGGGATCCCTAAAAATAGCAGCTTCCAGAACTGAATACAGCAACATCTCCTGGTGACACGTTAAATTCATTAAATCCATTCTGCAATTAGTTTGATTAATACAAGTTTCTAAACCTGCCCAGCCCTGGCTGTCCCCAGAGTCCCCATCCCTGGAATTGTCCAAAACACCTCTGGATGTGGCACTTGGGTGTCATTGTAGGACACGAAAAAAAGATGAGAGACTCTCTTTGTTTGGGTTTATTTCTTAAATTTTTTTTTTTCTTTTGGGCACTTGAGGCGGGAAGTTTGAACATCACCATCTAAATATAACACCAGGAACCAGCCCTGGCTCCAATAGGGGCAGTGAGAGGAAAATTTGGGATTTTCCCATGAAAAAATGGGATTTTCACATGGCAGGACATTTCATTGCTCATAATTTCACTGCCACGTCTCAGAGAAACACTTAAAGAGCTCTGTGAACTCACCCTTGAGGATAAAATAAATGAGTTTAGGCTCTCCCAAGAATGTTCAGCACAAAATTTACCCCAAAGTAAAAGCCAATATTGAAAATCATTTCAAACATTTGATGGGCACAATAGAAAGGGCCCAAAAAAAGAGCTGCTGACATTTCTTTAGGATTCTTTCAGAGCCAAACTTGCAGTCGCCATCGATTTTTTGTTTTCTTCACAAGTATAGATATATTATTTAATAGAAGCCAACAGTTTGTAAACCAACTTTCTTGTGCCTCTGAAATATTGATGGCTTTTAGAAGGTTGGAAACTTGACTGAAAAAAACCCTGGGTTCCACATATGAGGTCTAAAATGATGCAGCTAAATCTATATCAAAACAAAAAACCCCTAAACTCCCCCCCAAAACCCCAAAAAACCCCAACAAAATAACAAACCAAACAAAAAAAAATCAAACTCCCAAACCACATTTTTCTTAACTGCTGCTTTTTATGGGTTTTAAAAGCTGACATTCATCAAGCTCTTCCTAAAAAAAAAAAAAAAAAAAAAAATAAATCCCTCAAACCCAAAATGTTTTTTTTTCTTTCCCTTGTTTAAATGGACTTGATGTCTTTTCCAAAACTTTACACTTCTTGCTGGTTCAAAAACCTTCGTGTTAAGGCCTTTTTAATTGAATAACACCACTCCTGCTCTGCCCCAAAAATCAATGATTTCAGTGAATACGCCAAGAAAATTTGGTCTTAAACGACTCTCCAATAATCCTGACACAAAGTTGTCAGCTTACACCGTGCCTCTATATAATGTTTTATATAATATTTCCGTATTTTCATTTTGCAGGGAAGGATTCCACTCTGCTGTCTAAAACAACACTAAAACAACCTGTAATATTCCAACAGAAATATTCCTAGCCAGGATTCCAGCCTTCCCTCCTTTCCCTGGGGTGGTTCCAGAGCTGGGATTCACAGAGGAAAAGACAAATATTGAGCTCTCCTGGGGTCCCCTGTGCCATCGGAGGGGTGTTTGACTTCTCCTCCCCTCCAAATTTCCCCAAAATGAAGCAGAGCTGAAAAACCCTGCAGGGATTTTGTGTGCTAGTCCTGCAAACAAAGAGGGAAAAATCTGCTGATGTTTTCCGTGGATGCTCCCCACATCATTTAATTCGGGCAGTTTACTCGGGGAAACTGAGGCAGCTGAAGAGGCAGAATTTGGAAGAAAAAGCACTTCAAACTTGCCAGATTCAGATTCTGGAAGAAAAAAAAAGGAGGGAAAATGCACTTCAAACTTGCCAGATTCAGCTTCTGGAAGAAAAAAGGGGAGGATAACTGGAGTTTATAAATCCCAGCAGCATTTCCACCCCTCTCAATCCATCTCTGTTGTGACCAACGAAGTATTTTCAGCCCCTGGCACAGGTTCAGGATCCACCTGATCCCAGCCTGTGGAATTTCCACACCTGTGGGACACCAGCTGGTCTTTGCAGCAGGGTTTTTCCTCACCTGGCAAGTCAAAAAAAGTGCTAAAAATACATTTTTGCATTCACCCAGAGCCACACCCTGGGCCTGGCCAGCTCTGCCCTGGCTGCTGCCCAGAATAAAAATCAGAAGTGTCACATAAAAGCAGAGGGTTGGCTTTTGAAACCCACCCCGAAGGGTTCAAAAACACCCAAAAAACCCAGCAGAGCTGGCACTTCCTGACAGGATTTATGGGCAGGGAGGAGATTGGTTCAAATGCCTGGAATTGGAACCTTTTCCAGCCTTAATGATGCAGTGATGAAGGTTCCTGCTGGGGTGAAAACTCACATCCCTCTTTTTAACCTCGTCCCAAAATACAGCTGGTGTAAAGACCCTCTGGACATGATGCCAATGAGAGGTTTTTTCCCTTTGCTGCCAGCAGCTTTCCTCCCTAAATTTCCACCCTTTATTCCCTGTATCTGGCTGCTCGATTCAGACCCGTGCCTGGATTTTTTTTTTTCCCTGCACTTCCAAAGCTATAAACTGATTTTTCTGCCTGATGGGCACAGACAGAAATTCCCTGAACGTGGGGCTGAGGAGCTGAGCAGCTCCAACCTTTAACAAGGAGCTCCCAGCACCGGGTCCTGCTCAGCTCTAACAAGCAGCCCTTTATCATCTCCATCACTTAATTTAACTCTGAGCCTTCAGATGCTGCAGAACAGCCCTTGTTTTACTTCATCTACATCTCTATCGACCTGCCTGTCATTTGCATTATTTATCAAAGCCTGGCAGAGCGTGCAGAGCTCCACCAAAAAGCTGCTGGAGCAGTCGGGGCCCTGCCCAGACAAGCTGCTCTTTTAAAAAGACAAGGTTTGATGTGATGGGAAGGGCAGGTTCAGGATCCACCTGATCCCAGCCTGTGGAATTTCCACACCTAAGGGATACCAGCTGGTCTTTGCAGCAGGATTTTCCTCACCTGGCAAGTCCAAAAAGTGTTAAAAATACAGCTTTGAGCAGAACAGGTGCTGGACATGACAAATCTCCTGTTTTTTTTTTTTTTTTTTTTTTTCAGTGTGAGGCACTGATCATCTCAGGGCTGAGCTGAGGAGATGCTGAGGAGGAAGGGATGGATCCCTGCAGCACTTCCTGAAGGTTTCCCAGCTTTTAAACTCATTTCCTTGCCTGAAATACCTGACATTTCCTGGGGCTGCTGCCCAGGGCTATCACAGGAGGTATGCTCTCTGTGGTTATTGCAGAGCCCAAAAAGGTCCAGCAATCATCAACCTGAAGGTTTTCACTCAAATCCCACCCAAAAAATTATCAACCAACCAGAGTTACAACCAAATCCCACGTGAAAATTTCCATGAACAAAGCGGGGATGCACAAATTCCACCTGAAAATTCCCACAAAGCAGGGCTACACAATTCCCACCTGAAAATTCCCCCCCAAATCAACCGGGGCTACAGGAATTCCACCCAGGAATTCCACTCAGAAATTCCCTAAAGCAAAACAAAGCTACGTGAATTCCACCCAAAAATCCCCACAAACAAAGCAGGGCTACAAAAATCCCACCTGAAAATTCCCAAGAGCAAATCAGTGCTGAAAAAGAAAACCCCACCAAAAAACCCACCAAACAAACAAACAAAAAACCAAAACCCAAAAACTTAAAGACTAAAAGGTCTAAAGAATAAATCAGGGCTGCACAAATCCCACCTGAACATCCCCACAAACAAAGCAGGGATACACAAATCCCACTCCAAAAATTCCCAAGATTAAAACAGGGCTACACAAACCCCACCTGAACATTCCTAAGAGCACAGCAGTGCTGGAAAAAATCCAGACTAAAAGGTCTAAAGAGTAAAAAAAAGGCTACTCAAATCCCGCCTGAATATTCCCACAAACAAACCACGGCTACGCAAATCCCACCCCCAAAAAATTCCCAAGATTAAAACAGTGCTACAGAAATCCCAGCCCAAAATTCCCCCAAACAAACCAGGGCTACACAAATCCCACCTGAAAAGAATAAAGCCTGAAATCCCCTAAACATGGCTACACAAAATTCCCCTTTTTGGAGCCGTTTCATTTTGATGCAACTATTAATTAAAACCTTTATTAAATGGGAATAAAACATCAATTCCCTGACCCCAAACGCAAAGATCCTGGAGTGAGTGTCCAGGTGTGTTGCTTTGGACTCTGGTGTCCTCCTCTCAATAACAGCTGATGGATTTTAATTTATTTATCCATCTTCACCAGGGCATTACCACGTCTCTGAACGTTTCTATCACCCATCAAATAAATGCTAAACCCACTTCAAATAACTTTAATAACTTCATACACCTTAAGAAACCTCCACAAAAAAAAAAATAAGCAGAGAAGGATGCACACTTTTCAATACTCAATTAGTGCAAGTTATTTTCATTTCCACAGTTCTAAACCCAGCTCCAGTTGGAACTTTAATGAGTTTAAAGCACCAAGAGCCCTCACGCTGATCCACTGGACCAGAATGAGATTCAAGCACTACTTCAAAACTTATTTGCATAGAGCAATATAAACCAGGAGGCATTTGCATCTCACCAGGGGCAATGCCAGTTCTTTAAAGATTCACATCTCCTCGTTTTAGTTGATTTTAGGAGGAGAAGGAGGTGACCAGAGCCCCCCACAAGAAGAGCAAGGAGCTTGTGATGAGCTCCAGGTGAAGGAATTCAACCACTAAACAAAACTTAGAACCTCTCATCTGGTTCTTCAAAAAGCTGCTGCAAACTGGAGGGTGTTTCTTTTTAATCAAAGTAAAAACCCTTTTAGCCATGTTTTGATAATCCAGTTCTTACAAAACATTTTCTGAGACCCCCAAGGTGCCCCAGAAAGCACACTGTGAGCACCCAACCGGGACTGGCCCCAACCTGAGCAGGAATTCCAACCTGAGCAGGAATTCCAGCCCCTTGAGCCCGGGCCTGGAGAGAAAGTGAACTGTAAATCATTCCCAAGGCACCTGCAGATAAGGCCTAAACCAATTAATATCAGAATTATTGATGCACAGCAAATATTTTGCAACTAATTTATCTGAAACTCTGCCACCACTTCCCGTTTCCCAGCATTGATTTATAAATCATTGAACAAACAGTGGCATGTCCAATAAATACTTTATGAATGTTTGCCAGCCATTTATCTTACATAATACGATATAAATACACTGCAAATACCACAATGTTTGAGGAGACTGTTTATAAATTACAACTTGAATATCATCAACAGTTTATAGGAGCGTTGCTCCCTTTGTCCAACACGAGGAATTTAAACGGGGTTTTCTAACCCAGTAGAAATTTTACGCCGAGATTTTATGACGTATTTCGCTCTAAATTATCCTGACCACATTTTCCATCCCAGCGCAACGCTGACAATCTCTGCCTTTGCCAACCTGCCCTCTCTTTCAACCCTAAAACCCCGGGAGGATTTTTGGGAGGGAAATGGTTTCTTTTCCCTCCTTCATCAGCCTCTCAAGATGCCCTGGATCCCGCTGTTCTGAGCACACCCTTTTAGCAACGAGAGCCCTCCAGAGCACTGGGGAGCCCCAGGCGCTGATTGAAAGTCACGAGCTGCTGGAGTTTGTGCCTTATCAACTTGATTTTCCTTTGCCTTTTTAATACACAAAATATCACTGGGGGGTAGCAGGGGAAGGGGGGACGAGGCTGGTTTGACTTTGCCGATGATTTCTGCTGTGCTCACGCTGGAAAGTTGTCACTGGGAGCATGCTTGGGAAGAGATGGGATCATAGGATTGCAGGATCACAGAATTGACAGAATTCACAGAATTCATAGCATCACTGAATTCACAGAACTCACAGAATTCATAGAATCACTGAATTCACAGAATCACAGAATCACAGAACTCACAGAATTCACAGAATTACAGGATCACAGAACTCACAGAATTCATAGAATCGCTGAATCACAGAATTCACAGAATTCACAGAATCACCAGGTGAAAAGAGACCTCCAAGATCGAGTCCAACCCAGCCCCAACACCTCAACTAAACCCTGGCCCGGAATGCCACATCCAGTCTTTGTTTAAACACATCCAGGGATGGTGAATCTTCCTCCTCCCCAGGCAGACAATTCCAGAATTTTATCACTCTTTCCATAAAAAAAACCTTTTCCTGACATCCAACCTGAATTTCCCTCGGTGCAGCTCAAGGCTGTGTCCTCTCCTTCTGGTGGAAAAAGACAGCTGTGGGTTGGGGTTTGAAAAGCTCCCACTTCCAGCCAGGAAGGAATAGAAAAGTTAAATGTATTCCAGAGGCTCCCAGTAAAGCAGAGTGAGGCAGCAGAGCCCCTGAGCTCCTGCAGTGCCACTGCTCCACCTTTTTTCCTCAGTGTCCACAGGAGTGGCACAGGAACGGGATCTGGTCCCACTTCCAGGTGGTCACCTGCATCTCACCTGGGTGAGAGGAGGACACTCCTGACTTAGCCAAGGCTGCTGCTGCTGCTGAGTTTGGAATTACTCTCTTCCTCTCCTGCCCAGCTCTGATAAATCCTGGAGGAAGAAAACCCAAACAAATCAGAAATTACTAAAAGAAGCATTGAACAAATTTGGAAGTTCAATTGTTGCTATTTAGAGAACTTGCCTTAACCTGTAGTTCAGCCCTACAACTTTGATAAACATTAAATTATATAAAGATATTGCTCGGTTCGTTGGTAAACTCACCTAAATAATTCATGGAATCACAGAATCCTGGAATGGTTTGGGTTGGGAGGGGCTTTAAATCCCACCCAGTGCCACCCCTGCCATGGGCAGGGACATGTCCCACTGTCCCAGGTGACTCCAGCCTGCCCTGGGACACTTCCAGGGATAGGGCAGCCACAGCTTCTCCCCTAAAAGCCTCTGATTATTCTTATTTTTAATTTATTCTTATCTTTATCTAATGAATAATGACACTTTTTTTTTTTAAAAATCAAGATAATCCAATCTCACCTTCCCAGCCATGAGCAGGATCTCTGGGGATCAGAACAACTCCTGATTTTTGCCCTGAGGAATGGGCGGTGTGTCCCTGAAATCTGCTCTCCTCCATTTGCTGGCCATCAAAGAAAGATTTTAATTCCTGCCCTCCAACAAACCCAAACTCCAAATCAGTCTGGGCCTTCTTTATTGCTCTCACTTTTAGGAGGAAGGCTTTAATATCAGACAGGTAATTTATTTTTCTTAATTTAAGGCAAGGTTCCAGCTTGATGGACTCACAGCCCCACCAACCCCCCCTCCCCTTTCCTTTCTACAGCTTTAAAAAAGCGACAAGTGACATTTAAAGGAGCCAAAACCACCTAAAAATTAATAACTTTCAATACACACTACATTAGAGCCTTAAATCTTCACGCAGCTCGAAAATATCTCTAAAAGCACTAGATTTGCCATGGCCAACGTGCCAAATTCCCTCAGGGACTTTTTCCAGTGGGGAGTCAAGATGAAATTGTGTTTATCAATCTTCGGAAACACTTGCAATTCATTACTGAAAAGGGCAGCTTATTCCAAGAAGATTTTTACATCTCACAGCAAAATGTTGCCAGCCTCGGAAATAACTCAGAGCAGGAGAAGTGCTGGGACAGGCCCTGGGGTGCAGATCCCAGCCCAGCATTCCCAGCCCTGGGGAATTTCAGTGCCCCAGGGACCTTTGCAAGGTGACCATGAGTGAGGGGGACAAGCAGCATCTGATTTTCCCCAAAAATCTTTGAGAATCTGTTATTTAAACCCATCAGATGTGGTGTGTTTTGGTTTTTTTCCTATTCTTTTTTTTTTTTTTTTTCCTTGTTTGTTTGGTTTGGTTTGGTTGGTTTTTTGGGTGGTTTTTTGAGGGATTTTTTTGGGTTTTTTTTTTGTTTTTTTGGGGTTTTTTTTTTTCAGAGCATGAAGTTCACAGCTTTGGTTTGAAGCTCCTCTGTGACCTCCAAGATGCCATCAAAGCCACCCTTCATTAACAACGTCCCCTCATTAACTCCCCTTTTGCTGTTTGCTGGGAGAGGAACCCCTGGGAACACCATCAACGTTTCATTTTTAATTTTGGGGGTCTTACCTGGAGATCTGTTGGGTTTCTCCATCCTGTGTGAAGAGGAGCAGAAGGACCTTGCCCAAAGGAGAGTTTGGACACGGTCTGAAGCTGAAGGTGCAACAGAACCACATGAATCCAGAAAGTGAGACTTTAAAAGGAACATAAATATAAAACTCATAACAAAAGGCTGGGGATCCACACATGAACCTTGATTTTGGCACGATGGCTGAAGAGTAAATTTTATATAAATTTCTTTGGCTTTAATTGCAGGCAGGAGAGTTAAAATTTTGATTTTTGTACAGCCTGGAGCCCCACATCAGCTTGTAAAGAGCCCTTTTGGTCCTGATCACTTGAGCTCAGCCCAATGACTTCTGCTCTGATCCAAAATCACAAACCTTCGGCTCTTCCAGACCTTTAGCACTTGAGGAAGGTTTAACTTCATGCCTTCAATTTATTCCTGGGGCATTTTCTCCTTAATTTTTAAGGATTCAAATAGAAGTTATGGGTTTCTCACCCAAACTGGCATCAGGGTATAAATAGAGGAAAACCAGCAATATTTGAGGCAGAAAACCACAAATTCACCCCGAGATTGTGCCCACAGGAGTTTATTTTGTTCCCACAGTTCCCACTAATTGCCAAGAAAATCTGTAATCTAATGTCAGTTACAAACATCCTCCAAATGGGTGCTAAAATTAGGTTATTTTGAAATGAGGAAATAAAAAAGGGGGAGTTCGTTTAATTTTACCTTCTCTTCCAGTAGCTTTTCCCAGAGCACAGGGGGAAGTTGCATTCAAGACAATTATAAAGGGAATTAAAAAATAAACAATATATTCTCCAATATCCACATGCCCAGCAGGTGTGGGGCTAAGGAATAAAAACACTCCAAGATAAAAATTTCTGGGTGATTTTTCCTTCCCCTGTCTTGGCAGATGCAGAACGATCCTCTTAAAAATTACACCAGATTTATACAATTACCTTTAATGATCCTTAAAATAAAAATATTTCCATCCTCACCTTTCAGGAGCATGGGAATGCTGTTCCCCTTTGGATATTTATTGGAATGCATCCTCCTGCTGACCTGGAGCCTCCAGGAATGGGTAGGAGCTCTTCCGTTTTCAGCTGCGTGGGTCAGTGTTTTAAACTCAAAATTAAAATTTTTCAATTCAAATTGAAATTGAAATTTAAATATGAAGGGAACTCGAATTTGGAGAAGGATTTTCCCCTCCATCCATGGCACTGCCAAGGCTGGAAGATCTCAGGAGATCTGATCTGGAAACTCTTCACTTGGATTTTCACTCCATTTTCTTTTAGTTTCCTTCCAACACTTAATTCTAAATGCATTACCTTCCACTCATCGGGTTCACTCCGTGTGTCCACGTTTCCCTACCTAGCCCAGCACATCCATCCCCATCCTTCCTTGCCTTCCAGGGGAAAAATAAATCAGTTTTCCAGGTGAGAAACACAGGAGATGATAAAATATTGTATCTGTGAGACAGCACTCGGCACCTGCAGGAATTCATTAAACTTCGTGGCCAAGGTTTTGCACAACACACCCAAATAAAAACCTGAAATAATCACCAAATTCATTCTGTCCTGAGCTCTGTGGATGTGTTATTTCCCCCTCCAGATAAAACCTCATCCCTTGTGTTCCAATCCGGGTTGGTTTAGCTCCAGCTCAGGTTTGCAGATGAAAAACTTCCCTTCTTATTAAACTCCCAACTTCCAGTTAAAAAAAAATAATTGTTTTCCTTCTCTTGCCCTCCCCCAGCCCCTAAACCACGTCTTTTTTTTTTTTTTTTTTTTTTTTTTTTTTTTTTTTTTTTTTTCTTTAGACAAACCAAATAATTGAGCTTCTCCAGACTCAGGGTTTTAAAATTCAGAACAATTCCCTGATTTCCTTCCAGGAGGGGAGAAAACAGGACCCAGCCGTGTCTCCTCTCCCCACGGGATCCCCGTGTCACACACCCACAGAAATCATTCAAACAGTAGCTTGGCTGTGGTGTCCCAACCACAAAATAATATGTTTATTTTTTTTTCCACCACTTTTTTTTGTTGTTTGTTTGTTTGTTTGTTGTTGTCATTTTATTGATAAAAACTACACAAAAACTAATCATCATAATTAATTAAAAAATAAAACCAAAACAAAAACCAAAAAACCAAAACCAAAAAAAAATAAAAATATAACAACGTTGCACATTCTGCTGTGTTTTAGAAATTGTGTCAGCCAGTGAGTTGCACCAAATGCTCTTTAAAAGATTTTCCTTCTGATCCGTTTCGAGCACTTCACTTCCATTTTGGTTCCCAAACGTCCATGAATTTTCCTTAACGAGCACCACTGGCCTGGAAATCTGAGTCATGACTCCGTTGCAGTATTTCCCCCTTATTATTTTTTTTTTAATTTTTTTTTTTTTATTTTTTTTTAGAGCCCGAAAAGGAATTAAGAGTGTCAACAATGAAGCACAATGAAGATTTTAAAAAAAAAAAAAATCAAAAGCCCCCTCTGTAGTGTACAGCCTGTGTCTTAAATGTACATGCACCCGAGTTTCTTTGTTTCTGCTGCATCGATTGCCATGGTCCTTTTGGTTCAACAGAAGCTTTAATGCCCACGTCTGAAGGTTGAAATATTAACTCTCGACCACTTAAAAAACAACCAAGGGAAAAACCCAACCGAAAAAACTGACCCCCGAAAGGAGAAAAAAAAAATAAAATATAGAGCTATCTTTTGTTGGTTTAAAAAGAACAAAAAAATAGTCAACGGATCTTTGTAATAAACACTTAATAAGGGAACATGGCTGACCCTCCCCAGAGCCTCGCCCTCCCCACCCCGTTTATTTTTTACCTGTGGTTCTCCTTCCCTGGAACCGTGCAATGTAGAAAAATCAAATATACAAACAAAACTCTTAAATCCATCCCTTTATGTCGCTAGAGTGAAATCTATTTCTCGCCGTTGTTGTTGCTTGCTCGCTCGCTTGCTGCTGTCGTTCTTCTCGAATAAGAACTTGACAATCCCTCTCCTTTAATATTTACACCGAGGAATCCGTTTTGAAAGTTCGAAGCCAAGGAAATTCCCGAAGTCCTCCGCGTGCGCTCCGCACGCCGGGCGCCCCGAGGCCACCGCCACCCCCTGGCCCTTGGGAAACGTTTCCCGCTGGAATTTGGGGTTGGAGCACCTTTGCCTGGTCTCTTTTCCCAGCAGAAAGGTCCCTCCCCGGGCTGTCCCCCGGCGTTAGTTGGGTATTCTCTCGATGTAGATGGCGGGCGCGGCGGAGCGCGCGATGGTGGCGATGAAGCTGTGGTCCCGGCCCAGGTCCAGGCCCGAGGGTTCCGCCTGCTCCCGGGACACCGTCTCGTAGCCCTTGTTGACGTGCAGGGGCTTGTGGGCCTGGCAGTAGCCGATGACGGGCTGGTCGTAGCTGTAGTAGGGTAAAGTCTTCATGTGGTGAGGGACCTGCAGCGAAAAAACGGGATCAGAGGATAGAGAACGTCAGCACCGGGGTAAGCCTCGTGTTGGGGCAGAATCACCAGAAATCCCAATGGAAATCCCAATGGAAATCCCAATGGAAATCCCAATGGAAATCCCAACAGAAATCCCAACAGAAATCCCAACAGAAATCCCGGTGGAAATTCCAACAGAAATCCCAGCAGAAATCCCAACAGAAATCCCAGCAGAAATTCCAAGAGAAATCCCAACAGAAATCCCAGCAGAAATTCCAGCAGAAATTCCAGCAGAAATTCCAGCAGAAATCCCAACAGAAATCCCAGCAGAAATTCCAACAGAAATCCCAGTAGGAATCCCAACGTGGCCACAATCCCTCGGGATCAGCCCACTGGACACACCCTGGAGAGTTCCCAGCTCCCAGCAGCACATCCCACATCCAGCCCCTCTGGAGCAGCACTGCCCAGCTGGGAGAGCTGCGGGCGTTCAGCCTGGAGGATGGAACGCTCCCGGGGGATCCCAGAGCCCTTTCTATGCCTCAGGGGGCTGATGAAAAGGAGGGAGAGGGAGCTTTTATCTGGACAGTGGTTTTACATTGCCAGAGGGCAGGGATAGATGGGATTTTGGGAAGGAATTCCTGGCTGGGAGGGTGGGGAGGGGCTGGGATGGAATTCCCAGAGGAGCTGTGGCTGCCCCTGGATCCCTGGCAGTGCCCAAGGCCAGGCTGGACACTGGGGTTGGAGCACCCAGGGACAGTGAAAGCTGTCCTTGCCCATGGCAAGGGGTGGAATGGGATGATTTTCAGGTCTCTCCCCAGCCAAACCATTCCAGGATTCCATGATCTGTGTCCCCACTCCCACCTGGATCTCCCACCTGGCAGTGCTGAGCTGCTCTCCCTCCCTCTCTCCTTTCCCCCACTTTGTGGGCAGACATTCAAACTGTTTAATTCTGACTCTTTGGGGTGACCCAGCTCCGAAACACAAACCAAGGGGCTGGTAAACCCAACAGCTCCCGAAACCTTTCCCCTTTTCCCAGCGCCTGGAAAGGCTCTGAGTGTTCCCAGACTGCCCAGACCAGCCTGGGAATGTCACAGTCAAAGCCAGCTGGCAGCAGGGGTGGTGCCAGCACAGCTGGAACAGGGGTTATTCCTTGGTGCCAGCACAGCTGGAACATCTGTTTATTGCTGCCAGGACAAAGCTGCTCACCCAAGGTCACGGTTCCCCGCCTTCTTTATCTTCCAACCTCCCCAAGATAAATATTGTCAAAAGCAGCCCCGCTGCTGCTCACCAGAGCTGAGCACAT
The DNA here is from genome assembly GCF_009819655.1 of Sylvia atricapilla. NCBI lineage: Eukaryota > Metazoa > Chordata > Aves > Passeriformes > Sylviidae > Sylvia > Sylvia atricapilla. Next base: position 1,379,949 of record NC_089167.1, read on the forward strand.
CCACACCTCGTACAAATGCATTTCCAAGCCCTGCCAGATCCATCCTGAATCCCAGCTCTTCCTTATGTAAATCCTCAGAAACTGCCAGCCCCCCACCTGCTTTTTTTTTTCCCCTTCTTTTTAGTTTTTTCCCCCTTCCTTTCCATAAATATTCTACGCTTGCAAATGTTAATCCTACGACTAAATATGATTTATGGCACAACATCAGATACAAATCTTTGCAGATAATTTTATCATCTGCAAGAGATGAGCTGATCAAGTCGAAAGAAATATGCTCTGAGGGAGAAAAACACATGCAGCAGGAGAGAGAGAGAGGCGAGAGTTGATTCTAACGCTGCCAGCAAACCTGAGCTCATTATAGCTGGAGATATCCTACACATAATCCAATCTTGGAACAAATGCCTTTTGATTTTCCAGGCTGAACTTTAAGTGAAGACCACAGAGCTAATTTCTCCCGAATTTTCATTGCTGGGTGCACTTCATCCTGCCCCCACTCCCCCCCAAAAAAAGATTGGAAAAAGCAAAGGCATTATGGCTAATTGGGAAGTTTTGCAGGGTCAGAGTTCCTCTTGATGTGGATCCCCTGCAGAATGCAGCAGAGATCCCAAAAATCCTTCCAAGGGCTGGAATTCAGCTGAAAATATGATTTGTCACACCAGCTGAGTGGCGGGGATGAGGAGGACAAGCTGCTGGGCGGAATTTGATGGGACAGCTGTGCTCACTTGTGGATTCACAGGAACAGGGATCTCCCCTGGATAGAGCAATATCCGTGCCAATATCTGTCAGGGCTGAGGTCGGCCTCAGCTTTAAGGCAGCTCTTTATGGTCCCATAAAAGCCAAGGAGTGTTTGTGTTGTGGAGAGCTGAGGGATGGAGGTCCTGGCTGGGCAGCAATAACACACAGCCCATTAAGCACCTGAGTCCTGGCTGAGAGCTCCAAAACAGGAGTCAGAGGGACCAGCATTCCCACAACGTCCCTAAAAAGTGATAAACACGGGGTTTTTCCAGCCCTTTTCCCAGTGTGTTGGGCAAGGTGAGACAGGAAAAGCCTACAAATATGATTGCCTGGCGAGAGGAACTAAAAACATAAAACCTGTGAGGGAAATAGAAATGAAAGCCAGTTTTGAGATGTAGGCACGGCAGGGAGAAAGCGATTCACTGGTGATGAGTTGGGTGGTAGCAAACAAAGGGGCCCCAGGGAGTAACCCCCAAAGATATCAGGGAAAAGGTGGATTAGAAAAGTAGTCTTTAGAGTTTAGAACACAGAATGACATGGTAATAGAGCAGTTCTCAAATAAAAGTAGTCTTTAGAGTTCAGAACACAGAATTATATGGTAATAGAGCAGCTCTCATTGGCTGTGTGCAAAGTCTGTAGGTTTTGAATCTCGCGCTGGTTGGTCTGTGCAAATCAGAATATTCAACACAAAAGGAGATGTATTGTAACAAGGACCTCAGGTATCTCAGGTTTTCAGAGTTCCCTCTCCCTGCCCTCCACGGAACCATCCCAGAGTGACTCCATCAGTGCCAGGAAAGTTGAGAATTCCCAATGGGAATCATCCCCTGGATCCTTCCGGAACCTTCCAGATCCTTCAGGGCCATCCAGAGCCTCCCAGACTTTCCCTGATACACCTACAACAGTGACTTTGTGGAATCTCTTGCTAATTTTCACTTCCAAGGTCTGTCCATGTGTAAATCACAGCGGTAAGGGTCGCTGGGTGGAGATTCTTCATCGGTGTAAAAAACGGAACAAAAGAGATGTTGTATCAGGTTGATTTGCAGGTTAGATAAAATCAGGTTAATTTGGAGAGCATTTTTTAGGAGGATGAGGCCCAGCAAGGAGGTTTCAGGCCTGGCCTGCTCTTCCTCTCCCTTTTTGGGGCCTGGATTTCACTAAGGGAAATAAAGGAAATAATTGTGTCAAATGAATGTGAGAAGCTTTGTCCTGCAGTAAAGACTGAGGGCAGAGGTGCCACCAGCCCCTGGCAGCCCTTGGGATGCCTCTGGAACCAAGGAAAAAAACCCCACAAGAGCAACTCAAACCTTCCTGGTCACCTTCCTGGTGTCCCACAAAGAGTCCAGTCCTTCCCTGGAAAATAACTTGGCATTTGCAGGAAGACACAAGGGCTCAGATTTTACCTACGCTGAGGTGACTCTAGGTGACACCTGAGCCCCCAAAAAGCTTTTCCTTGGCTCTGGAAACTGCTGCCAATGTGGGGACAATCGTGCCAACATTCATCCAGTGAAATGACAGAAAGCAGTGGTGATGCTGCTCACTCTACACAAAGCTGTTACTATTCTATTTTTACAGCTTCAGAGATCAACAAAACACATTCCGAATCATCCACGTTGCAGAGAATTAATTTTAGAAGTGTTTTCATTCTAGGTTCTGAGGTAATTCCTTTTATTTTTCTTTTCATTCCTGCTATGGAACTAATACCTGAGACACTCAGATGTGACCTTGCACAAGTCATTTTATGAGCTGGAAAATGAGAAGCTTCAGCCCTGCCCCTGCTCGTCCTTGGAGTCTGGAGCTCTCTGAGGTGAGGGCTGTTTGTGCAGGGATTTAAACAACCCAGCTGTGACCTAAGCTGGGCCTTTTCAGCTGCTTTTGGCCTCCAAGAGACAAAAAATAAATAAAAAGCAGAACAAATCCCAGTCCAATAGATAAAAAATTATCCAGACAGATAAATACAGCCCTGGGATTGTGTCACCAGCACTGGAATGGGCTGGTGGTGCAGTCCTCATCCCTGGAGGGATTCAACATGGAATCGTGGAATGAAGCACGGAGTCATGGAATGGATTGGGATGAAAGGGACATGAAATCCCACCCAGGGCCACTCCTGCCATGGGCAAGGAACACCTCCCACTGTCCCAAGTGGCTCCAGCCTGGCCTTGGGCACTTCCAGGGATCCAGGAGCAGTCAGAGCCTCCCTGAGCTGCTGTGTCTCTTCCCGGCATTTCCTGAAAACTTTCTATTCGTTTTTTCCCTTTTCAGTTCCATTTTAATTTCTAAACCCAGCAGTGCCTGATTCCTGCCCTGAAGTACTAAAGGTTTTTGCAGCAGTTAAACATGAATCAGCACGAGAATGAGCTCCAGAGTCACCGACAGTCAATGGACATTTTGGGTTTAGCCCATTTGTGGCACCAGGTAGAACTCAATGCCACAGTGCCCATCCTTCCCTGGGAGGCTGTGAGGGGCTGGGATGGAATTCCCAGAGGAGCTGTGGCTGCCCCTGGATCCCTGGCAGTGCCCAAGGCCAGGCTGGAGCCAGCTGGGATTGTGGGAAATGTGAGACTCATGGTGGGACTAGGGGAACGTTGAGGTCCCTTCCAACCCAAACCATTCTGGGATTCCATGCGCTGGTTTGGACGGGATTTTAGGAAGGAATTCCTGGCTGGGAGGGAATTCCCAGAGGAGCTGTGGCTGCCCCTGGATCCCTGGCAATGTCCAAGGCCAGACTGGAGCACCCTGGGACAGGGGGAGGTGTCCCTGCCCATGGCACAGGTGGCACTGGATGGACTTGAAAGTCCCTTCCCAACCAACCCATTCCATGATGATTTTATTATCCTATCCAAAATTGCAAACAGTTAATTAGGCCTGGAGCTGTTCCCCTGTGAGGGCTGGGAGTGTTCAGCAGGGTTTGGGCTCCAGACCTGGATTAGTTTCCCTGCGTTGACTTCTCAAGCCCACACCCCACAGATCTCCACTCTAAACACAATAAACGTTGCGTCGAGCAGCAGAACACTTCAAACAGAGCTTGTAACAACGAGCACAATTTACATAAATCCCTGGCTACGGCAGGAAGACAAAAGATTCAGCGGTGGGGATTTAAGGAATGCAAATCCTCCCTGTCAAAGTCCAAGTGACACTGGAGAGGTTTCTCAGCTCAGCAGCTCTGCTGTAGCACGAGTGCTCCCCTCAAAACCAGCTGGAGTAGCTGGAGCTACCCAAAATTGGTGTTACTCAAAATTCAGGGAGATTCGGGCCTGAATTCATGAGGTGTCACATGAAATTCAGGGAGATTCTTGCCTGTGTGAGAAAGGCGCTACCCAAAAATTCAGAGAGATTCTGGCCAGCATTGAAAAGATGCTACCTGAAATTCAGGGAAGTTCTGGGCAGCATTCAAAAGGTGTAACCCAAAATTCAGAGAGGTTCTGGCCAGCACTGAAAAGGTGTTTCCCAACGTGCCCTGCTGACTTTTCCTCTGGCAGCCACCGCTGATGTTCAGCTCAACCCTCAGGCATCCAAACATGCAAATGCAGGTACCCACGTTGCAATCTGCATTCTTTGTCTTTTATATTTCTTTGACGCTGCACTGAATTCCATCAGTTTTACTCAGGTTGAAAACGTCAGGGAGCTAGCTAGCTGTGATCATCACACGAGCCAGTTCTATTAAAAATAGTCAGAGTTTAGAGTTCAGCCTGGACTGTGGTTTTTTTGTAAGTGCAGCCGTCAAAACCTTGATTTTTAGTCAAACATCAATAAAAATATTTATTCTGGAGCCTGGAAACACAGGAGTAGGGATGTATCCTCCCAGTATTCCCACTGGAATCAGCGAGATTTCAAGGATTTGGACTGGGGTCTGAGGGAATGTTGCGTGACCTCATTTCCAGAGTGCTTTTCTCTCTCTCTCTCACCTCTCCTGTGTCAAACACTCTCACACATTTTTAATTCCTTGCTCTGCCTCCCAACAGGACACCTCAGACAAGCTGGAATCCAGCCCAACACAATCTCTAGGATGTGACACCTCCCCACCAAGTAATTCCAGGAGGGAATTCCAAGCTCTGTGCCCAGCTGCAGCTCCTGCCCCTGCGTTTCCCTCTGTGCTCACAGCAGCAGCCTCTCTGCAGGGCAAACCCCTCGGGGATCAGAGATGAACTCTCTGCCTCACCCAGAATCACTCCAACCAGATGAAATCACCCGTCTCAGGCTGAAACGATTCCCTGGCGTTTGTTAAATCAAGGTTTTGGGGAACCAGGCCTGTTCTGTGTTGGAAATACGATGAGTTTGTTCTCCGTGCTCATTTTGGAAGACGGATCCCTCGCCATCCGTCATCCTGCAGAGCAGGAGAGTCTTTGTGGAGGCTCAGGAATGGCCGTGGATGTCTGGGTGACTCACTGCCAGAATTCCCAGCAGGAGACAGGGATGTAATCTATGGAAGGACTGGCAAGCCCAGCAGCGTCTGGGGAGAAGTTTGGATGGAGTGGAGTTTGTTTTATCCCTGAAAGGAGACGGTGCAAAAGCTCACGCTGTCACAGGAGCATCAGACAAATGACTGCTCCAGAAGGAGCCTAAAACCCGGATCCTGGCAGGGAAAATGATGCATTTTTGAGTCCCAGACTGTCCCAGCTGCCTCAGTCTGGACACCTTGGCTTTATCCAGGCACTGTTCAGACACTGCAATTCAAACCCTTCAATTCTGGTGCCTCTGTTTTCAAAGAGGAGGAACACCCTGGTTTGAAAACTCAACACCTGCTCCATCCCTCCTGCTGGAGGCTGCCAGGGGACAACCAGCCCTGCCCTACAGGGGACACATTTCCCCTTCTAAACAATAAAAACACAGCATGAATATTCCCTGGTAGTTAAACATCCTCTGGCTTCACATTTTGCTGGTAATCTCCAACCCAGGTAAGCTGATTCCTGTGGAAGTTGCTCGCCCAGTTAATGATTACATGAATTAATTACACGCAACTTTAGGAGCTGTCCATAAGCAGTGGAAACTTGGAGTCACAAAACGTGGAAACGATGTTTTCTCATTAGCGCTAATATTTAGTCTCAGAGCACCGTGACTTCATTGGTGAATTAGCAGCAGAGCTGTTGATAAATCAAATTCAGAGTTCATTTCCAAGCCGATCATAATTTAGAGTAAAAATAAGCAAGATGTTCCGTGGTGGCGCGGCGATTAGCGGAGCACGCGGCTTCACCTCAGAGACAGATTGATTGGGCACATTAGGCAGACAGAGCTGGGATAAACAATTCCAGCGCATTTCACGCCGCTGAAAAATCGCAGGCAACAGCCCTGGAACATCCCTTTGGAGGCAGAGCAGAAAAAAATATCCCTGTTCAGGAAAATGCCCCATCAAACATTCCCGCTCTGAGGGACAAACGCAGGCGCTGAGCTCGGCGCTGAAATATGAGCAGGTCTGTGTGTTCTGCCTCGGCTTGGAGCAAACACAAAAGTGCCTGGCTGCTTTTTGGAACAGGCCTTTTGTTCTGCAATCCGTGTTTCCTCAGGTAATTCTTGCATTGATTGAAAAAAAAAAACACCCCAAAATCTCATTTATTAAAAACATTTAGGCGCTTGGGCATTGGTTTGGCTCTGGGGAGGGTTTGTGAGCTTTGCTGTCACTGGGCTGGAGCCTGTGACATCTGAGCAGCTCAGGAAATGTGCCAGCTGCAGCTCTGCTCTTTTAGGTGAAGGTCTTCAAGCTCCTTAATTAGCCCAGGATTTCTGAGAGGTGTGGACCCCACTGGGAGCCCTGCTGGGGTCGGTGCCTCTGTCAGGCACAAAGAGCAGGAGCCTTTGGGTAGCTGGGGCTGGAGGAACAATTCCCACCGTCAATCTCCTGCCATTTCACTTCCAATTTACTTCCCACTGCAGACAGAGTCCGTGGCTGGGCCTCTGTTGCTAGATGGACGCAAAGAACTTACCTGGTCAGGTTGGGAGAATGAGAAAAGAATGAGGTTTATTTGGGATTTTGACTTATGTAGTCTTTGGAGTTTGATCAGGGATTGGGGGACAAGGCTGGCACCTCTTTGACCCCACTGGTCAAACTAGAAGTCCATCAGTTTGTCCTTCCCCCAGGAAGGAAAGCACAGTTTACAAAAAATCATTTTTGTTTATGTTACAATGCGTGAGAAAACTCCAGTACAAAAATGTAAAACATCGGAAGGCTGAAAAAAAATCAGAGCAACAGGCCCCTCTCTCTTTCCTCCCAAATCACATCCATGGTCTTTGCCCCTGGGATCGAGGGAGGAGGTGGCAGCCTCAGGCTGGAGAAAAGGTCCCACGGGGCATTGAGTCACTGCCCCAAGATCAGGAGTTCCAGAAGAAAAACACCAGTTATCTGCCAGTTTTCTCCAGGAAATCCAGGACAACCTGCTGAACATCCACCAAGAGCTGGTGTTCCATGGGGATGGGGCAGTTCCTGATCTGTTTTTTGGGGATGGGACAGTTCCTGATCTGTTCCACAGGGACAGGACAGTTCCTGATCTGTTTTTTGGGGATGGGGCAGTTCCTGATCAGGTTTTTGGGGATGGGGTAGTTCCTGATCTGTTTTTTTGGGATGGGGCAGTTCCTGATCTGTTTTTTGAGGATGGAGCAGTTCCTGATCTCTAAGAGCTTGTGCACACACAGACAAACTGGAATATAAACCCAGGTGCTGTGCAGAGTTAAGCCTGTCTTAAACAAAGGCCAGCTTTTTCCTTGGATCCCGATCTCTGCAGGCTGTTTTCCTTTGTCTTACTCTTGTTTCCACTGTAATAATTCCACAAACAGATCCCATGAACATCCTGTATCCATTGCTGTGGCTGCCCCTGGATCCCTGGGAGTGCCCAAGGCCAGGCTGGACAGGGCTGGGAGCACCCTGGCATAGGAGAAGGTGTCCCTGCCCATCCAGGGGGTTGGAATGAGATGGTTTTTTGGGTCTTTTCCCACCCAAACCATTCCACAATTCTGGGATTCCATATCCCACCCTGAGCTCCACTCACTCAGACTTGGATCCTGCCAGTACCAGTATTAAATCAAAGTCTTTGGAATCAAGCCCGAAATATTTTGGAGGATGATGGGATTGAGCATGGGATGGCTTCTTCAATGTGTGAAATGGAAAATTTTTCCTTATAAAAATCTAAGGTGGAGATAAAAGGTTGTTTTCGGCATGTCTCAGGCCACATCCCAGTGGGAAAAAAAAAAAAAAAAAGTTGGTGTCAGTGGAAATTTGGAGCCTAAATTCTACAAAGTTATCATTAATCAGGTTCAATTCTTGTATTTCTATGGGAATGGGATCCCAAAATTGGCACGGATTGACAGAAGAAAGGTCTTGGTGGGGAAAATGTAGAGAAATAACAGACAAGAGACACAGGACAAAGATGCTGCAGCCCCCGGTTCCTTCTCCAGGCCCTATTAAAGGTCTATTTGTAGTTCATAAAAAGCCAACTGATAATTAATAACCACAGGAATTAAACAAACATCACTGTGTTAGATGTGATTAGAGGCATATTAACCTAAGAAATTGCACATCTTGGTAATAAGCAATTTAGGAATCTATGGGATTACTTTTCACTTCGTAAAATTGGTCAATTTTGTACAAACTGAATTAAAATACAGCTATTAATTTCTAATTTGAGGTGAAAATATTCACCAAGTTTTAAACCAGCTGCAGGCCAGACTGGGTGCATCAAAGAGAAAACTTTTTTGATTTATTGGGTCACCCTTGCCAAATACATCCCAGGTTTTAAAGCCCTGTAACGTCACCCTGACAGTTCCTCTGACACTGTGAACTGGATTTGAAGCTTTCCTCGCCTTCCCCGACAGATAAATTCCTAATCCTTCTCTCCAATCACACAAATGCCTTCCCCTTTAAAGCAGAACCTCTCCACGGACTCTTTAACTGAGCGTGTTTTTCTAGAGATCAGGAGGAAAAATCATCCACACCCCACTGCTCCCTCCATGGGCAGATTTGATCTTTCAATCAGGAAATGAAAAGGTTTCCCTAAAGGAAACTCCCAGAAAGGAGGAAAAACCTTCTAAGCCTTGTTATTGTTCCTTGGGCAAAATATGTCTTTTAAATGGCTTGATCTGTTTTTTTATGGTGTGTCTGGCTCCTGACAAAAAGCCCCACTGATGAAAAACCCGGCATGAGATGCACAAGAACCTCTGGTTTTAAGCCGTGGAGGGCTGATCAGATGAACAAACCCTCTAGATACTCTAATTAGAAAGCCATTAATAATTGCTTTGAGTGCTCTTCCTATGGAAGTCGATAGGAATGGAAGCCTCAGGGGGTCAAAGAAATCTTGGGGACAGCAGAGTCCCTAAAACATGGCACAGCCCCTTGGAGTGATGCTGTTTTACATCCCAATGACACAGACTCTGAGATTCAGAGGGCTGAAAATGACTCCTTTATTTCTGGGATGTGTCTCCCTTTTATACCATTTCACACAGACCAATGGGATTGGTGACACAAAGGCAAAACCTCTTCACTGCCATTGGTCAGAGCAGAGGGACATCAAGGAGAAGTCCTTCCTGGGGAAAGGAATGAATAACAAAGTTACAGCTACAAAAACATTTCTCCTGTTTCCAGAAAATTCCCTGGGAAAAGGATTTTGGAAAACTAAAACACCTCAGGCACAGAACCAAGGCTGCAGAGTAGTTCCTTGTCCATAGGTAAAGGAATCCCATCGGGAGCCTGTCCATACCTTTGGTTGCCCAGACACACAGACCTTCCAAAATTGGAGCCAACTCAGCTTTTATTTAGACACCTAAACCTCTTTTCTTTCCCTCAGGAATTTGTGCTCCCCTCTCCTGGCAGAGCTGCAGGCTGAAGGGAGTTTGAACTCAGCCTCCCAAAGGTGCCTCCAGCCCAAGGGAAGAAGGAAAAAGAGCAGAGAAGATGTTAAGAATTTCATAACGACTCCCTCAGAGCCTTCTCCTGACCTCCATCACTCCCAGCTGGCCGAATTCCTGCCATTTCAGCCCCAAAATTCCATGGAGCTGGACCTTCCACAGAGCCCGGAGCGTCCTCACGTCTGGGGCCAGAGCGTTGCGTGGGGAATGGAGCTCATCCTTCAAAAAAAGGAATTATGGCAATGAAGGAAAAGGTGCAGCTGCTCTTCCATGCAGTGATCCAAAAGATGGCAACCTGCTCCCTCCATTACTCCCAACAAATAAATCCAGGATTTAATAGGAACATCTGATAATGTTGCTGCCACGGTGACAGATGAAGGCGCCGCAGAATTAGTGGAATAAGTCTGTGTCTCATATTCAAACACTGCTTTTCATTAGATCTGCCCAGGATTGATGGGCTGCAAAAGAGCTCTCCAGGAACTGATGGCTTCTCCAAAGGTTTTTAAATACTGTTTCAAGTTGTGCATTGATCCTGTACATCAAGAGAACAAAAGTGTGTTTCCTAAAGCTGGGGGAACATGACTCAAATTGTACAATATTTTGTCCTGGAGACATGAGGAGGTATAAACAAGGCACGTCATGGCTGGTGATTAAACCCACACCAGTGTGAGAAAAAAGGGATAAAAAGAAATGGGAATTTTTTTCCTCCACTGTTTTCTTTTTATTCAAAACCCTAAAGATTTTGGCTGTAGCCAGGTGACTTTCAACCCATTTTGATTAAAAAAAATTGCTTAGAACCACATTTGTAATTGGCACATTTGTAATTGGCACCTTTGTAACTGGCACCAATTCCATTTAATATGGCAATAGTAAAAATACAAATATCATCCAGCCCCTGCACCCCCGCCAAACTCTGAGAGGACAAAATCCTGCTCTGCCATCATTTGAAATTCAGTGCTCAATGCTGGCCTAAGCAGATAATTTTTTTTTTTCTCAGTCATCTCAGGGGTCATTTTTTAGAGAAAACTGGTGTCAAAGGAAGGAATGAGTGGAGGAAAAATGAGAGGGATGCTCCCGCTGCTGTTGTTTCACCTGAGCTGGGGCTGCAGCAGCCTCTCCACACCCAGAGCTGCTGAGCAGGAATGTCAGAAACTCGGGGAGATGCAGGAAAAGCCTCACGAGTGGGAACTAAGCACAGTCTGAGGAATTCTTTACTTCTCCTGAGGAAACAGGGAGAGAAATTCCCTCCACAGGGTGAGAAGTCAGAGGCTGCTGGCACTCCTGGGAGCTCCTCTTCGTACTGGAGGTCCCGGCAGGGTTCTGCTCCTGGGAAATTCCAAGGTTTTAATTGGAATTCTTCCCCTAGCAGAGGAATTGGTGAGGTGACACCAACACGAATCCAGGAGCAGAAGTCCTTCTTTTCTTTGGCTGTGTCACTTCCATCAGCCGTGAGGACACCCTGGAGGGTACCAAGGGTGACTCACGCAGGGGACTCAGGGTTTGTGTCACCACCACCCGCAGCCAAAGGAGGGAACAATCCCTGCCTCTGGCAGCACCAGGAGCTGAGCCAGAGGGAAATGATTATTTTATGTTGAGGGAGGGAAATGGCGGAGGGATGGGGATGAAGATTGGCAGGAAGGTGTCCTGTGGGGGTGGCACTGCCAGGGACAGAGGCTGCAGGCTCTGGGCTCAGCACTGCCTGAGGGCTGTGGCTCAAAGTCAGCAGAGACCTTGGAGAGGCTGGAGCACATCCTGACTCTGGGAGCAAACCCATTCCCAGCTCCAAACCCATGGGACACAAACTCTGGGAATTCTTTTGCTGGGAAAAAAAATTGCCTTTGCTGGGAAAGCAAAGGAATTCCTCATCCAACTGGGAGATCATTCTGCTCAGCCCAGCAGAGGAATTCCTCATCCTTTGGGAGTGATGCTGCTGATGCCCAAAGTTTGAGATTTCATGTATTCCAGGTTGTGTGGTGCCCAGGGGTGAGCTCTGAGCTCACAGTCAGTGTCACTCAGCTCTGCACACAGCAGGGACACAAAACAAATCCTTCTCCTGCTGCACACCAAGGACAACTTTCAGCCCCAAAGCACAAACAAGGGTGGGCTGGAGGAGGGACAAGAAGGATGGGACCTCACAGCCTGGGGCTGGAATGGGACAATTCAACCCCAATGTGCAAATGGACCAAAACCTATAAAAGTGTGAGACCTTGTGACCAGTTGTCCATTTTGTGTCCACTTTGTGTCCATTTTGTGTCCATTTTGGGTCCACCTTGGGTGCAGCCCTGGCCAGACTCTTGTCCTGCCCAAGGTTTACCCTTAAAGGCTTTTCAATAAATCTCTGCTTTATTCTCCAGCTCTGTCCAGTCTCTGCTCCAGCTCAGCCTTCCCAAGGCATCACTCACTGCTCACCCTGGTAAAGGAATTCCTCATCCTTTGGGGGTGATGCTGCTCACTCTGGAAAAGGATTTCCTCATCCTTTGGGGGTGATGCTGCTCATCCCAGAAAAGGAATTCCTCACTCATTGGGAGTGATGCTGCTCAGCCCAGCAGCTGGAGGAAAAACCTCCCTGCACCTCTGAGGCTCCCTGGCTGCCCAACTACAGAGATACTCCTGGTAGTTACAGCTGCTCACCCTCACTCCCCCGTGTCTAAACAAGACGCTGCAGAGTCAAACGAGGACTCCAAGCTCCTAAAAATCCCCGGGATCCTCGGATATGGAATGCTGCGACTCCGTGTGTTGCTCCTCATCACGACAGCGTTCTGCCACTGCTCGTCTCTGACAGGCAAAGCAGGGAGGTGACAGCAGCATTGTCACCAAACGCTCCTGGCATGGCAAACAGGGAGGGCAGGAGGGGCACGGTGAGGGGCTGAGCCACATACTCAAAAAAATTAATCCCAAACAGGGGCTCTGTGCTCCAGTCACGTCCTGCAGAGTCCTCGTGTGTCGGAGATCAAGGGAGCAGAAAATGAATGTGAGAGAGTCCGGCGTTGCAGGCAAGGACGCTCCCCAGCCAGAGAATTCTCTGCTGATCCTCCACAGAAAACAAACGACTTTTTCATTCCTCTTGGGCAGGCGTTGCAGGGGAATCATCGGGAAAGGCATTTCAGAATCCCTGGAATAAAGATTGAGGGGGGGAATATCCTGGGCTTGGCAATTTTGGCTGCTACAGGACTGAGAGGATCCATTCAATTATTACACGAAACAGTGGGAATTATTAGTGAGCAACAGTAGATTAGGGACAGTTTTAAGGCAGAAAGGAATGTGTGGATGGCATCAAAACCCCCCTAAACCAAACAGAAACCCCAGATGAAGCAATTGGCAAAGCAGGAACTGTATGACAGGAGAGGAGAGCACTGAAACGCCAGAAATTAAGATTTTGGGAGAAGTCTTGAGACAGCTCTGCTGCCACAGGAGCTGTGGCTGCCCCTGGATCCCTGGAAGTGTCCGAGGCCAGATCCAGGAGATCTGGGAGAGGAGAAGGTGTCCCTGCCCACTGCAGGGGTGAGACTGGGTGGGATCCAACCCAATCCTGATCCTGTGAAATCTCAGTGAATTGGCGCAGAAAACACACGGTGAAGATATAAAGAAAAAGCTGCTCCGAGCTGTGTGCTCACCAGGGAGAGGCAAAGCAGAAAAATGTGAATTTTGCCCCATTTCTCAGTCCGGACACTGGTCCAGGACAGACCAGCCCCGGGATCCCTCTGGAGCAGCAGGCAGGAGCCAAAGGCGGGGTGTGTGAATCCCGGCCGAAGGATGGGAATAGCTCAGCTCAGACACATCCAGGCGGGAGAGAAGCGCTCTTGGATGCAGCCAGGAGAGGGCTGCAGAGCACCTGGGCTGTGCGGGCTCCGGGACTCCGCCAAAAGCCCAAAATGTGTCTCGTTCCTGACAGGACACGAGCGATGTTAATGAGCAAAAGCGGTGCCTGTCCTCCCGGGCTGGTCCTGGGGCTCGGACAGAGCTGTGGGGATGGGGGGAAAGGGAAAGGAAAAAGGGAAAGGAAAAAGGAAAAAGGAAAAAGGAAAAGGAAAAGTAAAAGGAAAAGGAAAAGGAAAAGGGAAAAGGGAAAAGGGAAAGGGAAAAGGAAAAAAGGAAAAAGGAAAAGGGAAAAGGAAAAAGAAAAAGGAAAAAGGAAAGGAAAGGAAAAGGAAAAGGAAAAGGGAAGGGAAGGGAAGGGAAGGGAAAGGGGAGGGAAGGGAAGGGAAGGGAAGGGAAGGGAAGGGAAGGGAAGGGAAGGTTGAATTAAATGAAATAATTTAAATGAAATGAAATTAAATGAAATAAAAATAAAATAATTGTTTTCTCTAAAACATGAACCCAAAGAGAAGCTGATCCCATCCTGATCCTTTGGGATCATCAGGGATTTTGGGACTGTCAGGAAAGGAAAGGGTTCAAAAAAATCCTTCAGGAGAGTAAAACCTGCCCTGGGAGCCAGGTTTGGGAATATCTGCTGTTCCTCTGAACAGCCTCTGGCCCAGCCAGGCACAAACCAGAGGGGTTCCAGCCGCTCTGGTGTTTTCTGAGCTGGTTCTGTCCAGGCCAGGCAGTGCCAGAGTGTCCAAAGGGATCAGCCAACAGGGAATTCCACCTTTTCCCTGGTGGAACGTGGGGCTGCAGCTGTTCACAGCCTCTGCCTGGGATAATCCCGGAGTCCTCGAGGGTTTGGGAGGGACCCTAAAGCTCATCCCTGACATGGGCAGGGACTTTCCTCGATGAGTCTGCTCCAAGTCTTGTCCAGCCTGGCTTTGGGCACTTCCAGGGATCCAGGGGCAGCCACAGCTCCTCTGGGAATTCCATCCCAGCCTCTTCCCACCCTCACAGGGAGGAATTTCTTTCCCTTTCCTGGCTCTACACCCACTGCAGCCACCTGGAACAAACCCCCAGTGCCTGCTCCACCAGTAGGGTCTTGGTGCCTTCCTGACCCACTCCCTGCCTGCACCAAAACACCAGGAGAAAGAAATCTAAAGATAAAGAAACGTCTCATCATCCAAAATTTGCTGTTTGCCGTGCCCAGGGGCCTCAGCAAGAGCTGGAGCTGCTCTTGGTCCCCAGCTCGGCCAGCCCTTGCCCTGCAGAGCTTGTGCTCCAGACAGGAGGGACAGATGAAGGGTGGGAGAAAGGAAAATAGCAAACAGGAAAAAAAGATCTCGCACAGATTGAGGGACAGATTTTTCCACGAGCTAAACACATGAATACAGAGCTCTTATCCCTGGATGACTCCCCGTTGTCATGTGGCCACGGCGGCTCCGGGTGTGAGTTTGGGGCAGCCCAGGGGGGAGCAGATCTGTGGAGGACAGGAGTTGGTGGTGTCCACACAGCTGGTGGTGTCCACAGGGCGTCCACACAGCCACTCTGTGAGGATTGACACCAAACGGGATCCCAGAAAGTCCCAGAGCAGCAGGACAGACCCCGCTGCTCCTCCACCATCCACAACCTCCACTCTGTGAGGATTGACACCAAACAACTCCCAGCAATTCCCAGCAGCAGCAGAACAGACCCTGCTGCTCTCCCAGCACCCAAAACACCCACCCTGTGAGAATTGACACCAAATGAGCTCCCAGCAGCAGCAGAATGAGCCTTGCTGCTCCTCCACCATCCACAACATCCACCCTGTGAGGATTGACACCAAACAACTCCCAGCAACTCCCCAGCAGCAGCAGGACAGACCCCGCTGCTCTCCCAGCATCCATAACACTCACCCTGCCAGGACTGACACCAAACGGGCTCCCAGAAAGTCTCAGAGCAGCAGGACAGACCCCGCTGCTCCTCTGGCATCCACAACATTTTTAAACTCCTTTATCAGCACAAACCCCCCGAGCATTTTATCACAGAACTTTCAAGGCTCGTTGGTTTCAGGAAAATTCGGCTCCCCTGTATAAAATCCTAAAGTTCCATCTTTTTCATGCTGATTTTTTTTTTGGGGGGATAAAACAGCTGGAAAATGCTTTTGCTGATGGCCCAAGCACTGCCTAGAAACAACTTTGGGACTGCCTCTATTTCTGGCTCTTTCCAGAGGTTGGGTGTTTTTCCTCTTTCCTCAACTTTTTAAAAGTCACGAGGAGAACGTGGGGAACTGGGATGTTCATCTGGCTAAAGATGGAAACTGAATCATCTGCTGACTTTCAAAACTGTGAAACAGAGGTGAAAATTGGGGAAAATTAAAGGGAGCTGGATGCCAGCCTCCTGGAATGTTTCTGTACATCCCAGAAATTCCTGTTATAAATATATTTAAGTTACCTGAAAGTTTTTGGAAGTCTTGTGGTTAAAGGAGCCTCTTCAGATTGTTTATTTTTTAAGTTATTAATGTGAAGTTTAGTCCTGCTGTTGCCCAGATCTGTGTCCACTGCAGATGGAAGAGTTGGATCCCTCCAGGATTAACATCTTTAATGATTCCATCCAACCCATGGAGACAGCTCGGGGTGAGGAATTGGCACCACAAACTTGGGTCAGAAAAAAACTTCTCTGGGTTTGTTTTTTTTAATTCTCATCGAGGTTGTTCTGTTTAGCTCGAGCTAAATTGTGTTAGAACCAGCAACAACTGCCTGAAATCCTTCACTTTTATGGAACTGTGAAACTAGAAACACGTAACTGAGCCTGTTTCCATATAAATATGGAAAATAGATGGATATTATTCTCCAGACTCACAAGCAGAAGTGAAGATTTGGGGCTTACGCTGCTTTGAGTTCCGTTAATTCACTTGATGGCTGTAGAATTCCTTCTGATTTACACAGGAATTTTCCCCTGGGAGGGTGGAGAGGGGCTGGGATGGAATTCCCAGAGGAGCTGTGGCTGCCCCTGGATCCCTGGGAATGCCCAAGGCCAGGCTGGAACACCCTGGAACAGTGGGAGGTGTCCCTGCCCACGGGGATGGAGCTGGGTGAGCTTTAACGATGTCCTTCCATCCCAAATCATTCCATGATTCTGTATTTGGATGCATTAAATCTCCCCCCTGCAGATTCCACTCTAAATCCCGGTGCTGGTGACTGGGAATGGTGTGAGCAGTAAAACCCAGCCCAAACACCTTCCCCTCTCCTCTCCAATCCATTTTTTTTCCCCAAACTCCAATCAGCCTTGATGCTTTCCTCCATTCTTTGCCATGGAAACTGATTTTGGCTTCCCAGAACTGATTTTTAATATTGTTTATTAAATGCCACCCCTCCTGGAAAGGCTGTTGATCCCAGAGCCTGGGTGTTTTTTTGGGAATTCCAAGGGCATTTCCCTACAAACCCTGGGTCAGAACAGGGCGAAGGAGGAGGGAATTGGGGTGTCCTGTCACCATTGTCCCCAAACACAAACTGCTGGGCACAGGATGATGCAAATGAGTGCAGAATTGGTAATTTCGTGCCTAAAACTCTTTCAGCTGCTCTGTCCATCCCGGAATCCGGCAGCAGGGAGGGTTTGGGAGTTTTTGGGAGGGTTTGGAGCACAGCTGCAGTAGCTGAGCTCTTCTCTTCAAAGGCAGATCTGACCCCACCGAGCTCAGCTCATTCCCACCAACTGTTCCCCTCCCACCAAAAGCTGCTTCCTGTTAATTTGTGTTCCTTTGATGTCCCCAAACCTCCCAGCTGTCCCCCAGCTCCTTCACCGGGGTGTGCCTGTCCTTCTCAGACCCCCAGATTAACACTCTTCCATCTTTTCCATCTTTTATCCCACCAGCATCTTTTCACAAATCAATCCAGAACTTGGGAATGAGGTTTCTACACTTTTTTCCTTCTGAATTCTTCCAGCCGGGGCTTGATCCAAACTCGAGGAAGAAAAGAAATGAGCGAAGAAACTGCAGCTCAAGCCCCTCTAAATAACCCCAAAAAAGAGCTTTTAGGTCTGAGACACTAATGTGGATTGGCAGTTTAATGCAAGTGGGACAGAATTAATGGGAAGCCTTTCCCAAAGGCTGAGATCCATGGATACTTTTCCAAGTGGCACATCCAGCCCCAGCAGAGCACAGGGAGCAGCAAATGTGTGGCTGGGAATGAGAACAAGGTTTTGGAGCAGCCCTTTTTCCTGCTGGTACCATCCAGGGATGGATCCATCAAATCCTGCTCCCAGGGATGGATCTCAGCTCTTGGAATCCAATATTTCAGTGGGATTTCTGCTGCCAGAAATTCACTGGGGTTCACAGATTTCACTGGGATTTCTGATGCCTCGTCCACCTGGCAACAACCTGAACTATTCCAGGGAAAATCCACCTCTTTATTCCCTACCCAGGAACGGGGAGGGGGAAGGAATTGCCCAGGCTGGACCTTCCTGCAGCCCCCTTGGATGGAGATTTCACCTGGAGCTCTGGATTCCTGAGCACAGGCAAGGAAAGCTCCCCAAGGAAAACTCTGGCTGGAAAATACTCTGTGTCAATGAGGCAAAACATGACTAATTTGGTGCTCCTGAAGTTTTATTGTGCAATTCCAAGGAATTTCTCCTCCTGTGTAGCTAAAGCTGGCGAGTAAACAGTTCCTTATAGCTGCCTTTAGCTCATTTGCTGTAGAGAGGGGAAATGTGTTTTTTTTCAGGAAATAAACCCAAACCAGTCACCTATTTCAACCCATGGAAGAATTATTCCCACTATTAGGAGCTCACAGGCTCTTCCAGGGAAATATGACCAGGACAGAAGAAATGTGCAGTGCGTTTTTGGATTATCAGAATTTTTTTTTTTTTTTTTTTTTTTTTCAGAACTCCTGTGAAATTAAAATTTGAGGGGGGAATCACTTGAAAATTCGAGGCCACCTTGAATCTGTGCTCCAAACCATGAAAAGGGTTCAGTGATTTCTGCTGAAATCTGGAGCTGTTCTGAGCTGTCAGGCACGACAGAAATGCCCAGGATGTGTTCCAGATGTGTTCCAGATGTCAGGGCCACATCACACAGCCCAAAATCCGAGATAAGAAGCCACAGCACCCTTTTATCAACGAGAATTTGTTCTCTAGGGAACAACAGCACAGATGGAGCTCCAGCCTCCACTCAGGGTGGTCTCATCCATGGGGTTTCCATACCTCAAACTCCTCTAAAAGCCTCCAGGGGGGATTTGCTGATCTGTGATTTTATTCCAAACCCAGAGCCATGTGAAGCCTTTCCTTTAACCCTTTTCCAGGGAGATTCTGGAGTGGATAAACAGCTGGATAAAACCAGAAACTCTCTTCAACTCTACTGTGCCTTTGTTTTTTTCCAATAGTTCTGTATCTTTTTTATTTACATCAAAGGTCCCAAATCCCTTCCGTGGAGTCACCAGATTTTGGTGGTTAAGAGTTGTTGGAACAGGGATGCTCCAAAGGCACCAAACACAAAATCTGCTGC
This sequence comes from Sylvia atricapilla, assembly GCF_009819655.1. Taxonomy (NCBI): domain Eukaryota; kingdom Metazoa; phylum Chordata; class Aves; order Passeriformes; family Sylviidae; genus Sylvia; species Sylvia atricapilla. The sequence goes on from NC_089167.1 coordinate 1,398,793, forward strand.
TCCTGCCTGGCCCAGCTCCTGGAGGAAAGCATTTCTCCTTGGATTTAGGAGCCAATAGTACATTTACACTGTCAAGGCTGTTGTTATCCTAGAAATTATTTTATTTCTCAGTGCAGTAAGACTGGTAAGGAACGATGTGTGTTTTTGAGTCTGTACCTTTTGTTTTTCTGAATCTGTCTCTTTGTGTTTTCTCAACAGTTCTGTATCTTTTTTATTTTTATTTTCAGGAGTTATATCTGAGGTCCTGAATCCCTTCCATGGAGGCAGCAGATTTCGGTGCCTGTTTAAGAGATGTCAAAGCAGGGATGCTCCAAAGGCACCAAAACACAAAACCTGCTGCTCCTGCCTGGCTCTGCTCCTGGAGGAAAGCATTTCTCTTTGGATTTAGGAGCCAATAACATGATTCCAGAGGCAGCAAAGGCAGGAAGCAGGAGGACAAAACCCGAGCACAGTTAAGGAAAGCAGCATGAGCCCCTTGGTGCTGGGGAGCACCGCCAAGAGCCACGGCAGCCATGGGGACATCGCCAAGCTCATTCCAGCCTGGTACAGCTAATTCCAGCATGTTCTAGCTCATTCCAGCATGTTCTAGCTCATTCCAGCCTGTTCCAGCTCATTCCAGGCTGTTCCAGCCCATTCCAGCTCATTCTAGCTTGTTCCAGCTACTTCCAGACTATTTCAGCTAGTTCCAGACTATTCCAGCCTGTTCCAGCCTATTCCAGCTCATTCCAGGCTGTTCCAGCTCATTCCAGCCTATTCCAGTTCATTCCAGCCTATTCTAGTTCATTCCAGGCTGTTCTAGCTTATTCCAGCCTATTCCAGCTCATTCCAGCCTATCCCAGCCCATTCCAGCTCGTCCCAGCCCATTCCCAGGCAGGGAAGTCCCACCCTGCCCCACCAGGCAAGATGTAAATCCATCCCACCCATTCCTCTGCCAGGCCCTGCAGGAGATCAGGGTTAGGGTTATGGTTAGGGTTTGGGTTTGGCTTAGGGTGAGTTCGAGTTCGAGCTCGAGTTCGAGTTTGAGTTCATTAGAGTTAGAGTTAAGGTTAGGGTTGGTGTTAGAGTTAGGGTTAGGATTAGTGTTAGTTTTAGGGTTAAGTTTAGGCTTAGGGTTACAGTTATAGGTAGGGTTAAAATTAGGGTTAGGCTTAGGGTCAAGGTTAAGGCTAGATTTAGGATTAGGATTAGGGTTAGGTTTAAGGTTAGGGTTAGGATTAGGGTTAGCTTTAGGGTTAAGGTTAGGCTTAGGGTTACAGTTATAGTTAGGGTTGTGTTTAGGGTTGGAGTTATCTTTGGGGTTAGGGTCTCATATTCCGGTTTTCTCCAGCAGGGAGAGCCTGGCAGTGACATTGTGGTCACTGGAGTCTCATCATCATGGATAAAGGACCCGTGACTGCTTGGGGCCACAGAATCCTGGAATATCCTTGCTTGGAAGGGACCCCCAGGGATCAGAGCCCAACCCCTGGCTCTGCACCGACCCACCAACACTCCCATCCTGTCCTGAGAGCTCCTGGAGCTCCAGCAGCCTCAGGGCAGTTCCCATTCCTTGGAATGCCCAGTCACTGCCCATTCCCACCCTCTGGGGGAAGCTCCTGCTTGTTCCCCTTTGGAATTTGTGCAGTGTGAGCGTGGAATAACTCCTGTGCTCCCCAGGAGCCAGCAGCCAAGGCTCCCTGCAGCCTGACACTCATCCCACATCCTCCCACCCAACAATGGCTGTGCGCTCAACAATCTCCCAACAACAACCACTTTGAGTATAATTAAGTAATTAATTATATTTTCTAATCTATTAAGCCTTGATTGCTTATCAAAGCATTCAGCTGGATCATTTTCCTCTTGTCATTTCCAATTAATTTTTTTTTTTTTTTTTTTTTTTTTTTTTTTAAGGAGAAAGTCTCTCAAACTTCCTGGGGAATCAGGAGTTTCACTGGAGCAGAAAGAGGAATTGCTGATTTTTTTTTTCCCCCTTCAATTTTTGGCTTACTAAGGAGGAGGGATGTAGGATAAAAGCCAGTGAGAATTAGACAATAAAAGCCTTTTTTCTGTGCTCTTTGCCTTCTGAAATATTTGGAGTGTCTCATCTTTCTTTCCTGTCCTACAATGACTGAGCTCTGTCAAAGTCCCTGGGGTTACCCTGCTCTGGGAGAACTGGGAATCCAGGCCACATTCCAGTCTGGATTGTTAAAAATCACAGAAATCCAGGTGGCTTTGGGATGGGAGGGACGTTAAAGATCCATTCCCACCCCTGCCATGGGCGGGGACACCTCCCACTGTCCCAGGGTGCTCCAGCCTGGCCTGGGACACTTCCAGGGATCCAGGGGCAGCCACGGCTCCTCTGGGAATTCCATCCCAGACAGAAATTCCTTCTTAAATAACAGTGAGTATGTGCTCCACGGTGTAATCACAAAATAACTTTTTTTCCTCCCCATTAATTTGTACTGTAAGTTTAGGCAAGTGCAGAAAACAAGTGAATGTCCAATAAAGGGGAAGAAAAACTTATTGCCTTCGAGAAGGAATTGTTTGGGAGAAAAGCCACACAAATGTGGGGAATCTTTGTTCCAATTAACTTTTTTTTACCTTTTTTAAAAGCTTATTTTACCTTTTTTACCTTTTTTTTTTTAGTGTCATGAGGCACTTCATGACATGGAATTTATTTGGTTTAACAACACAGTCTGCTCTGGCCTCATAGAGAAAAAAAATAAATGAATGTATGAAATGAATACCAGGTAAATGAACCAGTTTTCCTTTTCCAGCTGGATCAGGAATTTTTGTTTTGCTCAGACAATCCATGGAAGCAGATGATGATTACTCGTTTCCTTGTGGGAATGGAATCCAGCTGTGATGGACAGCACAGCCACAGCTGGAGGGCTCTGGGTGGCACAAAGGAGGGACCACAGGGTGCCACACACAAACACAGAGCCCAGGATCGTAATCTCAAATAATTCCACGGATAAATGCAGCAGGAAAACACCAGTTTGTGATTACAGCGCTAGGAGCTGCAAAAATACACAAAACAAGATGTAAAACATCATCGTGAGAGGGGAATTTACACCTGATGGAAGAGAATAATCTCAGTTATGTTGTCGTGGAGCCAAAATTTCCCTGCTGACCGTGTTGGGAGGGCTGAAGATGTGCTTGAGCTGGTTTTTTTTTTCCCTGTTGAGTGAGGACAGAGTTTCTGGGGAGCACAGGAGTGGGGATGGAGCTGTTTCCTCCCAGCCACAGCAGTTCACCTCTCTCTGCCCTGGCAGTGCACTCCTCTCACGCTGGTTTTGGAATTACACTTTCCCATCTCAGCCCTGGGATATTTTTCCTAAGGGCACTGCAGTTTTCCCTCATTTCTGGCAGGGATAAAAGCCCCTGCAAACCCACCACGTCCACTGGGCAAGGGGCTAAAGGTGCCCAGTGTCATCTGGGAGAGAAGAAAAATTCCCTGGATCCTTCTCCATCCTGGGGGAGCTGCTCCTGCCTCCACAGAGCACAGTCAGAGGGAACAAACCGGGCAAAACGAGCTGCAGACAACCTCTGAGGACAAGGACCGGGAAAGACACCCCAAAAATCAAATGAAATGGTGGAATGGAGCGCTGGAATGCCAACTGGGCTTCTGTGGGCCACGGCTGCTAGGCTTCAGCACTGCAGGGAGCAGATGGGGGGCTGTGCTCACACCCAGGCTGTGCTCACACCAAGGTTGTGTTCACATACAGGTCGTGTTCACACCAGGCTGATGTTCAAAGAGTTTTGCAGGCTGCTGTTCACACCCAGGCTGATCTTCACACCCAGGGGCTGTGCTCACACCCAGGAGCTGATGTTCACACTCAAGCTGTGCTCACATCCAGGCTGATATTAACACCCAGGCTGTGTTCACACCCAGGTTGTGTTCACACCCAGGCTGTGCTCACACCCAGGGGCTGACGGGCACAAACAGGCTGTGCTCGCACAAAGGTTGTGTTCACACAGAGTTTTGCAGGCTGCTGTTCACACCCAGTCTGTTCACACCCAGGTTGTGCTCACACAGAGCTCTGCAGGCTGCTGTTCACACTCAGGCTGCTGTTCACATAAAAGGTTTTGCAGCCTGATGTTCACACCAGGCTGCTGTTCACACCCAGGCTGTGGTCAGACTGAGGCTGATGTTCACACACCCTAAGAGCTCTGCAGGCTGCGATTCACACCCAGGCTGTTCACACGCAGGTTGTGTTCACACAGAGCTCTGCAGGCTGTTGTTCACACCCAGGCTGTGCTCACACTCAAGCTGTGCTCACACCCAGACTGTGCTCACACCCATGTTGTGCTCACACCCACGTTGTGTTCACACCCAGGCCATGCTCACACCCAAGCTGTGCTCACACCCACTCTGTGCTCACGCCCAGGCTGTGCTCACACCCAGGCTGTGCTCACACACAAGCTGTGCTCACACCCACTCTGTGCTCACACCCAGGCTGTGCTCACACCCAGTCTGTTCACACCCAGGCTGTGCTCACACCCAGGCTGTGCTCACACCCAAGCTGTGCTCACACCCACTCTGTGCTCACACCCAGGCTGTGCTCACACCCAAGCTGTGCTCACACCCACTCTGTGCTCACACCCAGGCTGTGCTCACACCCAAGCTGTGCTCACACCCACTCTGTGCTCACGCCCATGCTGTGCTCACACCCAGGCTGTGCTCACACACAAGCTGTGCTCACACACAAGCTGTGCTCACACCCACTCTGTGCTCACACCCAGGCTGTGCTCACACCCAAGCTGTGCTCACACCCACTCTGTGCTCACACCCAGGCTGTGCTCACACACAAGCTGTGCTCACACCCACTCTGTGCTCACACCCAGGCTGTGCTCACACCCAGTCTGTTCACACCCAGGCTGTGCTCACACTCAGGCTGTGTTCACACCCAGGCTGTTCACACCCATGCTGTGCTCACACAAAGATCTCTGCAGGCTGATTCCCCCTGACTGCTCCCAGCCCTCCTGCACCCTGAGCATCCCAGCATTTGGATCCTTTCCCACCTGTGTGATCCCAGGAATCGTTCACAAGGACTGACTCAGTGGCTGCAAGTTTTCCCCTCAGTCTGACCATTTCTGGAGCCCCCAGGACCTCCGGCAATTCAACACTCAGACAAAGCTCTCAGTGACACCCATTTTCTGCTCCAAATGGCCCATTACACGTCCTTAATTAACCTATTTATTTTTTAAGTTTAGGAGTTAAGGTATAATTCTTTTATGCATCCATGAATATATTAACACATCATATATTATGGATAGCCTAAAGAGCTCTGCGAGATCTAAATCTCTTCAGTTAAGACTTGGGCAATGTTGAACCTTCTCCATTTCACTGTGGCTTCAACCTGGGCCTGGAATGGGCAGGGGAAGCTCATGGATGGATGAATTCCAGTTCTCCCAGAGATAAAACCACCTGAGGTCAAGGAAAGAAGGGACAGTGATGCTGTTTTACACCACAGTGACACAGACTCTGAGATTCAGAAGGCTGAAAATGACTGCTTTATTTCTGGGATGTGTCTCCCTTTTATACCATTTCACACAGACCAATGGGATTGGTGACACAAAGGCAAAACCTCTTCACTGCCATTGGTCAGAGCAGAGGGACATCAAGGAGAAGTCCCTCCTGGGGAAAGGAATGAATAACAAAGTTACAGCTACAAAAACATTTCTCCTGTGTTCAGAAAATTCCCTGTGAAAAGAATTTCAGAGAACCAAAACACCTCAGGTACGGAACCAGGGTTACAGGGCAGAGCCAGGGATTTTCCCTTTCCACGTCTCTCACCAGCCCAATGCGGAATTCCACACCCAGTGATGGAGTGGGGTGGAAGCCACAATTTTCCCAGGGCAACCTGGAAAAAGCAGCGCTGTGCTGGGAGACAGCAGGGCCCTCTGCTCCCCTTGCCTGGAGAGAGCAAATATCCAAATGAGATTGTTATAAATGCGTATTATAAAGTTCACTTTTCACAAATATTAAAATGAATACTGTATGTATAATGGAATTGTTTTATCTTTTATTAATAGAGTTTGGAAAGGTGATAAAGGTATATTTTCTGGTCGTAACATAGTGTTAACAGTAAAAAGACTAGGTTTTTTTCTTTATAATAGCTAAACTGACCAAACCAGAAGGTGTAGAAGATCATCTTGCATTCCTGCATAAAGGCTTCTGAATTTCTGTTTCTTATCCAAATGAAGATAACCAAAAACCTCATTAGAAGAATTTATGAGACCCATGTCATCAGATGGAGTGGAGCCACCCACAGATGGATCTACCAGATAAAATGATTGGGGAGGGGAATTGAAGCTGATCAAACCCAAAGAGAATGTTTCAATCATGTGTTGGGATCCGTTGAATATGTAACACAGTGATCATTAAAACAGAGAATTTGAAAGAGCAAAGGTGTGCTTTCTGGTGAAGCACCCCAGCTGGGACTTCTGCTTTTCTGTCTCCTAGTTGGCTACTTTTATTTTTTATTAAACTTAAGCTTATTTTTTTCTGAGAGTAGAACTCGTTTTTCACAGGGATCATCCAAATGTCCATCTTCTCCTCCCCTTTCTCCCCAAAACTCAGCTCTCCTACATGGGAACAACCTTCCCCCTCAACTGCCAGCTCCATTTTGGCTGTTCAATGACCCCAAGATCTGCCTCATGCTACAAGAAAAATCAAACTCTTTTCAATTCCGTCTTCCAGGAAAAGCAGCAGAAAGCAACAATCGAACAGAGAACTTTCTAAAGAAAAAAAAAAAAATCATCAAATCCACGGGATTCAACTTGGAGAGGAAATTCATCTCTCTGTCAATACAGCACAAACAGGTTTGCTCATCCTTCTCCCGGGGTATCCAGAGCCATCCATTCCAGAGCAGATCCGTGGATGTATTGCCATTTCCAGCTGCTGAAACAACGCTCCAGACAGGCACTAAACTGACTCTGGACAGTAAATAAATTTCCTGCCTTATTGACTGAGGTGAATACAAAGAGATGAAGCACTAAATCCTGCCCACGGCGTGCCAGCTCTGATCTTAACCTGTCACGCCAGCAAAAGTTCCATCCAAGTCAGTTCTGCCTGTGAAATATCCTTAATAAACACGTTGGGGAAGGTTTGGGTGTTTGTGCAGTCTGGTTATTTATGAAATTTGGTTATTTGTGAAATCTAGCTATTTGTGAAATTTGGTTATTTGTGAAATCTGGTTATTTGTGAAATCTGGTTATTTGTGCAGTCTGGTTATTTGTGAAATTTGGTTATTTGTGAAATCTGGTTTTTTTTGTGAAATCTGTTTATTTCTGCAATCTGCTTATTTGTGAAATTTGGTTATTTGTGAAATTTGATTTTTTTTTGTGAAGCTGCAGCTGCCTGAGGGGAGGCTGGGGGTGAGCTGGGGTCGGTCTCAGGTGACAGAATGAGAGAAAACAGCCTCGTGATGTGCTCAGGTTGGATTTTGGGAGTGGATTTTTCCACTGGAAGAGGGGTCAGGCCTCGGAAGGATTTGGGAATTGATGGAACCACTGTCTCTGGGACGGCTCAGGAGGCATCTGGACGTGGCACTTGGGGACAAAGTTTAGGGGTGGTGATGGAGCTGCTGGGCTGACTGGAAGATCCTGAAGGCCTCTTCCAATCCTGATAAAAATTCTGTGTTTCAGACCTTAAACACAAATCTGTATCCAGAATTTCTCCATCCTGGAGAACTCCTGAGCAGCTACAAGGAGAATTTTGGGCTCAGAGGGAGAACCTGTGTGACTCCCAGTGTCTCACCTGAGCTCCACTAGGTCACCGTGGGGAAAATTCAGACTGAAATGTGTTTTGGGGGTGTTAAAGCCATTGAATAAACAAATAATGATAATTTTCATCCCTGCTGTGTTCTTCGATAATTTCATCCCACTGGTTCTTTCCACCTCCCAATATCCCAGGTGATCCAACCTGGCCTTGGAGACACTTCCAGTGATCCAGGGACAGCCACAGCTCCTCTGGGAATTCCATCCCAGCCCCTCACACCCTCCCAGCCAGGAATTCCTTCCCCAAATTCCTCAAAACTGAGTCAGGAACAGAGCCAGCTCAGGCAGCAGATGAACCAAAAAATTTCCCACATCTCCACCCATTTTCAGAGCTTTTCCGAAAACCAAGGAGCCTTTTCCCCCCTTTTGCTGCTGTGCTGAAAACAGGGAGAAAAATTTGGGAATTCGGTCACTTTTCAGTTTGGCAATTCAGTTTGGGAATTCACAGCCACAAAGAGTTTATTTAAGGTGTAAGACAATGTTCTTTTCCAGGCGGGCCCTGGAGGGTGGTTTGCTCTCACAAAGTCAGGAGACTCACAGCTTGATTTAAAAAAAAAAAATACTCACAGGGATAAAATAAAAAAACTGACAAATAAAACAAGAAAGTGACAAATAAACAGAAAAAAATTGGGTGTTTTAGGTCGCTGCAAAATGGATCCAAATGCATCCAAGTGCTTTTCTCTCCTCCCCACTTCCCACACTGTTGTTCCAGCACAGCGTCAGGAGGTGCAATTTGAGGTTTTTCTTTCCTTTAATTAAAAAATTTAATTGAAAAAAAGAATTAAATAAAAATCATGAGGCAGAAATATTTAGATATAAAGAGAGAACGTCACTTTAAAGTGACTGGACCTGCTCCTGGCTGGCCTTTGGAGCTTTGTTGGGATTTATGTCACGGAATGGGAGAGTTTTTCAATCACATCAGCTAAGAGCTGGAGATAAGATAGAGCCAGAAAAGGAATTAGATGGGATATACCCTGTATAATTTGGTTTTATGGCTGGGGAGAAAAAAAACACAAACAAACCAAACCCGAGGCAGTCACTGAAAGCCTGAGTGATTTTAAGATTTCAGCTTTAAAACAATTTATTTACTGCGGGACAAAATTGGGATAAGGGCTCAAAAAAGTTTCTGTGTGGCTTCAGAACTTGGATCTGGTTCTCAGACCTGCCCAAAGCTCTCCAAGGTCAGTTTAAATTTTGGGTGCCCAGGAGCACGAGAGCAGCTGGGGTTATTTGGGTGTTTGGAGGTTTTGGGGTAGGTTTTTATGAGGGAGGTCACCCCACAGCTGGGAGGAAACATTCAAACTCCTGAGCACTCAGAAAATCTTAGGATAGCACGGAATTTCTAAAAGCTCAATAGGGTTTTTTTTTTTGACAAAATCCCTGATTTTCCTAAATTAGGCAGGAGAACACTCCAAGGGAAGGATGGAGGACACTCAAACAGCTGCACCTGAGGTTCCCTGATGTTCCCCTGGTGGGTCTGCAGCACCTGGCTAATGAGCCCTGATGTTAATTGGGGTCTGCAGGCCTAATGAGGGTGGCTGGACCCTCCTCTGACCCCATCAGAGCTGCAGCACAGCAATTCCTGCTGCTCCTGAGGCTTTGGGAAGGCTGAGCTGGAACAGAGACTGCGCAGAGCTGGAGAATAAATCTGAGATTTATTGAAAGGCCTTTAAATAAACCTTGGGCAGGACAAGAGCCTGGCCAGGGCTGCACCCAAGGTGGACCCAAAATGGGCACAAAATGGTCATAAAATGGACACAAAATGGCTGCCTGGTCATGAGATCTCACACTTTTATAAGTTTTGGTCCATTTGCATCTTGGGGTTTAATTGTCCAATTCCAGCTGCAAGCTGTGAGGTCTCATCTCAACAGCCTTGCTGTTGGTTTTGGGTTTGTTGTTTGGGTTTGTTGTTTGGGTTTGAGTTTGAGTTTTGGGTTTGTTGTTTGGGTTTTGGGTTTGAGGTTTGGGTTTGTATTTGGGTTTTGGGTTTTTTGTTTGTGTTTGGGTTTGTTTTTTGAGTTTTGGGCTGTTTGTTCAGCGGGGCAGGAGCCAGGGGAGCCCCTGAGCAGCTGCTGTCACACTCAGGTCACCTGCTCAACACATCCCAGGCTCCAGGAAAATGTTCCCAGGCAGGAGCAGTGGGAAGGGAAATGGGGAGCTCGGGCTGGTTACTATGGAGAGGAAATAATCTGATTTCATCGGCACCAACTGTGCCTGTTTTGATGTTTCCAAGGAGAAATTCTCCTTCTCCTCAACTCCCACCCAACGTCAATTTATCCCAAGATTTCAGGCCCTTTTTCCACCTCCAGGGATTCCAGTGGGGACAGGGGGTGACCTCATACACACCTGGTGTGGGAGTGACACTTGGGGACAGGGTCAGTGCTGGACTCGGTCACCTCAGAGACCTTTTCCAACCTTAACAATTCCATGAATCCCTGACTGCCTCTGCACCTGGAGCTGTCTTGAGACCTGACCACTAAATGGAAATGATCATGGAATCACAAAATCCTGGGATGGTTTGGGTTGGGAGGGACATTAAACCTCACTCAGTGTCACCTCTACCATGGGCAGGGACACCTCCCACTGTCCCAGGGTGCTCCAGCCTGGCCTTGGGCACTCCCAGGCATCCAGGGGCAGCCACAGCTCCTCTGGGAATTCCATCCCAGCCCCTCAACACCCTCCCAGCCAGGAATTCCTTCCCAAAATCCCATTTATATCTTCCCTTTCCCACTGTGAAGCCATTCCCTGTGTCCTGTCCCTCCATCCCGTGTCCCCAGTCCCTCTCCAGCTCTCCTGGAGCTCCTTCAGGCCCTGGAAGGAGCTCAAATCTCACCCTGGAGCCTTTCCCTTTCCCAGGCTGCAAATAAGAACATGACCATCTACAATTAAAAAAAACCCCAATTTATAAAAATCCCAACTCAATCAGCTGCTGGCAAACAGCTGGATATGAGATTTGGAGTCGTCTACACACAAAACTTAATTGAAATTAAAGTTATTAAACACTGCAATAAATTCAGCTTGGGTGGATGAAAGGCAACACCCTTAAGGAAGGAAGGAGGAAAATGGATTTAAATAATTAAGGATCTATTTATGAATGTTTTCCTGAAGTATTCATGAGAGTCTCTTCACAGGGATAATAAAGGATAAAATGGAGAATAAACAGATTCCATGTGAACAGCAAAGGTTTTCTCTGAGCTGCAAAGCCCTGGGAGGGATATTTGGAGAGGGGGTGGCACAGGTGAGAAATTCCCACTGGGGATTTGGGATTGAAAATTTGTGTCTCTGTGGAAAAGGCTCAGGCAAGTGCTGCTCAACCAGCAAATGTCAGGACTGGGAAATCCCAGAATCCCTGAGACTGGAGGGGAACTTTAAAGTCATTGAGTCCAACAGAGCTGAGCATCACCGTTGGAATCACAAAATCGTGTTCCCAGGGACAGCCACAGGTTTTACAGAACCAGAGAATCTCAGAATCCTTGAGATTGGAGAAGAACTTCGAGATAATTGAGTCTAACAGAGCTGAGCATCACCATTGGAATCACAAAATCGTGTCCCCACAGGTTTTTCAGGCATCAGAATCAGGGAGTCTCAGAATCCTTGAGACTGGAGATAAACTTTAAAGTCACTGAGAACCCAGCACCACCACTGTCGCCACAAAATCATTTCCCCAAGGACCTCCACAGTTTTTTTGAGGTCCCACCACTCCCATGGGCAGACTATTCCAGAGGTTTACAACTCTTTTATGATTTTTTTTCCCCCCTTTTATCCAATCCAAACCTTCCCTGGTGCAACCTGAGGCCGTTTCTCCTGGTCCTGTCGCTCTAAACCAAGATCTTTGACCCTCCCCATGTTCCTCTGCTCTGTCTGAGGTCACAGAGCTCACAGTTCTGGCCATCAGGGTAATCACTCTGCAAAGGTTAATTAGCAATAACCAGGCAATGATCTCTTGCCTGGTAGCAGAGCTCTGATTTGGGTAATTAGAGCTTTGTTCCCTGTGTTAATTTCCAGGACTTGCTCCCAGGACCCCGGTGACACTGGGAATGACAAACTGCCCAACACAGGCCAGCCAAAGTGTCCCAAGCTCCCTCTGATTCCCAGAAAAAGATGTTCCCATTGCTCCGTTCAGGGTCTGTTTAGCCAGATTTGCTTAAAAAAGACACAGACAGACAGACAAACAGACAGACAGACAGACAGACAGACAGGAGCAACAGTGGGAGGTGTCCCTGCCCAAGGTGGGGGTGGCACTGGGTGGGCTTTAAGGTCCCTCCCGATCCAACCCAATCCAATCCAATCCAACCCAACCCAATCCAAACCATTCCATGATTCCACGATGGGCTGCAATGGCGGGAACTGGGATACAGCAAAGGACAAAAATCCTCCGTGTTTGGAAGCTCTGCCCTGCCCAGGTGCTGCTCCCTCCCCCGGGAGCTGGGTTTGGGCAGGGAAGGGCAGGAACACCCCTCTGAGCATTCCTGCCTCACCTCAAACCTCTCATCTCCAAGAGAAAACGATTTTATTCTGCGTCCAGCAGTGAAAAAAAAAAACATCCCCTTCCTCCAGCTGAGAGTGCAAAACCAGCAGAAGGGAGTTGGGATATTTTCACCTGGACTGAAACACCACCCCCGGAGCAGCTCCATCCCCTCCTCTCTAAAATAAACACGACAGGTGCTGGTTTGTGAGAGGGATTTAATGGAGCAGAGCTAAATTAGAGAGGGTTTGAGTGGCACGTTCATCTCCTGCAGGATCCAGCAGGTCTCCAATTGCCCCCTGGCAGCTCTGTCCCCTGCTGCAGGTGGCTGCTGCTGCTGGGAGAGGGGAGCTGGAACGAATTGACACCGAAAAATTCACCTGTCTGCAAACACCACTCAGCCTCCGGATAAATAAACCTGAACTTGGGATGGGGAAGAAGGGGGAAAAAGGTGAAAAAAAGGGGAAAAAAGGGGAAAAAAGGGAAAAAAAGGGGAAAAAGGGGGGAAAGGGGGAAAAGGGAACAAAGGGGGGGGGAAATGGAAAAAAGGGGAAAAAAGGAAAAAAAGGGACAAAAGGGAAAAAGGGGGATAAAAGGAAAAAAGTGGGGGGAAATGGAAAAAAGCGGAAAAAAGGAAAAAAAAAAAGGAAGGAGAAACGGGAAAAAAAGGGGGAAAAGGGAAAAAGGGAGGGGAAGGGAGAAAACCAGAAGAAAAGGGAAAAAAGAGGGGAAAAGGGAAAAAGGAGGAAAAATGGGGAAAATGGAAATAAAAGGCAAAAAGGTAAATAAGGGGGGAAAGGGGAAAAAAGAGGGAAAAGGGGGAAAAAAGGGAGAAAACAGAAAAAAAAAGAAAAAGTGAAGAAAAGGGAAGAAAAGGGGGAAAAGGGGAAAAAAGGGGAAAAAGGGGGGAAAAGAGGGAAAAAGGAGGGGGGGAAGGGGGAAAAAGTGGGAAAAAAAGAAAAAACCCTACTATTGGGGGAATCTCTGGAGCTGCCCTGGGAGGTGCTCAGAGGGGTCAGAAGGCCCTGGCTCTGGGGATTCATCCCCGGCAGCAGCAGCAGCTGGAATTTGAGGCAGCTTTGGCACCACAGCCCCGGGTGCTGCAAACACCAGCTGCCTTCCCTGGGGCACATCCAGCACCTGCCTGGGCTGGAAAGGAGGCTCTGGGTCCTGGAGGGAGCAGCCAGACCTTCCCCAGGTGGTGACGCTGGGCTGGCTTGTCACGCATCAAATTTTAAGGTTTTTTTTTTTTTAAGTCTTCCAAAAGTGAGTGAATTCAGCTGCAGAATTCACTCGGGGAGATGAGGGGTGTTTATTCAAGGCTGGGCTCTGTAGAGAGCACAGCTGGGGCAGCAGGGTGTCACTCGGACCTTTCCCCGTGTCCCCATGTTGATAGGGTAGGGTTAAAATTAAAAATGATTTCTGAGGAACAGAACGTCAGCTTCACCAGGATGTTGTTTTAATGGTATTTTTTTTTAACCAGATCAAGTATAACTTTGCCTGGGTAATCAGGGGATGAGAATGATTTGTACTTAGATACATAGGCCTTGGAAATAAAGCTGTTCTTTACTAGGTCGGGTGAAACTGTACCTAATCATCATATGATAGATGATATAATTGTAACATTTGTTGGTAGCTGAATATGATTATTATCTTAAACCAGAATGATGAGAATCACAAGGGAAGATATTTACCGAAATTCATGCTTGGGTGTGTGCAACAGAACAATGGGGACTTAATAATTAACACGGAGTCGTATAACGAAGGGGGTATAAAAGTTGGATTTGGGTCTGTACCCCGACTCCCAGAGCTCTCTTAATAAAGCACCACATATAATCACTCTGTGATTACGTGTTTCCTACGCTGACAGTGTCACCCAACAAAACCCCACAGCCCTGCACCTCACGACCTGGCTTCTTTCTGCTCCTCTAATTAAAAAAATGGCCCAGCTCCGTGCAGGCTGCGGAGTGTGCCCGCCATCCCCAAACCCAATTTCACACAATGACAGCCTAATTAATCTTCTTTTGTTTCCCTGGCATCCGGACTCCGCTCGGCTCCTGGAATACGGGGGGATCTTGCTGAGAGCAACATCTGTCAGGATTGCAGCACGGAGGAAAGGATCCAGCAGGCTTTGGGGTGATTATATCTGTATTTATAGAGCTCCGTGCGCCTCTCCAGGCCTCCAGACACACGTAGGATGGGACAATCTATACTGTAATGTCCCAAATTTTCTAGAAACACCTGTGATCCCAGACACTGGAGCATCAGGATGCAGCAGGAGAGGCGCCTCTGTGCCCAGGGAGTCATCATCACTCCTACACTCCGTTCTCAGGTAAAGAAAGATTGTGTGACTCGGCCAAGGTCACCCAGAAAACGGTGACAAAGCTGGGAGCTCAGCCAGCGCCTCGTGCCCTCAGCTTAACTCCTACAACACTTTCTTTTCCCAAGTCTGCGTTCCCTCCTCTCCTCCCAGGCTGGAATTGGCCCCTCGTCAGCTCCTGCGGTCTGGAAATCCCAGTTCTGGCCAGTTCCTGCCAGGAACCACCAGCACATGGACACAGCCGAGTTCCCTCTCCTGAACGGAACCAAACCCAAGATTTTTGTTGGATCTTTACACCCCTGGAGTGCCCAGGGCTGTGCACCCTCTGACCTTGTGAAAAGCTGGATAAAAACTCCCCAAATCCGTCTGCACTCCTCCATTCCTGTGGGAAACAACTTCCCGACTTGAGGCACCTCCTGGGCTGCTCCCAGAGCTGAACATGGGGCTGTCATCCCAGAATATTCTGTCCTGTTCTTTGTGTTTCAGGGTCTGACACTGTGAAGTGGCGAGGTTGCCACGATTTTCACCGAGTTAAAGGTTTTGAGACCTTTTCACCCGAGATATGAGCATGAAGCAAAGCCTCAAGAGCACCACAAAAATTCTGGGCTCTCAAGAAATCTGTTCCCAGGAGCTTTGATGGGCACCCTCGGGCCCTGACCCAGTGAAAAGGTGACTAAAACTCCCCAAATCCATCTGCACTCCTTAATTCCGGTGGGAAACAACCTGAGGCACCTCCTGGGCTCCCAGAGCTGAACATGAGGTTGTCATTTAAGAATATTTGGTTCTGTTCTTCACATTTCAGTGTTTGACACTGCGAGGTTGCCACAATTTTCACCGAGTTAAAGGTTCTGAGACCTTTCACCTGAGTTATGAGCACAAAGCAGAGCCTTGAGAGCTCCAAAAATATTTTGGGCTCTCAAGAAATCTGTTCCCTGGTGCTTTGATGGGGGTTCAGGCTGGGTTTGACCATCTGGGCTTGTCAGGGCTGAGCCAAAATTACTTCAGCACAAACTAATGAAAGGTCAGAGGATTTCAATCAAGATCCCAGGCCACTGTAAATCTTGTCTCCCTCCCTGGGAGCTCCTGGTGCTGGGTAGGCTCAGGCCTGCTAAAGCCAGGCTCAATTTATAGCTTCAATATCAATCAATAAAATTTGGTGTCCAGGTTTTCAATGAGCACTGAATTTGCCTCTGCTCCAAGGGAACGGAGCTACATCAGTGCAGCTCCTTCCATTTATACCAACAGGGCTGGAGCTGCGCCTGAGGATTCTCCAAAGGCAAAATTTTGATTTTTTTTTTTTTTTTTTTCCAAATTGGCTCCCTAAATTTCTGGTAATTGCCGAAGAAGGTATTTGGCTAATGAGCAGCTACACCAACCCCTTCCATGGGGAGCTGCAGTGATAATTAAAAAGACAAAAAAAAAAAAAACACCAAAAAAAAAAGGGTGGGAGAGGAGGGAGGAGGAAGAACCTCCAGATTCCTTGGGATAATTATAATTTGCGTCAGCTAAGACAAATATTTCATTTTGGGGCAACAGGTAGCTGAGGAACCGACGTGGGCTGCGCCAGTCACAACATGTCAGGGGAAGCGGTGTGATCCCATTGCTGCAGTCATGCAATTAGGGCTGGCACGTGGTAATTAGCCAGGCAGGTGATTAGCAAGGCTCCACACATCCGTGGGGCTCGGCACGACGCCAGCAGGGAACTGATACCCCCGGGAGGGAAAACAGAACCCGAGGAGGTTTGTTTGTGTGGAGAGCGAGGAGAAGGGACTGAGGAATTGGGGGGAATTGGGAATGTCTCTGCAAGGAGCTCCCTGGCACGGCTAATGAGAGGCACAGTCAGCACAGGAAAAACAATTAAAGGGTTGTTCCCTTCTTCCTAAATACCAATGTTGATAAAGTGGTGGGACTTTAATGGCTGTGAGAACGTTTTTTATGGTTCTTGAGAACTTCCTGAGATATATGAAGTGGGCTAAAGGAGTTAAAAAGGAGCATAAACTCCCCAGCTCCAGGCCAGCAACAAAGTGCTCTGAGGCAGGAAGGAGATGTCACCTCTGGAGCAGCTCAGGAGATAATTAATTGTCTGGAAGAGCGTGTTTTTTATCATCTCCAGCACTAACGAACTACTCACACAATTCAGCTAATTCCAAATGCTCGCTTTTATGCCTCCCACTAAAGGAGAAGATTTTTCAAAACTACCCAGGGGCATTTGGGTGCTAAACTTTGATAAAAACTAATGGGAGCTGAGCCTCCCGATTCCCCCAGTGCCTCTGGGAGGCTCTTTCCATCTATGTCACCTCCTTCCCCCTGTGCCACCCTCCTCTCCACCTGTGTCACCTCCTCTCCACCTGTGTCACCTCCCGACCTTCCTGCAGAGATCTCCGTGTCCTCACAAACACAATCCCTTTTTTTTCCTGCTGACACCGACACAAACCCAAAGGAAATATCACCCAGGAGGGTCCCCAGTGTGTAATTCTGGGTGAGCATCTGGAGCAGCCTGAACAGGATGAGCTTTAAGTGACACCAAAAATTACAATAATCCCACAAACAATCGGTTTCACGAGCTTGTTTTCAGGCCATTACAG
Source organism: Sylvia atricapilla (assembly GCF_009819655.1). Taxonomy (NCBI): domain Eukaryota; kingdom Metazoa; phylum Chordata; class Aves; order Passeriformes; family Sylviidae; genus Sylvia; species Sylvia atricapilla. The sequence continues at coordinate 1,415,924 of NC_089167.1, forward strand.
GTCCTCTCTGGAAAAGTGAAATTGGTGCTTTTCGGCCCTGACAGCAAAGGACAAGCTCCTTGGCAGGACATAATGCTTCCCTAAGAATAATTAATTCCAGGCGTGGTGTAAATCCCAGGGGTGCATCTCCTTTGGTAGTATTTCTATCAAGAATCTTCAAAATAAATCCCAATATTTGGGATTTATGGGTTTCCCCTGTGGTTTCAAGGTGAGAGGCAGCTGCAGCGACGCTTTGGTGCTTCTGCCTTTCTCACCTTTTTGTTTAGGCCAGGAAAGAAAGGGAAGAGAACAAAATTCTGCCCTGCGTGCCGTGGCATAGATAATTTCTGTCTGAACAAACACAGGTAAAGGGTTTCCAATAAAAAAAAAAAAAAAAAAAAAAAAAAGAAAAAAAAAAAAAAAGATTTCCCAAAGCCACATGGGTAAACAGAAATACAGTAGGAACAGAATTGTTTACACTGCAGCCTGAACATTGCAGAAACGTGGGCCCCAGGCAAGGTCAGGAACATGGATTAGGAGACATCACAGACAGGTAGAACAAAACTCTCATTATCTTTGCTCAAAAATAGGTACCTGATGCACGAAAACGTTCAGCAAATTGCCCCAAATTATGCAGGTTTCTGCCAGAGAACTACCAAGTGCTGCAACTAAACATTCCCTGCTCAAACTCCAATCAAACATAATTGAGGACAAGCAGAGATGTGAGGAAAGAGACAAACTTATTGATCCTCCCTGCTGCATCAACAAGCAAGAAAAGAGCATCCCTACCTCAAAAGAAAAGGAAAGAACATTTCCAGCCCAGCAAAGGAAAGAGAAAAGGGTATTTTTATGGAGGAGGTCACAAAGTTCCTTCAATCATCCTGGTTCCCACCCTGGGAATCATTAATGGCCTGCAGGGTTGTGGTGTCAGTGTTTGATCTGGGTCACTCCAGTGTCCACTACAAAAATCCCAATGTTTGGGGTCACTCCAGTGTCCATAACAAAGATCCCGATGTTTTGGGTCACTCCAATGCCCACCACAAAGTTCCCAGTGCTTTGAACAACCGAAATTCAAGTTTTAATGTTTGTTCTGACATCAAACCCCCTCTGGTGAATCCTGAACCTCTCTGGGTCTGAGAAGAAATCATGTCCCAGGAGCTTTGGGATAAACTCTGGATCCCAGGAACACCAAAGATTTGTTTCCCTGTTCTCTTGCTAACAAAGGAATTGCTCCATTAACCTCTCCCACCTGGAATTCCCTCCATTAATTCAACCTAAACCCCTTTAAAACATTTCCTCTGCCCCTCCTGTGGTTTTAAACCTCGAGCTGAGCATCCTGGTCCGGTGGAAGGTGTCCCATGAGACTGGATGATTTTCAAGGCCTTTTCCAACCCAACCATTCCAAGGTTTTTGATTTTCCAGGCGCAGAGGCAGAGCAGGACTGGAATATCCTGCAGAGCCAGAGCAGGCACCTTGCTTGGAGCATCCAGAGAAAGCTCCTGTGGCAGCAGCTCACACAAATGGAACCCGAGTGCTCTGGGGATGCTGAGCAAGGCGGGAGGAATGAATGAGACATCAGATTTGCAGCTACTTAGCAGAAACAGACAATTACAGGGCTGAGAGCAGGCCAGCACAGCAGCCTGCCTTAGCACAGGGCCAGAAATTGGTGATTGGGCTCGGGAAAGCTCTCTGGGATTGGAAAGTGATATTGGAAAAGGGATCTCCGTGTCCACGGAGCTCATTCTGCTGCGGCAGGAGCGATTTTGTGCCTTCCTCTGTGGGTTTGCGATGAGGAGGAGGCTGTAAATGAGAGGCTGGTGACTCCTGGCACTGATTTTCCTGAATAGAAAACGCTGTTGTTGTCTAAGCAAGAAGTTCCGGGAGCTGCAGACACCATCCCAGATATTCTGAGGGCTGGAGGCTCAGCTCTGAAATCGTTTTGAAAGGTCACACGGAGGGAGAGACAACCTGCCAGACAACGCAATAAATAACGTTTGGAATGTCAAGCCTAAAGGAAACTTCCAAAAGACTTTTCACGGGGGAATGCTGAAGGAGGAAGAGGAAAGGATGAGCTGACATGTAATGGAACAACAAATAGTGTGCCAGGGGTGGGAAAAGGATCTGCTTTTAGGGGGTCAAAAATGCCTCAAAATCATCATCAAGAGACGGAATCCATAAAATATCCAACCATCCTTGGAAGGTGGTTATGAAAACCTCAGGGATGTATTGTGCTAGTCTGTTAAAAAGGGATCTGCTTTTAGGGTTTCTAAAATGCATCAAAATAATCATCACAAGAAGGAATCCATAAAAAAAATAAAAAAAAATCCAACCATCCTAGGAAGATGGTTATGAAAACCCCAGGGATGCGCTAAAAAGTGTGTTAAAAAGAGATCTGCTTTTAGTGTTCCTAAAATGCATCAAAATTATCATCACAAGAAGGAATCCATAAAAATAAAAAAAAATCCAACCACCCTTGGAAGGTGGTTATGAAAACCTCAGGGATGTGTAGTGCAAGTGTGTTAAAAAGGGATCTTTGCTCTGAATTGATTCCACGGCTGGATGAACAGATAAAACATTAACCCAGAAAAGGCTTTAATTACCGACCCCCTGAACACGACACCCACCTCAAACAAACGCCTTGTAATTTATTCAAAGCACCTAATGATCACCAGCTCAGCTCTTAGAACCTATTAATAGCTGACCTCTCTGAGCATGTGATCCCAAAACCCAGATAAAGAATTCCTCGGGGGGCCTGGTGTAACTCTGGCCTGTTAATATTCAGCTCATTTTCTCCTCCTCACATCGAAAATCCTGTAAAAAGCAGAGGCTTGGTCCAGAGCTCACCGAGGAAATCAAGGGACATTTTTTCTATTCTCTTTAGTACCGCGAGGGTCGGAGCGAAGACTGATGGAGAACATTATCGTGCTGGGAGATGAAAAAGACATTGCAGTGCTCAGAGGTCTCTTTTCAAAGACAGAGAGTGAAAGCCCTGAGCTGGGGAACTTCTCCTGGGCTCACTTGCTGCAGCTCTGGAGCAGTCAGGAGGCCAGGGCAGGAGGGGGAATCTCAGGTCAGGCTCTCTCCTTTAATGCCTTTTTGCCTAAAAACAGACACCAGGCAGAATTAAGGGAATAAAAAGCAATTTATTTCTATTTATTGAAGGGTCTTCAGGTGCATTCAGGGCAGACAAAACCTCCAAAAATGGACCCTGGGTCACACTTGGATCAGTTTGGGCCATTTGCAGACTGGGGGTTCATCTCCCAATCCCAGCTCCAGGTGATGAAGTCATTGAGCCCAAGTTTGCTGCCCCCAAGTCACTTTTGTTCCCATCCCTGGGGCCCTGAGGCAGTGAGGGCTCCTTGGCTGCCAGGGCTGGAGAGGAATTGTTGTGTCTGCCCAAAGTGGGGGAGCAGCAGCTCACACTGTGTGTGGGCTTTGGAGTCCTGCACTGAAGAACTGCAGGGTTATAAAGAGATGGAAAATAGAAAAGCTGAAATCCTAAAGCATCACATAGTGACCTCACCAAGACGGACACGACAGCCCCGTTTGAGGGCTCTGACAACCACGGGAGAGTCTCTCCCTCTCTGTGCCAGACCTACAGAGGATATCTGAAGGACAATGGGGTTATTTATTTCCTCAGTGGTTCAGCCCCAGCCCCTGCTGAGCACCAGCTTTTATTTCTCCCCAGTCCACTCTCTCTCTCTCTGGCCCCGGCTGGGAGAGGAGCTGGAGAAGGAGCCAGGGCAGAGCTGTCACCACTGCGCCCTCTGCCATGACTCCGCTGCCCTCCTGTCCCTGGGGACACCCAGACACGCTCACCCTGTCACCAGCAGCAGCTGTGACAGCAGAACCTCTCAGCACAGCTCAGCAGGGCCCAGGGGAGGCTCCAGCCCCTCTTGCTGTGGTGTTTCACAGCCTCTGCTGGAGCAGAAGGTCCAGAGCTCCTTTCCAAGGCTCCAAAAAGGTCCCCCAGTGTCACCACCAGTGCCCACCATGCCTTTTCCCAGTCCTCATCCTGCAGCCCTGGTTTTGTGCCTGAAGTGTTTTGGGTTTCTGAAATTCTCTTCCCAGGGAATTTTCTGGAAACAGAAGAAATGTTTTTGTAGCTGTAACTTTGTTATTCATTCCTTTCCCCAGGAGGGACTTCTCCTTGATGTCCCTCTGCTCTGACCAATGGCAGTGAAGAGGTTTTGCCTTTGTGTCACCAATCCCATTGGTCTGTGTGAAATGGTATAAAAGGGAGACACATCCCAGAAATAAAGGAGTCATTTTCAGCCTCCTGAAGTTGGAACCTGTGTCATTGTGGTGTAAAACAGCGTCCTCATCCTGCCTTTCTCACGAACCCTTCCAGCTTTAGCCTTTGGAGTTAATTTGTTGTACATAATTAATTCCCCCCCATAAGCTTTTCCAACACCTCCCTTCCCTGGATGTTTGGGAGTCCAGCAATTAACTCCTCTCATCTCCTTTCTCCTGCTGCCACCTCTCTGTGCTCCCAGTTCTGTTATTTCACTTTTTTAACTGGCATTTGTTAGTCCCTGACAGCCAGTGGCACCGTGTGAATGATTGTCTCTCATTAATTAATAGTTTTACATTAGGAAAAAAAAAAAAAAAAGAGAGGATGAGCATCTGGAGGGAAAAGCAGAGCACAGGAACTAAAAATACAGCTTTGACTGTCTCCCTGTCAATGGATGGGGTGATGAAATATCGCTCGTAGTAGACAGCTAATTAAAAATGTGAGTTTGGAATGAAATAAATTATCAGCTGCTCTTATTTTCATGGAGCGCAAGTCCAAGCTGTGCTCAGAGGTCCTGGGGGATGTGTTTCCATGGCAGGAGGAAAGGGAGGGACCATGGAATAACCTGAACTGGAAGGGGCCCTGAAGGATTGTCAAAGTCCAGCTTCTGTCCCTGTGGGCCTGATATTTCTGGGTCTGAGAGATTTTATCCTGCTGGCAGCTGCTCACTTTCTCCCAAGGAAAAAATTCTCAGAAATCTTCTTCTCAAAACACTCCTGGCCAACAACTCTCCTTCCTCAAAACAATCTTTCTCCAGGTGGTGTTTTGCTGTTTCTCTGGTTTAACCAATGGCATTAGAGAGGTGTCGTTCCTATTCCCCAGCCATGGTCAGTCTGTGTGGGAACACCTGATAAAAGGCACTGAGAATTAGACAATAAAAGCCTTTTTTCTGTGCTCTTTGGCCTCTGAAATATTTGGAGTCTCTCATCTTTCTTTTGTGTCCTACAGTGACATGTCCCTGCACAGGACATCCCAAGAATCCCACCAGGAGCCTTTGGAGAGACACCTGGGGGAAGGGAAATGAGGAAAAACTGTGGGAAATGGATTTGTAGAGAATTCTCAAAGCCTGACAGAAGGCTCACACAGTTTGTACCCGGTCCTGGGAATCTGCCAGAGGAAAACTGGGATCAAACCCCACCTTCATCACTTCAGCCTCATTCCACAACTATCAGCCAACCTCGGTGGGAAGAGTGAACAGGGGAAAATGATCCCAACCCTCACCAGACCCCATTTTGTGTAGCAGAAGCTGGAGCAAAACTGGGAAATCGGGAGATTAAGGAAATGGATTAATCCATTTGTTAACAAATTTTCTGAGCCTGAGAATTGCTGAGCTCTTCCCAAGGGACGTGCTGTGGCTCCATGGATATTCCCCATTCCACTGGAGGAACCATTGGGACATCCAGGAACCCATGGATTGAGTTCCTCATTTCCCATTTTGGTAGCACAGGCCATACCTGGGTGCCTGACTGTCCACGCCACGTAGAAAACAAGCCTGGAGTTATGTTAGAAAAGAATTAATTAACACAAAGATAAAAATGAGCTGCTGGATTCAACCATAGTTTACAAGGACATAAAATGATAAATTAACCGAGTCTGAAACGGAAATTGCACATGGTAATTACATGATTTATATTACACAAATAATGAATTAATATTAATTAATTCCAGAGATCTGGATTCTGTTCTCCTCCTGGCAGCACAGTTGCTGTGCCAAAAAGACCTTCATCATTCCATCTTGGTTTGTTCAAACAACTTTCCTTTAATCCTCTTCTTATCGGGGCCGTTCAGGTTTGCAAACTCTTCAGGAGAATTCAATTCTTCTTGTATCCTAATTCCAAATATTTAGAAAGCACCTTGAGACAATCTCAGAGGAACAGATGCTTTAAATTCGGGACCTGGGAGGGTCTGAGGTGGTTCGGCTTTGTTTTTATTTTGTAGAAAAAGGCATTAAAGAGGGAGGCACAACTCCCAAACCCACAAGTCCAGTGCATCCCAATGGATTTCACTGGCTCCATTTTCCTGTGGATTGGTCCCTGGATGGACTTACGGGTCTGTTCTAATATTCTGTGGAATATTCTGTGGAATATTCTGTGATTCCATGATCCTCGTTGATGGATTGCCAGTTGGATCACTGGGATAACGGATGTGCCACCTCCCACTGAGAGTAAATCGAGGTTCTGACATTCCCTTGGGATTCTGGTGGCTCCCAAAGCCGTGGACTATGGACCTCCAGCCAGGCAGAGCCAAAGCAGCTTGAGCAGCAGTGAGATAAAAGAAGAGAAAATTTTCCTGCTTGTAGAAGGAGAGGAAATGCTCCTCAACGGAGATATTTTGGTGCCAGTCAGGAGCCCTGAAACATCCAGGACTCTGAAATATCCAGACCCTTAAAATCCCCAGGCCACTGGAATACCCAGATCTTGGAATACCCAGGCCCATGGAATACCCCGGCCCCTGTAAAATCCCCACTCCTGGAGGCGCCCAAGGAACAACTGGACGTGGCATTCAGTGCCCTGGATTAACCAGGTGGGGAGGGGTCACAGGTTGGATCCGATGATCTTGGAGGCCTTTCCCAACCTCAAGGGTTTGGAGATCACGAGGAGAGTGTGAAAGCCATGACATTTCCCAAATTCCTGCCCTTCCTTGGATCAGAAATGGATCATTAGTGGCCAACCCTTGGCTGGAGCACGGGGGAAGCCCCACAGCCCCACATCTGGGTGGGCACAACCCTGGAAAAGGAGGGCAGTGCCAGGCAGGAAACGATCAGGGAGAGCAGGACAGCAGAGAAACCTGTTCCCTCCCACCTCCCCGTGCCCCTGGGAGCGGGTGACAGTGATTTATCAGGCGCTATTAAAGTGTCACAGTGTGCCTGTCACCGCCGCCGCTGCCGGGGCAGACCCTGGGCACAGAACGCTCTGCTGGGGGAGAGCCGTGGGATCTGACACTCTTTATTCCTCTCAGAATCAGCACGAGTCAGAAAGGAAACTTTCCGTGATGCTGCTGCCGCGATTTGGGTGGTGATTTTTGTTGGGAGCGTGTTTGGAGCGGGGTTTGTGTAAGGAGTGGGTTCGGAGGGGAGGGAGGGGTGAGGAACAGGGAGTTGTTTGCAGTTCTGACAGGAAAAAACCAGCCAGACCAGGGTGTTCTGGTAGTCAGAGAGGCAATAATCAAATTTCAGAGCTTCCCAAGAAGCTTCCTCCCAGAAAAAGCCCTAATCCTGCCTGAATTTTGACACCTCTGTCCCCCTTGGATGGGGAAAGGGCCGTGACCAGGCGCTGCTGAAGCTCCAGGACAGAGGGAACAGAAAAAGGAATACTCGGATTGCTTCTCTCAAAATCACTGAGCAAGAACTGGACTTCTGAAGTCCAGTCTTACAAGGAACAGTGGAAAACATCGGTGTGGAATTTCAGTGTGGAATCAATGCCTGGATCCCATCACATCCCATTGTGTCCCATCCCATCAATCCCATCAATCCCATCAATCCCATCAATGCCATCAATCCCATCCCATCAATCCCATCAATCCCATCAATCCCATCCAGTTGATGTCATCAATGCCGTCCTATCAATCCCATCAGTCCCATCAATCCCATCCCATGTGGCACAGCTACACCAAGGTCATTCCAAGGCCAGGCTGGATGGGGTTTGGAGCACCCTGGGACAGCAGGAGGTGTCCCTGCCCATGGCAGGGGTGGCTCTGGGTGGGATTTAAGGGTCCCTTCCCACCCAAACCCATCCTGGGATTCTGATTCTCTGGAATAACCATTCCAAACACATCACCCACAGGGTTTGTGCCTTTTCTGTTTTCCAAGGGAGCACCAGAGTCTCTCACCCGAGGTCAGGCTCCCACCACAGCAGATTCCTCACCAGCTCTGGGAAGTCCTGACTCCAATCCTCACTTTTTGGGGAGTTCACAGGAAGCGTTTTGTTATAAATCAGAATTCCAGGATGGTTTGGGTGGGAAGGGACCTTAAATCCCACCCAGTGTCACCCCTGCCATGGGCAGGGACACCTCCCACTGTCCCAGGTTATCCCAACCTGGCCTTGGACACTTCCAGGGATCCAGGGGCAGCCACAGCTCCTCTGGGCATCCTAAACCACAGCAGGACACTGAATCTCCTTCTTACAAGCCTAATTCCCCCTTTTTTTCCTGAGGATTACAGTATTTTAGTACGACTACAAAAGAATATTTGCATGTACTCCACTCCTCGAATTTGTGGAACTTTAATCTGGGAAGATTAGGCCTGTTCCACTTCGGCTGCTTAATAAAACAGATGGGGAAAAAAAAAAAGAAAGGCCTTAAGTAACCAGTGTAGAGTTAATTTTCTCATTAAAAAGCTCTAATTTCCATCGCTTTTTTCCCCCTTTTGGAGGATTTACAGCAATACAGCCATGCGCTTGTGTATATCCAAGGGATAGCTTTGGAGATAAAAAAAAAATAAAAAAAATCCTGTAACCCGTGGGAGATTTATTTTGCTAAGGAAGAATGTAAATTTGGCAGAGAAAAGCAGAATCAGGAGGATGTTGACAGCTGCCTGAAAAGAATTATTGGAGGAAATCTAATTTTACCACTGGAAGCAGATCCCGGCAATGAGATGAATAACAGGGAAAACAATTTTTCCATTAAAAACACTTCCATGGGGTAGTTTTCAAGCAGCTGAAGGATGGCTCCACACATGTGTGGATAAATTCATAAATCAAGGACCTGCAGACAAATAACAAGGAGGAAATTCAATCCAACCCTGCATTATGTCCACATCAGCACTTATTGATGAATAGACACCAATTCTGGAAATATTTTGCTTCTGGTGATGACTTTTGAGGGAAATATTTTCTGCTTACATCTAAATCAGGATTGATGTGTATTTTATGAAGAAAAATGCTACATTCTAGTGAATACTGGGCTTTTAAAGAGTTGTTTGTCCTCAAAAATCAAACATAGGTTGACTTTTCAGGCGTTCAGATGCGTCTGGACCTGGGAGTGGTGGTGTTGGGGTGTCCCAGCTTTGATTTCTGTTGTCACAAGGGCACATCTGGTAATTTATTAGTGTTTAAACTGCTTAATGTGCCACGTAAAGCCTGTGCAAGAAGAAGTGGTATCAGCTGAAACTTTGCAGAAGAGAAATTCCCTGGATTTACAGAGCAGGTTCCAACCCTGAGCAGAAGGAAAGTCCAGGCAGATGCCCTTCATCCAAAAGAATTCTCATCAATGACACCATTTCTCCAAAATTCATCTTCTTGGCCTCACTGCAGTCACGAGGTTTTGGGACTAAATGACACAAGGGAGCAACTAAAAAGAGAGGAAAGGATTAAGATTTTTCTGAGTTCTCCATTTAATTATCAGAGCTTCCTCCTCCTTATGGGAAGCCCCTTTGGATGAGGGCCTGGACAAGAGGGAATGGCTTCCCACTGGGAAAGGGAAGATTTAAATGGGATTTTGGGAAGGAATTCCTCCCTGGGAGGGTGGGGAGGGGCTGGGATGGAATTCCCAGAGGAGCTGTGGCTGCCCCTGGATCCTGGGAAGTGCCCAAGGCCAGGCTGGAGCCACCTGGGGACAGTGGGAGGTGTCCCTGCCCATGGCACAGGGTGGAATTAGGTGATTTTTTATTTCCTTTCCAACCCAACCCATTCCATTATAATATTAAATTCCCTTCTGGATTAGCCCCCTCTAACCAACTCCCACAAAAAGCCCCTTTCTCCTCCTCTGGGAACAGAAAATAAAAAGCTGTCAGATGTATTTCATGCCATGATATGATTGAACAGTTCTTTTCCACGTCTTGCTATTTCACCTCCCTGAGTAAAGAGACAAAATCCAGATTTCCATTTTTTTTTTCCCTCCCTCACTTCCCAGTTTGAATGCCTTTGTCTGCTAGAAACGAGAAGGAAGCTGGGGAAGTAAATCCATCATGGAGAAGAATAGTGAGAAGTAAGTTATAATACAAGTGTCACACATGATTTAGGGGATTCTGGCCCCAGAACTAAACAGCAAAGCTCCTCATGCAGATTCATCGATAACGCCCTAATTTATGTGACAGCATTTAAGCGGGGGGGGGGAAGAAAAAAAAAATTATGAAGGAGGAATACACAAAAATAAATTTCCTTCAACACAGCCTAAATTTAATAAAGCAATCTAGCAACTGCCAGCGAGCTCCAGAGTGATTAAATAAGGAGGAGCGTAAATTATGCAACGCAGTTAATCAACGTGGAGCACCCACTGCGCCCCTTCCATCCCCATTCCCCTGGCTCAGCATTCCCACCTCCTGCTCCAGGAGGGTTTTTTCCCCCTCCTCATTCCTGGGAAGGGGTTTTGGGGTGGTGCTGGAGGTCAGGTTGGCTCTGGTGTTTATTTGAACACATAAAAAAACGGATTTTCTTCCTCACCTCCTGCTGGTCTGGGGAGGTTAGGGCTAGTCTGAGCAGCGTCCTGGTGGAAATCTGGGATTTATTTTCCATCCTGGCTCTTTCCACTGAAGAGCAGTAGCTTGAATTCACATTTATCCCTCTGTTTAGCATCGCTGGCTGGATCTATTATTAGCTTCCTTTCCCAGTTCCTAATGTTAACAGAAGTTTCTCCTCATCCACACTCGCGCGGTTTTCCTTTGCCATTTCGGAGGCATGAATTTATGCTGGCAAACCCAAATGCATTTAAAGGGTGTTAAAATGGCATTTCCATGAGAGGAGCAGCTCAGTCTCTCCATCACCCACCTGAGCTGAGGGACCAAAATCGGGTTTTTTTTGTGCCCAAAATTTCGATTTGGATCCCCTCACCCAGGCTCTGATGGTCGCAGGAATTTCCAAATTATTCCCTTGGGAAGGGTTTGGGTTTATGGAACTGCAACCCTCCAAAAACCTGGAAGCTTGGAAGTTTCTCTCCCTCTGCACCTCACTTTTCATCATCCTTAAAACTCCTGTAAGTGAGCCCTCAATTCCCGGAGATAATGAGGGATGTGCAGGGTGGGAATCACGAGGCGTCAGGATGATTTTAATTTAGCTGAGACTGACAACTGTCAGGCTCCTTTGAAAGCCGGAGTTTAAAAATAAACTCTGTATTATGAACAATTCCGGATGGGAAGAAATTGGAGCGTTATAAACAAAGGCTTTATGCTCTATCCATTGATCCTGTGCCGCTGCCATTAACAGGCAGGATGGAAATATCTTTGATTCCAAGCAGTATCAGTTTTTAAGCCCTTAATTTACAGATCCTTGCTTTTTAATTTTTTTTTCCTCCCCTTCTTCATTTCAGTCCTGAAAAATATCAGGATGGAGAAATTCATCTCCAAAGCAGATCAGGAGATTGTGATCTGCTCAGTTCTGGGTTTTTGTTCAAGAAATGCCTCCAGTCCACGACAGTCCTTCCTCAGGTGGTGCCAAGACCTTCCACCTGAACAGGCAAAACCCCCTTTCCTTCTTTCAGCAGGACCAGAAAATGGATTTCCTCATAAAACACAATATATTTGAGCCATGAAGAGCTGATCCAAGTTTCACTGTATGAGAAGAGTCCCTGAGACGACGACTGGCAGTGAATCCATCCAGGAGCAGCCCAAGGAGCCACAGCTCAAGGTTCAGATCCAAAAATTTAGAAAACGTGGCTTAAACTTTGCCCAGCTTCTGGGATGAAACTTTCAGCCCAATCCATTCAATTGGCTGAATTTAACACTTTGTTTAAGGAGCTTTAGAAGGGACAGACAAAAAGGAGGCAGCTTAAAAACCACAGATGCTTTAGGGCAAAGAAGATTTTGGGGTTTTGCCCCTCCTGCCTCAGTCTGCACCAGGAATTGAGGGGTGGGAGCCCTTCCTCTCGCCCAGCCAGGTGTTTTCAGCGTGGACCAGAACCTGGTGAAATCATGAATTGTTTTCAAACTCAACCCCTCAGCTCAAACCCCCACACCCTGCTGCGCTCCCCTAATTAAATTGATTACTAATTTATCTTGAATTAAAGCTCAATCAGCGACGACCAAACAGCACCGCCATTAGCTCAATAAGGCCGTACCTTCAACAGTTTTACTCCAGGTTTAATCCTGTTAATCTTTTCCTCTCCCAGCAGAGGGGAAATGGGAGTGTGTAAAACCAGGATTCCTCCGGGCTCGGGGTAATTAAAGCCGTGCTAAAGAGGTGTGAAAAATAAACTTGTTTTACCGCTGGGATGTAAGAAATGATCTCACCTTGCTACAGGTTTTGGGAAGAAGTCTCCTGGCTGAGCCTGCAGTTTATGAATCTCCAGCCCTTCCCGTGGGGGTTTATTAATTATTCAAGATGCTCAAACAAACAAAGAACACTTTATGCACGGGGTGGCTTTTAAACCTTCCCAAATTCCTCCCAAGCCCATCAGAGCCAGGCTGGGATTTATCTGAGTGACCTCTGAGTAACTCCTGAGCTCTGCTGTGCCTCAGGACCGTGATTTACCCGAGGTGACCTTCCAGCTTGGGCTGTCTGGGAAGTTTTATGGGGATGTGATTAATGACAAGCCCAAGAGTTGAGGTGCATTTTGGTTTTTACCAAGTTTCTGCATGATTTTGTTCTTTGTTTTTTAATGGTTTGTTCCATGTACCCCGTGTTTTACCCCATTATGTTTTACCCCAGTTATTGTTATTAATTAATCATCATTTATGTGACACCTGGGTCCTGCCTGTCACTTCAAAGCCTCACCCTGACCTCTAGAAAGTTCTGGTGAGGACGTTGAGTGGTTGGTGGGGTCCAAGTCCCCCTTTGTCCCTTGATTTGTCATTTATGTTTAGGGTCATTCCTTTCCCATTCTGGATTGGTTCCAAGTTGTAACCTCCCCACTCCCCCAGCCTCAGATTTGAGGTGAAAACCCGTGAATTTGGTCGGCTTTGGAGGTGAAAGGTGACTCCTGGGTGAAAGGAAGTTGTGAGAATTCAAGAAAACTCAGTTGGTTTTATTTATGTTTCTGGACCCTAAGGGTCCAGGACACAAGGACAGCACCCAGGGACAGGATCCAGCAGCTCCAGAACAGAGGAAAAAGCTCCAGGGACAGGCTCCAGGACACTGGGACAGGCTCCAGGGACAGGCTCCAGGACACAGGGACAGGCTCCAGGACACAGGGACAGCCCCAGGACACTGGGACAGGCTCCAAGACACAGGGACAGGCTCCAGGACACAGAGACAGGATCCTGGACACAGGGACAGGCTCCAGGGCACTGGGACAGGCTCCAGGGCACAGGGAAAAGCTCCTGGACACAGGGACAGCCCCAGGACACTGGGACAAGCTCCAGGACACAGGAAGAAGCTCCAGGACACAGGGTCAGGCTCCAGGACACTGGGACAAGCTCCAGGACCCAGAGACGGGCTCCAGGGCACAGTGACAAGCTCCAGGACACAGGGACAGCCCCAGGACACTGGGACAAGCTCCAGGACACAGAGACAGGCTCCAGGGACAGGCTCCAGTGTGCTGAAGCCATGCCCACACCAAATTAAAATGCTAAACCAGGCTTTATCCCCTTGTTTCTCGCGGGATCCGTCACTCCCCCGGCTGATACCGTTCCTTATCTCTGGTCTGCTCAGAGCAGGGTCTGTACATCACTGCACACAACAGGGCCCCGCTCCCAGGACACCCCAACATCCCTCCCATGTAAATAATAACTCGTGACTGCAAAGATTAGATAAAGACCTTTGCCATAACCCTGGCAGTGCGTCTGCTGCTCTGAGGAAGCTGAAATTCCCTGGAGCTGCTCCAGAGGTGAATTTGATCCTTTGTACACAGACTCCCTTCGGAGTTTCCTGATCCTTTCCCATTGACTCACACTTGTGTCTGGAATTATATCCCAGCAGAAATTGGCTCAGTTAATTTTCTGCCTGTCTGTAATTTTTTGCCTCAGATACATCCACAGGAAACCCTTCACTTCACTGTGGGCTTTTTTCACTTCTCACCCTTGTGAATAAAGATAACATCCATCATATCCAAAGTGTGCAAGAGATCCAGCCTCCTGAGACCTCAACACACCCGTGGAGATGATCCTGGGTTAAGGATCTGAGCTAAATTTCCCTAATGGAAGTGTCTGGAGTGATATTTTATCCTCAACAGGCTTGTAAGGATTCCGCAGGGAGGTCTGAGGGCGTGAAGGAGCCCTTTGGATTCCTTATGATCATCTCCAGGTCGCATTCCCTGCACAAATGAGCTTCCTGCTGAAGCCAAAAAGTAAAAAAATAGAAGAAATGAAAGAAAAGGAAAGTGAGAAAATAAAATTAAAAAAAAGATTCACAGGGAAAGCCAGAGGCCCAATTTAACAGCAGCTTTTCATGCGCTTAATCAAGCTTTAGGTCTCTGTGTTTATCTTTGATGTCTCTCCAGCAGCTTCAAACCGCCAGAGGAGTGAGTGCAAAGCAAATCCCGAGCAGTTCCTGGCTTTGGGAGCTGCCCACGGATCTTCCCTGTGAGAACAGTGTGGGGCTGGATCTTCGCTGCCTCCAGCACAGGGAGTGATGCTGCTGCCCACAGCCAGCTCATGGGGAATGGGGTTGGGATCCTGGGATTTTTGGGAATCTCCGTGGTGCCCTGCAGAGCTGGACTGGGTGGTTCTTGGGTAGGGGATGCCTGGGCAGCTGCCATAGGATCCCAGAATGGTTTGGAGGGGATTTTAGGGCCCCTGGGCATCCCTGGCAGTGGTGTCTAAACTTTCCTGGAGCTCTGGACACCTCAGGGTTGTGCCCATTCCCCTGGGGAGCCTGGGCAGTGCCCAGCACCTCTGGGAGAAGAACCTTTCCTTGATCCCCAGCCTTTCTTTGATCCTCAACCTTTCCCTGATCCCCAACCTTTCCCCGATCCCAGCCTTTCCCTGAGAAAGGGAATCCCCTAGCCACTGCTCCAGAGAGGGGAACGGGAAGATTTGGATCGAATTCCACCTAAAAGTCTGTTTACTCCCCCCAGAAACCACAGGAAATCGCTTCCCCATCTCTTCCTCCACCCAAGCAAGGACAGACAGACAGACAGCAAAGGAGATTTGAGGTCTGGGTTTGCCTCAGTGGTTCAGGGGACCACAGAACAAAAGGGGTCAGAACTGAGGGAGGAATAGCAGGAATATACCAGGGGTGGGGTTGGGATTTGTGCCAACTCACCCCCCATTCCTAATTCAGGACCTCCATTTCCTAAAGCATCCTCAGAAAGCAAATCTGATCCATTCACTGGTAAATTCCCAGGATTAAACTGACAGTATTCCTGATTTTTAAGCCTTTCATTAAATAAGAATCCCGAGTTTCATTAAACATGTAAAATTCAGCCCATTCTGGCATTGACAACAACTAAAAAAAAATAAATAAATACACAGAACATTGTGATTTATTTTTTTCCCCTTTTAATTCACAATTTTTTCAGCAGCTGGTAATTCTGACAAGTTTGGGCTTGGCACTGCTGGGAAAGGATGTTTTCCTGTGCTCTCCAAAATCCTTCAGCAGCAATTGTGAGTTAACCCAGGGACTCCTCCAGCACCAGGCTGCTGCCAACCAGCTGATTCCCAGGCAGCTGCCTGATCTCCCTCAAAATTATTCACAGCTTGGGAATGGAAAGATAATAAACATATGGAATAAGATGGTGAGAGGCTGGAGAAGAGAGGGGATAAATAAAGGTTCAAAATCTGCCAGCTGGGGAAATATGAGCCAGTTAGGTACGAAGCAGGAGGAAAAAATTAAGTCTTGTCAAGGAGACAAGAGTGATTTGGTCAATTTTGGGAATGAAAATCCCACTGTAATGAAGGGAATGAATGAAACAGCCACCGATCCCAGCAGCAGTGACATTTTCAAGGAATACTGGTGTAAGTAGAGCGCTGAAAATTTCATTTTTAGGGACCTGCCAGCTGCCAATCCAAAAGACAAATCTCAATAAAATTGTTGTGTGCCAGAGTTACCTTCAAAAATCAGTTTTCACAGAGTCCTGGGATGGTTTGGGTGGGAAAGGACCTGAAATCCCACCCAGAGCCACCCCTGCCATGGGCATGGACACCTCCCACTGTCCCCAGGGTGCTCCAGCCTGGCCTTGGGCACTTCCAGGGATCCAGAGGAGCCACAAATCCTCTGGGAATTCTGTTCTGGAAAATCCCATCAGGATGCCGAGCTAGGTTAAAAATTAACAAAAATCTGGTACAACAAATCCCAGTGTAGGGGTGGGAATCAGAACCATGGAATGATTTGGGGTGGAAATGACCTTAAACCTCTCCCAGTCCCAACCCCTGCCCTGGGCAAGGATTCCCCTCACTGGATCACATGGATCACCTCTATTTCCATCTCCTCATGCGTGTTGCACAACTCCTTTAGTGGCTTTAATGGCCGGAATTCCATGGAAAAAAGATCACACTCCAGGCGGTGAGGGAGGGTTCTGTGGTGTGGTCATTAAAATGATCATTTTTCTCACATAGATTTTTGGGTCTCACTCCTCACCAAGCCCTGCCTGATCTTCCAAGTGCTGAGAGCCAACAGAGGAGACAATATGACCAGGAAAATGAACAATGGAGGGAATTCCCAGCCCAGCCCTGTGCTCCTCCAGCTCTCCAGTCTCCTGCACTTGTGCAGGGCAAGGCCCCAGAGCTGGAATTTTTGTAGTGACAGCCACGGAGAGCAGAAAAAACGCTCGGGTTAAAGTTCTCCTTGCTTGGTCTTTGCTTATTTTAAAGCCCAAAAATACAAAAAAACACTTCATAAACTGCAGCTGTGTCACTGCTGGTGGTGTCGAGCTGCAGGTGAGAAAATCGGTGCCTCATTCCCAGTTCTAGTGGAAGCCATATCCATGGAAGGAGCAGGAAACCACAGGAGTTCAAACCCAGGTAAAACTCGAATTCTCAGTTCTGGCAGAAGCCACATCCAGGGAAGGAGCAGGAAACCACAGGAATTCCAACCCAGGTAAAACTCAGGAATTCCCTCCCGGCACCAGCACCTGCCAGAAGGAAACCCTGCCAGTTTCAATTGGAAATGAGCAGGAGTTCTGGGGGTGGAAGATCCCTTTCCATCGCTGTTTTCTGAAGGCTGTGCCCTCTGCTGAACAGAATAAACCAAAGCTCCACAGGTTGTCTGGAGAGGTTTTGGATTCCCCATCCCTGGAATTGTCCAAAGCCAGGCTGGAGCAACCAGGGATGGTGGGAGGTGTCCCATGACACAGGGTGGGGCTGGATGATCCTTAAAGCCCCTTCTAACCCAAGATTTTATTACATTTTAAGTCTCATTTTCTTCCTTCTGTCGGATAAATCCATTTTTTCCTCCCTTTATCTAATTCATTAAGCCATAAAGCAAACAGAGAATTTCCTCACCAGTCTCAGAGGGTTTAGGAAGATCCTCAGTGAGGCCAGGCAGACCCTAATTTATGTGTTAAATCCCACGATGGATTTCCCAGGCACGGACATTCCCCTCACCCGTGCACTCCAGTTGGATCAGGTCACATCTGATTATTCAGGGAGGTAAAGTGGAAATGTCACTGGACAGCAGGGAGAGATAAAGGAACCACTGAACACTTGTACTGGGGAAACAGCTCAGATTTTAACATTTTTTAGTTCAAATATCTGACAATTCTTACAGGCACCTCGAGTTTTACTGTTTTACCTGAACTTGGACTGAACTAGATAGAGGAAAATGTGTTTGAGAATCTTCTGACCACGAGGCCAGAGGAACAGATGATCCCTGCAAGATCCCCAGGTGATGCCCTTTTACACCACAACGACACAGACTCCGACTTCAGAAGGCTGAAAATGGCTCCTTTATTTCTGGGATGTGTCTCCCTTTTATACCATTTCACACAGACCAATTGGATTGGTGAAAAGGCAAAACCTCTTCACTGCCATTGGTCAGAGCAGAGGGACATCAAGGAGAAGTCCCTCTTGGGGAAAAGAATGAATAACAAAGTTACAAATAATCATCATTAAACCTTTTCCACCCCCATTTTCCCCTCAGTGACACCAGGACTGCATCCCTCCAATTTCATTGTTCCTTCCATGACCATTGGAACAAATAATCCCGTTAAAGCTCTGCCCATCCCCATTTTCCCCTCAGTAGCTGGTGCCTTGTCCCTCCATGACCAATGGCACAAATAACCCTCATTAAACCTTTTCCATCCCCATTTTCCCCTCAGTGACACCGAGACCCCACCCCCTCCACTTCCATTTTTCGCTCCATGACCATTGGCACAAATAATCCCCATTAAAGCTGTGCCCATCCCTGTTCTCCAGGCCTCCCCTCCCAGATCCCAACCGCTCTCTCCAAGCCAACAAAATCCCAGGATCCTTCTCCAGCAGCCCTGGCTCATTTGCTGCTCCCAAAGTGAGGGATTTTCTTTTGTCCCCATTGCTCTGGATGCAAATAGGCCCAGCCCTCCCCTCCTGGAGAGAAATATGGACAACTCCAGTTATTAATTCCCCATTGTTGTTCTGACTTTAAACTGCTCTTTAAAGCCACTGTGATCTCTTTCAAGCAGTGGAGGAAAAGAACACTTTAATCACTAAAAGTGCATTAAAAATTCAGCACTTGAATCCTCCCTAATAGATTGATATTTCCCATGAGCTGGCAGGGGAAGATTAGCTATTAAAAATTCCCTTGTCCACTGGCATGTTAAATCCACCTGAAATTGGGCCCCGCTTGTTTGTGTGTTTGTTTTTCTGGTTAAAGAGACACTTAAATTCTGACCCCTTCACACTTTAAATAAATCAGGGAAGTTTATTTCTGTGTTTTTATGGGGTTTTGAGGCCAGCTTCCATTTCGAGAGCTGCAGACACTGGATACTGCCCGTCCTTCCCAAATTCCCGAGGCTTCCTCGGTGTTTGCAGGACACTCTGGATGAGGAACTTGGTGAATGTAAATCCAGGTGTCTTAAACTCTGCCAATTCTGCTTTCTCACCCCAAACTTCTCCGTTAGTTGAGATGAGCATTAACCTAAAGGAGGCACAAACACTGCAGAGAATCAGGGGATCCAGTGAAAGCTTAAATCTGCCTCTGGAAGCGCAAATTCCTCTCCACTGATGGATTTAGGGTACACAGGGAGGAGTCTATTCACAGTCTAAAACCAGGAAAAATCATCAGCTCCTTCCTCAGTTCTTCATTCTTCCCATCCACCCCTTCTGCAAGAATCAAGGCTCTGGTGCGACGCTGTTTTACAGCACAGTGACACAGACTCTGAGATTCAGGAGGCTGAAAATGACTCCTTTATTTCTGGGATGTGTCTCCCTTTTATACTATTTCACACAGACCAATGGGATTGGTGACACAAAGGCAAAACCTCTTCACTGCCATTGGTCAGAGCAGAGGGACATCAAGGAGAAGTCCCTCCTGGGGAAAGGAATGAATAACAAAGTTACAGCTACAAAAACATTTCTCCTGTTTCCAGAAAATTCCCTGGGAAAGGAATTTCAGAAAACCCAAACACCTCAGGCACAGAACCAGGACTACACTGGTCTTGAAATTATTACTGACAGTCAGCCTTGATGATCTCAGAGCTCTTTTTCAGTCTGTTTTCAGTTTTGTAACCAAGAAAACCCATTTATTCTATTCCATCTATTGAAATCTGGTTGGGGAGATTTTTCTTATCTGTTGTATCTCCAGAAGGGAGAGGGTTAACTGCCTTCTCTGATAACAGCTGTTAAAAGTGGGTGGGGCAGTGTTCCTTATCTCTGCTCAGCCTTCCACTGCCCCCATGGGGATATCTGCTGTTAATGGGCCATCAAGGCTCACCAATCACATGACACATTACATCATACCTTTATTTTTTTTTTTTTTTTTTAATTTATTTTTTATTCTGGGATGTTTTCCACCAGCAGAAGGAACTTGGGATTGTCCTGGAATGAGGAGTCTCCTCGTGCAACAACCAAAGACCTCAAAAAGGGCATAAAAAGGACTAAAATAATCCCAAATAAGCATGGAGAACACTCAGGATTTCATCTCAATGCTCTGATTGTGGTCAAGATTTATTTTTTTTTCCTTTTTTTCTCCTACAAATGACCCAAATGCCTTGAATTTTCTCATAAAAACAACTGTAATACCTTGAATTTTCTCACAAAAACAACCCAACTGTCTTGACTTTGACCAATGGTGGACACCTCAGAGCTTTATGGTCATGAAAACTAAGGGGGAAAAAAAAAAAGGTAATTTATAGGCAAATCCAGCCTGTCTGTGCCAGCTGAGTGAATCCTGCTCTGACGAGATCCCGTAGATAAATTTCTGTTTCATTTCATGGTTTTTCTTCCAGCGTGATATCCCAAGCAGAAATCACACTGGGAACAATTTGGGATGGAATAGAAAATGATAATGTCTAGACAGCAACGCTGCCTGAAGTATTTTCAGGGAATAAAAAAAATTAAAAAAACACCAAGCATTAGCAGCAGCTCTAATAGCTACAAGTTAATAATGACAATGTTAATTTTAATTTTAATGAATCGAGGTGGGCACTTAAAAAAAAAAAAAAAAAAAAGCACACCACAAAACAAAATCAATGAGCTGGAATAGGAATTCTAATTTGGAAAGCTGGACAATTATTAATCATTTGTATTATTCAATTAATAGTGACTTTTCTAATTAATAGGATACTTTATGTCCCCATCTGCTATTCAAAGACATCATTCATTTTTATTCTTGGGAAATAAACAGCTGCAAAGGGGGTTGCTGCACTAATAGGAGAGGGAAATTAAGCACTGGGTTTGCTTTTCCATTTTAGACCAAATAATTCCCTTGGAAAAGAATATTTTTTTAATGCTCCAATGATTTAATGTCCTCTACCCCCATCTACACTTCCCCCCGCTTTTTTTATTTTATTTTATTTGTATTTTCTTTTATTTTCTGCGGAGATGGAACCCCTTGAAATTGTGAGGTTGCAGATATTCAGAAAGGGTTTTTCTCTCTTTATTTTATTTTATTTGTATTTTCTTTTATTTGCTGTGGAGATGGAACCCCTTGAAATTGTGAGGTTGCAGATATTCAGAAAGAGTTTTACCCAGAGTGGAATTCAGCATTTCAGATAATCAAAAATATTCCTCCTTAAACTCCTTTTTTTTGTCTCAAAAGAAGGCAGCTGGGACTCAGGAGGAGCCTTTCAGGGACCTGTCACATCCAAATGCTTGCAGGAGAATTTAAAATTTTCCTTCTACCGAGGTCAAATTAAGTCAAACTGAGGGTGTTTAGTCATTACCTCTGTTTTGTGAAAATTACATGGTTTTGGTGGATTTTTTAAATAAAAGAAATATGGAATAGAAGTACAAGAGCGGCATTAAAAACATGATAATCAGGACTTGTCAGAACAAAACCAACAGCTTGGGGGATCTGGATCCTGTGGGGTTGGGAATAATCAGAATCTGTTCCTTTCTGTCTCAAAAAAAAAAGCCCAAAAAACCCACATTTTTTAAGAGCTCAGCTGAGTTTTGAAGCTCAGCTCCTCCAGCCAAAGCTGCTTCTTGGCTTTTCAAGGAAGATGAAAGAAAAATGGGGGGGGAAAATTAAAAAAAAAAAAAAAAAAAATCAAAAATTCCACACTGGATGAGGGAGAGACCTTCCCATGGGTGGAGGAATTCAACATTTCCCTAAAAATCCAACATTTCCCTTTCCCTAAAAATTCCCCTTTTCCCTCCGGAGGAGTCTCTGCTCTTCCCATGGATCCAGGAAGGATCTGGGCTCCTTCCCTGGAATCCAGGACTCCCAAATTATCGCTTTCCAATTGATAACTGGAATTATCTATTGATATCCAATTGATAACTGGAGTTATCAATTCTCCTCCCAGCCAGAGCAGCTGCCTCAGGTGATCCAGGAGAAATAAAATAAATTAAAAAAAAAAAAAAAAAGGGAAAAACAGAAGAATGAGGAGGGGGAAAGAGAGGAAAAAAGAAGAAGAAAGGGTGGAAAAAGAGAGGGAAGAGGAAAAAAGGGGTGGAAAAAGGGAGAAGGGAAAAAGAATGAGAAAAGAGAAAGAAGAAGAAAAAGGAGTGGGAAAAGAAAAGGAAGAAAAAAAGAAGGGGAAGTGATGGAAAAAGAAAAGGGGAAAGAAAGAGAGGGAAGGAGGAAAAAAGGGAAGAAAAGAAATGGAGGAAGAAAAAGGGGAGAAGTGAGGGAAGGAGAGAAAGGTTGAGAAAAGAGAGAGAAGAAGAAAAAAAGGAAAAGAAAAAGTGGGAGAAGGAATAAGAAGAAAGGGGAAAGGAAAGAAAGTAGGGAGAAAAAAAAAGAAGCAGAAGGGGGAAAAAGGAAAGAAGAAGAACGACGGGGAAAAAGAACAAAGAATGAGGGGAAAGGAAAGAAAAAGAGGACGGAGAGGAAAAAAAAAAAAAAACCTAAAATTAAAAATGGGAAATAAAAGCCCCAACCAGAAACAAAACTCCATCATCTGCTCACATCAACCATCAGGCTGGAAATGCTTTATGTGGAGGAAACTCCCATCCACAGCCAGCTGAGGATCCACATTCCCTGGATAAGATCTCAGATAAGAGTGTTCTTTTTTTTTTTTTCCCAACACAATTTCTAATTCTTCACTTTCCAGCCCAGGGCTCTCCAGAGGGGGCTGGAGAAGCTCTGCAGGTATGGGATGTTCTCCCTCCAGGCCAGTGCTCTGTCCATGAAATACATTCCATTTAACATTGGCAAAATTAGTCATCTCCTCACAGCCTGAATTTCCCATTAAAAAAAAGAAAAAAAGAAGAAGAAGGAAAAAAAGAAATTATAAAAAAAAAGGAATTAAAAAGCTAATTATTTCTGTAACCAGGCAATGTGAAAATTGCAACCAGAGCTCCAGCTCCTCAGAATTTGCTGGTTTTGCTCCTCTCTCTCCAGTGGGTTGGGGTTTAACTCTCAGCCAGACCTTGTTCTGGTTCAAACATTCCCTGCAACGGTCTGGGTCAGATTTTTACTTTTTTCTCCAGGGTTTTGTCTCATCCCAACTGTTCATCTCCAAAAGAGAGACACAGATCGAGGCTGGGCCAAAATAAACTGATTATTTTTAGCAATTTCAGTGTTAAATCAGGGAATACAGGGAACATTAAATCAGTTTTCAGCCCAGGTGTGGTTTAGTGGGTGAGGATGTTCTTTAATGTGTTTGCCTTCATAAAAAGGGCCACTAAACTGTGGAATTAAAGCAGTGAGATTAAAGGGGCAATAAACACAACTCATCCCCTGTGACCAAATTTGGCATTTTTACCTGCAGCCAGGTGAAGATTTCCACGGGCTTGCCCCTTTCCTTTCCCTGCCAGGAATTTTCCTGGAGTAGCCAATGGACTTTTTAAAAGGATTCCTCCACCATGAGCTTTGACTTTCAAATGGGAGCTTGGGGATCAGGACAAATCCATCATTGCAGTGCCCAGGACGGAGCTGCTGGAGCCAAAGGAAATGAATCCAGGCCGTGGATCATTAGCCATGTGTGGAGCTGCTGCTCCCAGAATTAATGGATGCTGTGTCACGCCTTGGGACTGCTGCTGCAGCCCCTTCCAATCAGCTGGAAAAAGGACAGAGGCAAAATTCTGTTCTATTTTTTGTTTTCTTTCCCCCTCCTTTTCTCTTTTCTTCCTTCCTGCCTCGTTGGAAAATCCACCCTGCTGGGAGCTGCTCCATGGAGTAACTCTGGAGCTGACTGGGAGTAACTCATGTCCCAGCTCTGAGTAAGGGCTGCTGCTCATCATTAGCCCAGAAGGTAATTAGCAGAATTACAGAGCAATGCTAACGAGGAACTCCAGCACCAATCCAGGCATGGGGCATTCCTGAATGGAATCTCTTTCCCACCCCCTTGGGATCAGGGTTTGGGCATCTGCACAGGAAAACCACAAAAAAAAAAAAAAAAAAAAGAAAAAAAAAAGAATTTCTGATTTTATTGCTCAAATGTCAAACTTTGGTGCTTCTGGTTTGACACTGGCTGTGAAAAACAGGGATTTGCTTCCTCTGGATCCTGCAGCAATAAAAAAAACCTCGAATGGTTTGGGTTGGAAGCGACTTAAATCCCACCCAGTGTCACCCCTGCCATGGGCAGGGACACCTCCCACTGTCCCAGGTGGCTCCAGCCTGGCCTTGGGCACTTCCAGGGATCCAGGGGCAGCCACAGCTCCTCTGGGAATTCCATCCCAGCCCCTCCTCATCCTTGCAGCCAGGAATTCCTCCCCCAACAATAAATCCTGTGCAGAACTGGGCATCCCCTAATTAACGATTGCCAGACATCCCCTAATTAATAGTGGCCACGTGCTGCCTTTTATCTGAGGGTTCCCGAGGACTTTCTAAACCTTGGGATGCATCCCAGGAACTCAGGGAACAGTCAGCTCCTTCGGGATTGAGAGAACTGCCAGAACCTGGAGAAATGAGGAAAAAACCCAACCCAGGAAACCTCCACTTGCACAAAACAACAACAACCCAGCACAAATTCCAAGCTCCAGTCCCTCGGGAGGGACCCCACGATGCTGCAGCCACTCAAAGACGGGCTCTGCCCCACCTTTAAAGCTGAAAAATACAAATATTGGTAATATTCCAGGGAATCTGTGGGCTTCCTCACTTATTTCCTAATTCTTTTCCAGAATCACTTCCCTGCACAGAGGGTCCCTGGTAACTCCATGCCAGACTTTTCTCTGTCCCAGCTCATCCCATTCCGCTTGTTTCTCCAAAACATCCAGCAAACAGGATGAGGACAGCTGTTCTCTCATTTATTTTTATGGAGATAAACACTGGCACATAAAAACACCAAGAGATTTTCCCTTTTGACCAAAACTCTCCCCGGACCTGGGGCTGACAAGGATCAAGGCCCTGATTTCCTCCGGTTTGAAATGAAGGGAAGAGCTCAAGGAACAGCAGATCTTGGATTCAAATCTGTCGACTTAGGCAGATTTACCTCCCCAAATCTGCAAATATTCATGTGCAGGTGTGTTTTCATCTCAGGTGCCACAGTGTCAGTGCCACCAAGCCCCAAACGAACCACTTTTTACAGACACTTGAAAGACCCCCTTAAAAAGAAAGAAATAAATAAACAGAACGAACTGTTGGAAGGGCAACGGATGCAAATTCAATATCTCCTGATTTCATTCCAGGGTTTTGCCAGTGACTTAATGAACAATCACAGACAAGCCACTTCATGTTGTTTCTCAATACATTAATTAGGAATAACAACACTCATCTCCCAGGCAGCTCCGCAGCTGAAGGTGCTGTGTGGCAAAGATTTCCTTTTTATTTTTTTTTTTATTGTGTTTAAGAAACCCACCCCCACTTGGAGATGCAAACAATTTGCCAGAATTTTCCACGTCAAAAACAAACAGCAGCTCCCCCCAGAATGCCACGAGCGAGAAGAACAAAGCTCTTTGCTCACCCAGGGACACTGCAGAGGATCCAAACTCATTTGCCATGAAAAGCTACAGATTTAGGGTCATGCTCCACTAAATAAAAGGCAAAAAGGCTCAGGGAGTTTTTTGTAGCAGGTTTTTTCCATGCCTGACTATCCCGTTTGGAAGAATTTATCAAATATGTTGGCACTGTTTTACACCACAGTGACACAGACTCCGAGATTCAGGAGGCTGAAAATGGCTCCTTTATTTCTGGGATGTGTCTCCCTTTTATACCATTTCACACAGACCAATGGGATTGGTGACACAAAGGCAAAACCTCTTCACTGCCATTGGTCAGAGCAGAGGGACATCAAGGAGAAGTCCCTCCTGGGGAAAGGAATGAATAACAAAGTTACAGCTACAAAAACATTGCTCCTGTTTCCAGAAAATTCCCTGGGAAAAGGATTTCAGAAAACCAACACCTCTCAGGCACAGAACCAGGGCTACAAGCCTCCTTCAGATTTATTCAGGTCTCAGCTTTAGGCAAGTCCCAGTTTTAGACAGGTCCCAACTTTATTCAGGTCCCAACTTTATTCAGGTCTCAGCTTTAGCCCTTACTCAGCTTTAGACCTGACTCATCTTTAGACAAATCCCAACTTTAGACAGGTCCCAGCCTTACTCCAGTGCTAAAAATGAGAGATTTCAGCCTTGTGAGCCTTCAGTCAAGCTCAGTCCTGGGTGATCAAAAAACCTACTCCAGCTCCCAAAATCCCAGCTCCAAATTCTCCTGAAGGATCAGCTCAAGGGCAATCCCTGCCCAAAGGGGGGAATTCCTGCCCAAGGCACCCAAAGGTTGGTGCCTCCCAAAGATCCTCCTGGTCTGGCAGCTCCCAGTCCATCCCTGCTGGGTATTTATATTCCCTGCTATTCCTGGCTGATTTTACATAATCTCACGGAGCCTTTTTATTTCCCTGTGAAAAGGAGATTACTCCGGGGTAGCAACAACTGACGCCAGCAGGGATCAAATGCCTGAAAATAGTTCCCAGAAACGTCGGGAATGATGCTTGGAGGGAGCATGGAGAAAGTTTCCTTCCTTTCCTTCAGTTTACCGCTGATTTTTAACTCTGGACAATCTCCCACCCACCCAGGAGGAGTTTTGGTTTAAGACTCTGTGATTTTGGGATTGTTTTTTTGCAGGTTTCCCATTGTTTTTGATGATTTGTGGGGCTCTCACGCTGTGGAAGGTCTCTGAGGGATAATTTGGGTGTCACATTCCTGTGTGGAGAGAATTTCACGTGAGCCAGGGACAAGAAAGGATGGCTGGAGAGTGGAATTTTTTTTTTTTTTTTTCACATGGAAATGATGAATTTGGGGCGGTTTCTCACCTTTCTGGAGCTCAGAGTTCCACTGCTAAGCCCAGACATGCAAATTCCCTGCTCAGTCTTGAACAGCCCAACCAGCCAGTTGGCCTTCAGAGCTGTATAAATCATCATAATCAGATGGAAGGAGTGGAGGAAGGTGGTGGGCTTGTGTTCTGGACAAATGCAGGATGTGTTTCCCTTGGATCATGAATTTTCAGAATTTTTTTCCCTTGGTTCAGGAATTTTCAGAATTTGTTTCCCTTGAATTGGGAATTTTCAGGGCTTGTTTCCCTTGAATTGGGAATTTTCAGGGTGTGTTTCCAGGCAATTTCTGGGCTGTAGAAAAACAGGAGCAAAAAGCTTTTTGGGCTGTATTCCATGGAGTTTATCCCAGTTTTCATCTGGAAGCTGCTGGATGCTGTCCCTGCTCCTGAGGGGCACAGGAAAAGGGACTTTGTGGTGCCCACAATGGAATTTTTATTTTTTTCCCCATTGCAGTGGGGCTGGATTAATAAATTGGAGCCGTGCCAGGAGGTGATTGTGGCCTTGAGGGAAGTATTGATGTGGGAAAATATAAACCAATTATTTTTTGTTTTTTTTTTTCATCTACAGGGAACAAAATGAGAGTGTGGCCCCAGCCAGGTCCTTTCTGGAGGAAAAAATGGTCCCAGAGCTGGCTTGGAGTTGTTATTCTGCCCATATGGCGCCCCAAAATTGATATTCTGCATTATGTAACCGCCTCCAAATTAACTTGGGGGAATATTTTGTCTTGTAAAGAAGCAGCTCGTCCGTGGATGGCAGGAACAAATGTGTTCCCTCAATTTTCCTTGTTCAAAAAGGGGAAAAAAAATAAAATAAATCCCCCCACACACCTCCCTCTGCCCAAGAGCTGAGATCAGATTTAATTTAGAGCAAATACTTGAACTTTAATTAGGAGCATTCATCCAGGACATTACAGAGTGGGTCCTAATAATTAAGAGAAAATAATTAAAAATTAATAAAGGAAATATGGAATGCATTGTAGCCACCTGTCTTTCCTGTACAATTAATGAATCTGCTTTGAACGACCTGAAAGAGGGGAATAATTACCTCAGCCAGGTAATTGCTGAGTGAACAAGGAAGAGGCTGTGGATGTGTCTACCTGGATTTTAGGAAAACGATTTCCATCGTTCTCCTGGAGCTTTAGACAGGTCCCAGCTTTAGACCTGACTCAGATTTAGGCAGGTCCCAACTTTAGACAGGTGGGTAAAAAGGCAAAGGACACCTGAGTTATGTCACCTGGGTTATGTCACCTGGGTTGTGTCACCTCCAGTGTGACCACAGGACCAGGGCTCAGTTCCTGGGCCCCTCACCCCAAAATATTGAGGGGCTGGAGCATGTGCAGGGAAGGGAACAGACCTGGGAAGGGTCTGGGGCACCAGCGATGCCTCAGGTTTAATTTGATGTATTTCAGGTTCTGTGGTGCCCAGGGGCGCAGCTCTGAGCTCACAGTCAGTGTCACTCAGCTCTGCACACAGCAGGGACACAAAACAAATCCTTCTCCTGCTGCACACCAAGGACAACTTTCAGCCCCAAAGCACAAACAAGGGTGGGCTGGAGGGAGGGACAAGAAGGATGGGACCTCACAGCCTGGAGCTGGAATGGGACAATTCAACCCCAAATGGACCAAAACTTATAAAAGTGTGAGACCTCCTGAGGGGCCAAGCTCTTGTCCTGCCCAAGGTGGATCCTAAAGGCCTTTCAATAAATCTCTACTTTATTCTCCAGCTCTGCCCAGTCTCTGTTTCAGCTCAGCCTCCCCAAGGCATCACCAGGACCAGCTGAGGGAGCTGGGAAAGGGGCTCAGCCTGGAGAAAAGGAGGCTCAGGGAGAATTCTTTTTTTTTTTTTTTTTTTTTTTTTAATTATTTATTTTTATTATTTTATATTTATTATATATTTTTTATATATTCATTCTCCAGGGCAGGTTGTTTTTAGCCTCACCAAAACCAATGGAATTCTCTATTATTCCACTAACATCCCTGGGAGAACAGATGGGAATCTGATGGGATTAAAGCACAAACCTGCCCAAGCAAAAGGGATCCAATGAGAGCCCAAAACAGCGCCTTGGATCAGGACCCTGGGCAGTGCTGGAGTCCCCATCCCTGGGAGCATCACACTGGAGGTGGCATCTGGGGACACGGGTGGCCTTGGCAGTGCTGGGGGAACGATTGGACTCACTGATCTTTTCCAGCCTAAAGGATTCCATGATTCCACCAGCCTCCTGTCACTTCCCACTCCGTGTTTCAGCCCCTCTGTGGCTCCTTTTAGCCCTGCTCTCCTCAGTAAACAGGTTTGAGGGGGCTGAGTTAGGGCTGAGTCATGTCCTGTGCCGTGATATTGTTCCTTTTTGTGTGTGTTTGAGGCTTCTGTGCCATGAATATTCAGTTTTGAGGGAGCAGAGGCCTCCCCAAGGTTTTGGGCTCAGATCTCCTGAGCCTTGGTCCCACTGTCCTGCCCTCACCTCAGAACTCCCTGCCCATGCTGTGAGGAACTCTTGGGGTCAGGAGCTCTTGGGTCCAGGAATTCTTTGGGTCAGGAACTCTTTGGGTTAGGAATTCTTGGGTTAGGAATTCTTGGGTCCAGGAATTCTTTGGATCAGGAACTCTTGGGGTCATTAACTCTTGGGGCCAGGAACTCTTGGGTCCAGGAATTCTTGGGTCCAGGAATTCTTTGGGTCAGGAACTCTTGGGGCTAGGAACTCTTGGGTCAAGAGCTCTTGGAGCCAGGAACATTTGGGGCCAGGAATTCTTGGGGCCAGTAACTCTTGGGTCAGGAACTCTTGGGGACCCTGTGGTGATCCCATTGTACACAGGGAGCTGTCACTGGAATTCCCAGTGCCAGCCCCACTGCAGGTCCCTTGCCCTGGCCCTGCATCCTGCCCTGGCACACACAGGCTGTGTTTTCACCCTGAGCTGCAGGGAACAGCTCAGGTCCCTGAGCAGTGGCTCTGCATTGGAAATCAATTTTATACCCATCGTGTTCAGCACTAGAGCCTTCAGTGTTTACAGATTTGGCCGTAAGTCACAACTGAAAATATTATCTTTTATTCCTCCCCCTTCTCAAATCCCTGTCTGTCTGTTAGATCACAGCAGAAACTCAGGATAATGAATATAAAAAGTGTCAATGCCAAGCCAGAGCCTAAACCCTGCAGTTTCATCCTGAGCCTCTAACGCGGAGGAGAACAAAGTTTAAAACGGATTTCACGTCACCATAATTAAGAAATCTATGAGAGTCTGAACATGAAAAGCCAAAGGCGCACTCTGCTTTTAATTCATTCCACTCCTCACAAACAATGCAGATGCTCCGGAGCCGGGAATTGCCTCCTCTCCCTGGGAGCACGGGAACAATGGGATGTGACAGTGATGGAACGCCAGCCTTTACAGCCCGTCCCAGCCCCGTCTACTGCTGCAAGCTCAAGGACTGCACTACTCCCTGTAAAGCAATTCATCTTCTTCCTCCCGCCAGCCTCTCATCCACCAAACGAGTGGGAAAAATCCCTGTGGCTGGAGCGAGAAACTCCGGGGCAGTCCACACATGGGGCGTTGATGATGAGGTGCCTTGTGCCTTTGGGGGATGAAATTCCTCCGAATTTAGGGGTTCTGAATGTTTTTTTTTTTGGCGTGGCTGCTCCAAGAGTCTTCCAGGCCTGACAGGCTGAGGCACCACGAGCAGCACGGGTGACAGAACTGTGTCCAGCCCGTTTGTGAAGGTGTTTTGGCACATTAAAGGGTTAAAAGCTGCCAAGGGCGCTCGCTTCTGACAAGGGAGCAAAATAAACAACCCAGGAATTTCGGGAAGGATGTGGACACGTGGAATTCATCCCCACGGGATGGCTGCTCTGGAGCTCAGACCCAGCAAAAGAACAAATCACCAAGGGCAGGCTGGACAGGGCTCAGAGCACCTGGGACACTGGGAATGTCACCATGGCAGGGGTGGCACTGGGTGGGATTTAAGGTCCCTTCCAACCCCAGCCCTTCAGGGATTGCAAACAAACAAATTCAGGATAAATACTGTGACTAGAAATACTGCAGCCGTAATAAAGGTGCCGCCACTTTCCTGCTGCCAAAACAATCCCAGGGCTCCAGGAGCCAACCCTCAGCAGGAATGAACATTCATTTACTCATCCTGCCCACAGCCAGAACAGATTCCTGGAGGCAGCTGGATCCTTGGGAATCACTGTCTACCCCAGGGAGCAGCAAAGCTTTTTGGCTGACCTCGTCCCTCCTCCTCTTCCCTCTCTCTGAGTTCTGATCCCCAGCCAGGGCTCAGACCTTGCAGAATGAAAACTCAGCTCCTGCAGCTTCTGACTGCTCTCCCTTTCCTGTCCCAGATCATCCCCACTAATTGCTGTGAGTGCACAAAACCCAGGAGCGTTTGCCAGGCCAACGAGGAGGGAATCACAGCAGTGCCAGGGAGACAGATCTCAATCTGAACCCAAACAGAGCCCCAAACGAGCCAGACCCCACCAGCACGGGGATCAGGATCTGCTCTGCACGTCTGGAGCTGATTCACGGCACTCCGGTGGTGTTAGCAGGGAGCTGAAATCAATATAGCTGAAATTTCCGTGCACCTATTTCATCCCTCTCTACCAGCAGGGCGTCCAAGCCTTTTATTAAAGAAAGCCCAGCTAATGGCAGAAGGCAAATGCTAATTTTGTTTGGTGGCTCTTCCTCCATTCAAGTTCACTGCTCAGGCAGACAAATGAAGAAAGATCGTGAGCTTCTCCAGGAGCCATTTGTTCGACATCTCCCCAGATCAGCGCCTGACACAGCGGAGCGTCTTTTGTGCAGTAGGATTTTATTTGTCATGTTGGGCCAGGAGCAGCAGTTAATAATTCACTGCACAGCTCCTCGGAGCTCCGCTCGCTCTCTTTCACACAACCTTGCAGTTTCACAGGCTCTCGTTAGGAGCAGCCCAAAAATAGTCTGTTATCAGCGCTGCCGTCGCTGGCTGTGATCGTTCTGACAAGGGAACAAAATAAACAGCCCGGGAACTTCGGGAAGGACATGGACACTGCTGCAGCCCTGGTTCTGTGCCTGAGGTGTTTTGGGTTTCTGAAATTCCTTTTCCAGGGAATTTTCTGGAAACAGGAGAAATGTTTTTGTAGCTGTAACTTTGTTATTCATTCCTTTCCCCAGGAGGGACTTCTCCTTGATGTCCCTCTGCTCTGACCAATGGCAGTGAAGAGGTTTTGCCTTTGTGTCACCAATCCCATTGGTCTGTGTGAAATGGTATAAAAGGGAGACACATCCCAGAAATAAAGGAGTCATTTTCAGCCTCTTGAATCTCAGAGTCTGTGTCGTTGTGGTGTAAAACAGCGTCATGGACTAAAGACAAACATCACCTTTTTTTTTTGTCCTCTACAGCACAGAGCTCCCTAAATTGTGCCTTGCGGCTCACAGGTGGCTCCTGTGGTGTTCTTCCTGGGTGGAGAACTGGCTGTTCCCACAGGATCAGCTGCTCCTCTTTATTTCCCACCACATCCCCGGGACTGTGTTTATCTCAGTGTGAAATAATATAAAAGGGAGACACATCGCAAAAATAAAGGAGTCATTTTCAGCCTCCTGAATCTCAGAATCTGTGTTGTTGTGGTGTAAAACAGCATCAGGACACGTGGAATTCATCCCCATGGGATGGACCCTCCTGAGCTCGGACACAGAGAGGCAGGAAAAGGGAAAATCAGCAGCACTCAGCTGCTCCCTCTCCCAACCCTGCCACTGGAATGCTTTGGGTTGGAAGGGGCCTTAAATCCCATCCCATCCCCTGCCATGGGAAGGTTTGGGAAACCGGATTTGTTGGGAAAAATTTGAGATAAAGAATGTTCATTTAGAAAGGCCATGGAATAGGACAGTCGTTGCTGAGACAGAAATGGAACTGAATACGAGTTTCAAACGATGGCCTTGCAAACAGATATTTTGGAGAAATAAAACTATGAGAGTTGTATTTTAGTAGGACCCAGGAGGAGCGATTTTAGAGGAATGGCTTTAAGGCATTAACAGCATTGTGTGGCAAAAGCTGATAGGCCAAAAAACTCCTATAATTTATTGAAATTAGGAAATAGTTCGGCTTCTGATTGCGATGGTGTGAACTGTAACATCTGCACCACCTCACCCTTCTCATTAGACTGAAAATGGAATAAAAGTTTTTAAAATGCCTCTCGGTTGCCCCATCTCTGGGTCAGAAAAAAGCATAATCCAACAGGAAGGGACACTTTGTACCAGACCAGGCTGCTCCAACCTGGACTTGGAGTCATTTCTGGTTCATATTTGGATTTTCTGCTTCCCCAGGCCCTTGGTTGCTGGCACATAATCACCTGCCCGGGGTGCCCGAGGTCAGAACAGTCAGGCTCAGGCCAAAGTGCCTGGAAATAATAGGAGTGGAGGACAGGGGTAAATATCCCAAGTATCCAGGCTTGATGATCCCTGATCAGCACAGAAACTGCACAAGCACCAAATAACACCCTCAGGTAGGAGAAGTGGTTCAGGAGTGGCGCCTCCTCTGAGTTTAATTCTGCAGGGTCAGGACACCTCCCATCCTCAACCTCGGATCTGCCACGTCTGACTGAGCTCAGCTCCCTGATTTCCTTGGACGGGGAAAATACAATGGAAATACTCCATGGGCATTATTTTTGGTGGATTGTCCCTAATTTAATCTCCAGCCCGTGTTTTTTTTTTTTTTTTTTTTTTTTTTTTTTTTTTTTTTTTTTTTTTGGAAAAGAAGGAATAACTGATTGGCTCCTGGGGTGCGAGAGCTCAGGGCTCCATCCAGGGTTAACCAGGGAAATATTTCAGGGACAGAGAAGCCCGGAGTGGATTATCTGGAGGCTCCTTCTGGCTTTTAAAAACACCCAGAAAGGAATTTGTGAGCCAGCTGATTATCTCAGTGTCCTCAGCCTGAACTCGGGGCCACTGCAGGGACAATCCCACACCAGCGGCTTGGGCAAGGGAGAAACGGAAATCCAACAAGGTGCAAAAGGTTTCTAATGGTTTATTTCAGATAAATTCCGTCCTTAGGGGATGCTGCACGTTCCTGCTTGCTGTCTTTTATATCTATATATTTTTAATTTTTAATATTTATATATTTTATAAAATATATTTATATATTTATATATAAATGTATTTAGATATAAATATAAAATATTTTTATATTTATATGTATTTATATGTATTCATTCGTATTTAGATATTTAGATACATATATTTATATATTTGTATAAACTATATTTGTATATTTGTATATTTGTATGTAAATATATTTTTATATTTAGATAAAATGGATTTCTATAAAATACATTTTTATAATTCTCTATTTTATAATATATTTTGTATATATTTGTATGTATATTTTATATATTTTATATATTTATATTTTATATTTTTGTATATTTATATATTAATATATGAATATATATCTCTATGTTTATATATTGATACATACTTTTTTTCCTCCTGTTTAAGTAAAAAATTATAGATTTATATGTTTATATAGAATATATTCTATATTTATGGCTGGCAGCAAAGTGAAGTCCCACAGGTTTCAAGCAGAAATCCCCCATCAGATTCTGATCAGATCCCACTGAATTTTAGGCAATTTATAATTTAAAAATCCACCGATTAAAACCCCATTAATCCTTCGTGCACAACCACCTGCTGTTTGGTTTTTAAGGAGCTGGAGCTTTGTTATGGCTCTCTGTTGTTTCTGAGTCAAAAAATCCTGGCGATTTCACATCCCTGTGGCACCTAAGCAGCACCAAATCCCTGGAAAAGAGGTGGGAAAAGCCACCCCAGTGACCCTATGGAAAACAGGGGACAGCACAGTGTCACCTCTCCGGTGACATCAGCCACCGTGCCACTGATGACAACATTATAGCAGCTCCTGTGGCCAAAGAGGACAGAAAAGGAAAATAATTCCACCAGACACAGACACAGCCGTGCCTAAATTAAAATATAAAGCCCGAGCAGGCTTAGAGAATGTCCTGATTAGCCTTGGAGAGCTGCTGTGCATTAAAGAGACTCCAGAATATATTTCATTTTTTGTTATTTTTTCGTTTTTCCAGTCCAGCAGAGGAACCCACTGCTGCTGCTGCCATTCGTTCATTTTTGCAGCAAATATTAACACGAGGCCCAATTTTCTGCCTGGCAAAAATCATTTTAATTTTTACCAAGACGAATGTTTGGAAGGGCGAGGAATAATTAAATCATTTTCTACTCCAAAAGAAGCCTCACGGTCTCGTCGCGGGGTTCCAGTGTTTTGTAAATCATCTAATGATTTTCTGCTCGTTTAAATATTGCCTCCCCATCCCAAACTGATTAGCAAAGGGAAAAAAAAAAAAATATACAGGGTGCAGGCACTTGCAGGAGGGATAAAGTTCCTAAATCATCCAAAGATTTTCTGCTCCTGGGAACATCCCTCGGCTTGGGAAACTGGAATAATCTGCAGGGCCAAATTTGGAGCACCAAAAGCCTGAGCAGGACACCCAACCTGGCAAGGTGGAGAAATGAGATTTATGTTTGGAACTCAAAATAAACTCAAAATGAACCCTAATTTCTATCAGAAACCAAAGAGTGGCACCAGAGATTCTTTCAGCGCCAATTGAAAGATTTCTTGTTCCTGCCAGGATGAATCTGGAATTCACCTCTGCTCAGTGACAGGAAAATCAAGTTTTAAAAGCACGAGGCTGATATGCAGACACTGAGTTTTTAAAGGAGTGGATTTTTTTTATTATTTTTTTAAGGGGGGGAGGGAGGAAATATGACAAGTTAACAATGGTTGCAAATTATATTAAAATCTTACTGAAAAGAAAGGAAGACTCGCTTGCTCTCACAGGCAGCAGAACTGTAACCTTCCGAAAGCATCATTATTCTGCTGTTAAAATGACAAAAAAATAACCCTCTGCCCCCAGAGATAATGCAATTTATTAGTATTTCAGTGCTGAATGCACTTGTCAAATATTTAATCATCCGATTCTTTACATTAAAAACTCTGCGGAGGGAACCTGCCACTGGGGAATAGTAACAATCCACAGAAGTGGGAATAGTTTTGGAGGATACTTGCGGAGAAAAACTGGAGATATCAGTTGGGAAAAAAGGTTCTGCTGCTGTTGTGCTCTGAAGAATACCTCGGGAGGGGCTGAGGAATGGGAACTGTGGGAACAGCATCCTCCTGATGCCTTTTGGGACAACCCAAAAACAGAGGCCAGGCAGAATTAAGGGAATAAAAAGCAGTTTATTTCTATTATTTATTTATTTATTATATTTATTATTTTTATTTCTATTTATTATTTTTCAGGTGCATTCAGGGCAGACAAAACCCCCAAAAATGGACCCCGGGCCACGGGTGGTCACACTCGGATCAGTTTGGGCCATTTGCAGATTGGGGGTTCATCTCCCAATCCCAGCTCCAGGTGATGAAGTCATTGAGCCCAAGTTTGCTGCCCCCAAGTCACTTTTGTCCCCATCCCTGGGGCCCTGAGGCAGTGAGGGCTCCTTGGCTGCCAGGGCTGGAGAGGAATTGTTGTGTGTGCCCAAAGTGGGGGAGCAGCAGCTCACACTGTGTGTGGGGTTTGGAGTCCTGCACTGAAGAGCTGCAGGGTTATAAAGAGATGGAAAATGTAAAAAACTAAAATCCAAAGGAATCAGTCCAGGCCTTGATTTGCTCAGTGCACATCTGAGAGAAGATCTGCACCCCGAGATTTTGGGGTGTCTCACACACAGGGACAGGGGATTCCTTGTAAAGGGGAGTGGGTGCAACAGGCTTGGGGAATGCTGGCCCTGAAAGTCTCCTGGGTGTGGGAATTCCAGGAAATCTGCGATCCCTGTTAATGAGGGGGGCACAGCTGGAAGCTGCAGAGGCCACTGGACCTCCAGAGGCTGGTGGAACTCCAGAGACTGATGGAGCTCCAGAAACTGATGGAACTCCAGAGGCCAGTGGAGCTCCAGAGCCAGCCCTGATGGACAGGATGAGGTGCTGGAGGCCGGGGACAGGACGGGATGGGACAGAACCTCCGTCTCACTCCTGGATTTTCCTCTGGCTCTCTGAGCACCGAGGCCTGAGCTGACAGAGGGAGCAGCATTGAGTTTAACTGGGAATTTACCAGAGCTGACACAGCTTCCTTAACTCTGCACCATCCTCTGGCTCTTCTTTCCTGCCTGATTCTCTCAACACTTTGTTTTCCTTGCCCCTCCCAGCCTGCCCATTCCCACTTTGCCTCTGGATGTAAATCAGGAGTGCACAGAAAATCTCCGTGATAAAACACCTGCTCACTTCAGAGCAATCCCCAACCCTGACAAGTGACCTTTCCATCAAACTCCATCCGCTGGTGCCAAGAATAATTCCAAACCTGTCTCGTGTGAGGAACTCGGGTGCTTTAACCTGCGGAGATTTATGGCTCCAGAGAATATTTAACTTATGAATAAGCTGATTGTTGTTGGCCTCAGTCTGTTACAGAGGACTTTGAGTCAGCACTGTGGCAGAGTGAATCCTTCCTGCAGGTGAAATGTGTTTCCATCAGTCATTCCCAGGAATCCAGCTCAGCACTTCCAGCAGAACCCCTGCTCTGCTCCTTCTGCTCCATTTCTCTCCCTCCCCTTGCCGTCAGAATTTGTGGATTTGATGTGGACAGAGCATGGAGCTGATTCCTTGACCCAGAGCAGACATTCCTGACACAAATGTGAGCCAGGAGGCAAAAACCAGAGCAGGGACTGCACGGAAATACATCCCAGCCAGTGCGAGAGCTGCCCCTAGAAAACAGAATTTCTCTCCCAGGAAAAACTCTGCTGATTCAAATTTAATTTGCCTCTAACAGGAGACCGAGACGACACCTGCTACATCCAGCAAAGGAACTCTGGACTTGTTTCAGCCCTTGTAGACAAAAGATTTTTGATGTTTCCAGGAACACAGAGCACAGAAACTGAGAGCACCAGCACAGATTCCTATTCTATGTACATAACACCCTGATATCCACAAATCCCATGTAAATCTAGGCAATTTAAACTTATTTATCTGCAGCCTGAAGAACAGCAAGCTACAGACAGAACTTTTCTCCTAATGGATATGGAATTCCAGCAGGTGTCCCCATGGGTTGGTTAATTGTAAATTGTGTTTTTACCCCCTAAAATGTGGCAAAGTGATGTGGGCTGGGGTCTGGAATTCGTATAAAGATATATTCACCATTTGGTTCATGTGGTCAGAATTCATCTGCAGGACAAGAAAATCACACTCTGCCCCTCATCTCATTCACTGCAATTCCAAGAATCATCCTGGATGACCTGAGAGAGGAGCCACAACAGGATCTGACTGAAATTGAACCTCCAGCCAACGGGGTGAGGTTGTACCTTGTGCTCCAAGGCCCCGTTGAGAAGGAAAAATTATCAATTGATATCACTGAGACTTTAACTCTCTTTGTCTAAATCTATTTTTGTTGAAATTCCAGCAGCCTCTCAACCCACAGGACTGTGATGTTTGTCCAGAGGAGCTGTGGCTGCCCCTGGATCCCTGGAAGTGCCCAAGGCCAGGCTGGAGCACCCTGGGGACAGTGGGAGATGTCCCTGCCCATGGCAGGGGTGGGATGAGCTTTGAGCTCCATCCAACCCAAATCATTCCACATTTCTGTGCCAATTCTGTCTCTCATCCTCCAAGACTGCTCTCAATGTATCCATTCTTTCTTTATTCCACTCCTACGGCAGGGGTGGCACTGGATGGGATTTTAGGTCCTTCCAACCCAAACCATTCCAGGCTTCCATGGTTGTGGGCCTGAGAGATTTTATCCTGCTGGCAGCTGCTGACTTTTTCCCAAGGAAAAAATTCCCAAGAAAGTTTCTCCTCAAAACAATCCTGGCCAACAACTCTCCTTCCTCAGAACAATCTTTCTCCAGGTGGTGTTTTGCTGTTTCTCTGGTTTAACCCATGGCATTAGAGAGGTGTCGTTCCTATTCCCCAGCCATGGTCAGTCTGTGTGGGAACACCTGATAAAAGGCACTGAGAATTGGACAATAAAAGCCTTTTTTCTGTGCTCTTTGCCCTCTGAAATATTTGGAGTGTCTCATCTTTCTTTCGTGTCCTACAAGGACTGAGCTCTGTCAAAGTCCCTGGGGTTACCCTGCTCTGGGAGAACTGGGAATCCAGGCCACATTCCAGTCTGGATTGTTAAAAATCACAGAAACATTTGGAAATATTTGGAGTCTTTCATGTCCTACAGCCACATGGGATCCCTGGTATCACACCCATTCAGCAACAACAGCAGAGAAATTGCAGAGTGAGGGAGCTCAGCACCCTCAGCACCCCCAGCCTTGCACCCAGCAGCGGTTGGTGCTCACGGGGTGTGAAATCCCCCTGAATCAGACTCGTGTGATCCACGGCAGCCCGACTCACACAGGGCTGAAAGGCACATGAGCCCCCCAGATCGCCCTCCTGGGAGCGCAGGGACTGACTCATCCTGCCCACTCCCAAAACTCAGCTCCTCTTTCAAAATATTCAGATTTTATCTCTGAAAGTTAAACTAATTGGGTGGGAAAGTTAAACTTATTAATTAAGTTATTAAGTTAAACTTATCTGGTGGAAGGTGTCTGTTTTAGGCTGCAATGTAACCAAAATTATGTATTTTATTATCTCTTGAAACCACTTGGGAAAGTGGAATTTTTTCTCTCCTATGACCCATTCTTCATGATTCTGGGGGGATCTTCTGTTAATGGGCGCTGTTAAACCAGCTGGGGCCATGTTCTTTATCCCTTCCAGGACCCACCCTCCCCCAGGGGTATCTGCTGTTCATGGGCCACCCAGGCTCACTGCAGGGCTGAGACAATCCCATCATCCCACTGGGACAGGCTCCACGCAGGGGGAGGAGCCCAGAATTCCCACCTGGATCAC